>NC_139720.1:35872740-36342740 GCF_964211835.1 Anser anser | reverse complement strand
TTGCACAGTATTTATATTTAGCCACGCAGCCACAGTTTAATCCATTAGCAGGGCAATGGGGCTGGGGAAAACCTGGCGGCGAGTGCACTGCCCGGCCTAAAAGCTCTTTGTGTACTCAGCGCCCGCTTCACGCAACACGTAAAAGTCTTCCAAAGCGTGCCGCTTCCCTCTTAACATTACTGGTCAGTTATTAATGAGGACAGTGCTTAGCAACTTAATTGAGCAGCTTGGGCCGAGGCCTTCCTGCGGTGTCGTGCTGAAGTCCCACGCGTTGCCAGCGTTGCTCGATTTCAGCGTGTGACAACACCTCAGCGGGTGCCTGCTGCCTCAGCGGTGGGATGAGCAGGGGTGTTTCATGGCTTTTTCTGTGTGTATATACACACACACAGTGAATCAAGGAAAACCACTCACTCCACGAAACTGGCGTAAGCAAAAAAATGTTAATTTAGGAAAACCACTCGCTCCATGGTTTGTAAATAAAATAGGAGCCAAGGCAAACCGTTCACTCCAGTTATTTGGGTTTGTTTTGGCAACACTAAGAGCTGGAAGCAGGCTGGCTCCCGTGCCAGTTCAGACGAGCGCAGGGCTGCTGGAGCAGAGCAAAGCAGCACTCGCTCCGCCCGTGGCCCTCAGCTGATTCTCAGGGCAAAGGAGGCAAAGGACAGGCCCAGTGTCATTTGTTCTGTTTGGGTAAGGTCTTCATAAGAGTTCAGGTGTACCCTTTGAGGGGTATACTGCACTTGGTGTTCAATTAATCCATTCCTCAATCACGCTAATTCCCTCCATGGCAGCTTCCATTGTGGTATGGATAAAAAACAGTGAAAACTAAATAAAAAGACGGAAGCTTGAATTGCTATGCTGTCAGGCAGGCTTGTGAGACCCACAAAGCGTGCCCTCTTGCGTGTGATGGCTACGAGCACTTTCTGAAGCTTTTCCAACAAAAGTGCACCTCGCTGCCTTAACTGCACGACAGTTTCCAGCTCCTGCAGCATTCATTAGCACGACACAGAACTAGGGTGTGCAGTGCAGAGATTCTTCCTGAGAATACTCTTTTAACTCTTTTTGAAATATTACATTCAGGCTGCCAGTGCCCACCCTGGGTATAGAAAGCATCAGGCAGCACCAAGTAGCTGCACGTCTCTGCATGCTGCTTCCCCCTTCCTCAGCCAGTGAAGAAACATGGCATGGAAAGAAGATCAAGGATGTAGTTCATCCACCATTATTAATGAATATATCATTTTCTTGTCAAGAATGTCTATTTCAGTGGAAAATGTTTTAGAAATTAGTTCTTAACCACTCATGCACAGAAACAGACTTTATTAAATTGTTTGGGTCTGATGATTTTGCTGAACTTTGCAGCCTGTAAAGTGCAGTTCCTCTGCAGATTCGCTGTGAATAACACCCTAAAAGTGATGCTTCAAATGAATTTGGGAGTGGGGAAGTACCTCACAAAATAATGCTTAAAAGTGATCAGCATACCAGTCCACATACACCAACCTGCACTGTCTGACTGTAGAATAATTAACTCTGTCTGTGCCAGGTTGACATTCAGAAATGACAAACATTGCTCCTGAGCTGACAGTCAGGGAACAGTGCCTAACAGTGCCTTGGGAGTCCTGCCTCACCTTCCCTCTTTATTTTGTCTGTTGCAGATACCAGACAGACAGAAAAAGGTACTCTCATGAATAGCCTTAGCATATGCTACTATTTGTAAACTGTAAGGATTTTTAGAGGTAAGATGACTTCAAAAAGTGTGTTTATCATATGTTTTGTGGGTTTTAGGTTGCAAGGAGAAGTAATATCTTTTATTAAGTCATCTCACATAGTTGGGAAAAAAAAGACAGACTTTTGACATGCAAGCCCTTTTTCATTTGGCTGCTGCTAAGTTTTGATGTATCCGTAAGGAAAACACAACAACAACTACAACAACAACCAACTTACCTTCTCAAAATAGCTATGTAGTGCATGAAATACATACTCTAACATATTTGAAGAACATAACCGCGTGTATCACTGTTGGGCATATTGCATGGGAGTGTTCAAAGTGAGGGGATACTTCCTCCAGCAGTTTCACAGCATATGTCTTTGGAAAGTGCCAGGAGAAATTCAGTAAAACTGACTGTTTTGCAACTGAATAATTAAAGCGTGTGCTTTGAAAAGGATGATCTTGTCATCACCCAAGACAAACAAACCAGCATTTTAGCTAGTTGATGCCATGATCAAATGCTTTTCTGCTGCTATTTATAATGTGCCTCTAACCCTCGTTTGATTGTTATTAGGGAGGATAGAAAGAAAACCTGACAACCCCCTTGAAGCCCTCACAACCTCCAAACAAACAAAAACCTCTAGCATGTGCCTGCCTTGCTGTATTTTTGGTAAGCACACGTTAAAATTAAATTAATAGCTTTGGGCTGAATGTTGTGGATTTAATATATTTAGCTGCAAAGAACTCTTTTCAAACAAACACATTCAGTTAATAATGTCATGCCATAAGGTGTTCTGGATTATCCCAGATTTACTGAGAATAAACCTCTACTTTAGCTAGGTGGTCCCTGGATATCAATTTGCAACTGTATTATCAATTCTGCAACTGCAGAATGAGCTGAGAGGAGTTCTTCACCACCTTTATTTGAAAGTCTTATAAAATATCAGTCCTTGAAATGATTTTCTACTCCTGACCATATTAAAATGGGCAGGTTTTAGTATTTATAGGGTACCTTTCCAGTACTGGACAATAAATGTTCTTCTTCATTTGAACTTTGTTGGTTAAATTCCTACCTGACTCATTCTAAATTACTAATGCCTTTATTTACATCCATTACTGAAATTAAAACCCGAGTATGTTTTCACATGGTACTTTCATGAGAATCATGCTACGAAACGAAAGACAAACAAATTAAACTAGCAGCTGATGTTAACACCAGAGCTCTACGACTTCTCACTCTGCCACACTAAAGGAAGATGCAAGCCTACACCTGAGTTCGTGGTGAGAGCAGGTAATCACAGAACAGACAGGGTTGGAAGGGACCTCTGAAGTTCATCTAGTCCAACCCCGCTGCCGATCAGGATCACCTAGAGCACGTTGTGCAGGATGGCATCCAGGCGGGTTTTGAATATCTCCAGAGAAGGAGACTCCACAACCTCTGTGGGCAACCTGTTCCAGTGCTCTGTCGCCCTCACAGTAAAGAAGTGCCCTCTAAAAATATTGAGCAATGTGGTATTTTCAGCTTGGAGACTCAACATTATTACACTATCTCTCTCTATATTTTTTTTTTCTGAAAGTAGAAGGAAGGAATACTCTTGCCAGTATTAATTCAGCACAACAAAACTGATTAATTAAATAAAGGGAAACACATATTTAGGCAGAAGACATTTAGAATAAAATTAATTAAATTATCTTCATCCTCTTTGTTCTTGAATACCTCTTCCTCCAACCCCACCTCATTCCTGGGTGCCGCTACCTAGGCAGCAGCTGCTTGCCCCAGGGATGGCCGACGGGCTTGCCCCAGGGATAATTCTCTTGGCTGAGTGAAATTGCAGCTGAGACTGGATTAGATGGCTTGCCTGGGCAGCTCTCAGAAACGCAATTGGTAGAGTAATCCCTCTCAAAGCCTGAGAGGTTTAGTGGCCTTCCCAGCCCTGCCCAACAGTCATTGCCTCACTAATATCTTCTGCCTGTGCATATGTGTGCTGAAACTCTGACAGCAGGTGTTCCAGGGTGCTATTCCTTCACTGTTCCACATTCATGACACAGCACTCGTCCTTCCCTTTTTTTTGGCTCTAATTTTCAAGATACTGCTTTTCATTCTGTGAGGTGATAGAGACTGTAGGGGAACATCCAAGTTGAAGATTGGTTCTTCCATCTGGCAGATATTTCAGAGTGGAGAACAGACATAAATGCACAAGAACATGGCTATTCGGTGTCCTGATGCTGTGCAAGGGATGGGATATTTAGCAACTCTTACAGAAGATTTTTGTGTACATTCAGCAATAATGTACACTGTTTTGGAATACTTTCAACTTAGTGGAAATGTTCTTTTCTGTTGCTTTGGTTTCTGTTTGTTCTAATTTTCTTTTTCCTAATTATAAGAATAAAAGAACAATTTATCTACTGTGCCCTGGATGGCATGGTTCAGAATAGTGCTTTTTGGTGATAACCAATGTGGTATATCTGGTGTCATTGTTATCGGTAATTATGTTGATATATTGGCTCTACTTATGTTGATTTCCTTGCTTTCATTTGATTTCTTAACATTGTTCAGTCACCAACTGTGTTATGCAGAAAAATGTGCAAAGTGACGATATGTGCCGAGGACTGAAAATTTAGCAAAGTTTCCGTTAAAAATAGAGGAAAGGAAAGCAAATTTCATTACTTGTCATACACTGTAATGCTAACCCTCAAAGTCTGGGAGAACACATAAATAAATAACAAACTCTGGCAGTCGTGCTTTCGCAAGTCTAATGAAGAATTATAAAGAGGCAATATTGTATGTAGAGATTATTGTGGTTTATCACCTTTCATATACATCTAATTTTCCCTACTTTTTATTGGGTTCAGTAGGTGTTAGATCAGAGATTTCATATCTGGAATTATTTCCTCCAGTCTCTCTTGGATATTTCTTTGAGATCTTCTTTCCTATAGTGATCTTTTTCTCTATATACTCTGTAAATAGCTTTATTCTATTAAGGTAAGACCTAAAGGTCTCAGTGATGATTATGATGGCACTGAGGAGTTTACATGCACTGATTTTAAAAGATCACGTTGTCGTCCAGCA
Source organism: Anser anser (assembly GCF_964211835.1). Lineage (NCBI taxonomy): Eukaryota > Metazoa > Chordata > Aves > Anseriformes > Anatidae > Anser > Anser anser. The sequence goes on along the minus strand of NC_139720.1, from coordinate 36,337,965 downwards.
AATGTAGGTACATTTGTAGGGACAACAAAATTTCCAACAGGAGCACGTGCAACACTTGAAATCATTTTGCTGTGCTCAGAAAGTAAATGTCATGAGCCTAATAGCTTGAGGTTGAAAGAGATTAAACATGTTATTGCCTGATAAAATATGCTAATGGCATCATTCACAAATTAAAATTCTGTTTCTCATTTCCACTTGAATGTCCTATTTCATCATCTTCTGGTTGGATTCTTCATACTATGATCAATGAGGCTACATAAGAAGAAGTATCCCTGTGGACTGCATATGAAAATATAAAAATAAAATTTCAAAATACATTTTTGTATTGGTTTACACTATGCTTCCCATAAAGTGTCATAGATTAGTGATAGACTAGTGTGTAGACTATTGGTTACATATATGTAACCAATTTGTAGGGACAAATTATGAAAACTAAGTGTACATTAAGATTTCTGGGTTTATATATATGTAAGATGGGTATGTCAAAAGCATAAAGTATTTATTTGAAAAATAAACCTCTGTGCCATCTTACAGTGCATTTCAAAACTTACCTCTGCTAAAGAGACCATACAGCATATTTGGATTCACCCAAGAGTTACACTATGACTTTCTTGGAGCTAATATTGGCAAAATGTTGATAAGGAAACACACTAGCTCTGAGGAACCACCAGATAGCATTTATTCTACAAGTCAATGATAAAAATAATTTGACTTTAAAGTAGTGAAAGTCTCATGCTGAGATTTCTGACAAATAACAGTGAAAAAGGGTCTTGTACATATGAAGTAGGATGGCGTAAATTTTATACACTCCAGGATTAAATGCAGTAAAATTCCATGTGACTATAGAGCTGGTGTTGGACTGTAAGTTTTAGGTGACCTTTCCTGGAACATTCAACACAGAGTTTCAGGTGCAGATAGTGTAAGTAATTCTTTCTGTTTACTAAACTTGCTTAGTTGTTTGTTTTTTTTTTGTAAACCCAGAGTTCATGTCCAAGCCTGTAGTTGAAACGCAGAGAGGCTGCCTGATAACTGGATAACTGAGAAAAGAGATGAGAGACAAAATCATATTTCAGGCTCCCTGCCAGGGAGGTAGCCTCCAAGGCAAAGACCTGATAAGAAAGGGGAAGAAACATCTGTGCTTGGAGGGATTTGTAGAGGTGGGGCAGCACCAAAAAAAAAAAAAAAAAAAAGGCAAAAAAGGCAAAACCCCCACAAGCCCAAAATACAACACAAACTCACAGCTGTTACATTTCCTCATTCTATTTAGAAACAGAAACACTGAATATAGTGCTTACTGGCCTGGTGGTGGACATCATCTTCTTTTGGAGTCTGAGTTGCATCCAGTTTGTGGTTGAGCATGGAAATGAGCTTTGAGACATCTTAACTAAGGCTTACCTTGCTTCAGAGAGCCTTAGTCAGAGAAGAGATGAGACTTGCCCTTCATGCTATACTTGTTAATGTTTAATTGTCTGTTCTGATTGACGAAGACTTCAGTCAAGTTATCTTTTGAATGAAACAAGTGAAATAAATGGACATTATCTGCGAGGTGCCATGCTAGCCAAATTAAACCTGAAAACTTTCATCCTTTTTAGAAAGTTGTATCTGTTGATGGCACACAAAAATTCTGCAAATCCTTCCTCCACCTAGCAGCAGTAGTGTTGAAGCGAAGCAGTGCTTCTAATTAGAGGAAAGCCATTCAGTTTATTAGAATATTCTTTTTTATATTCTAATGGAGCGAATCCAGGCACATGCATAAAAAATACTAAAAAGCAAAGAATCAAACATTGTAATATGTTGTAAAACTAGTCTTGCACTTGTCAAGTTTAATGAAGTTTAGCTACAGATTTAAATGGAGCAAGAATTAGGCCTTATATACCCTACTGAGAAGGGGATGATTTTTAATGTAATGGTTATGCTCAAATATATCTAAATTTCTTCACAAAGGAAAACATATTGTATTTAATTAGTATCTTTGAGAATCAGCTGACTTCAAATGGTGATTTATTGTTTAATCATTGTTATTCAGAAACACATTTCAAACCTAATGAGGCATTTTCATGTTCAAAGAAATTTTAAATCACATTTTTCAAGCATAGCCAGATATCTTTTTTCTTAAAGCAATACTTCAATCGCATTAAGAAGCTGAAATAGCTGTACATGATTTGTTTAATGCAGAACTAAATAAAAATGGTATATTGCTAAACTCAAAAGACGCAAACACAGATTAATGTTCTCATACAAGTGTCATCTACCATCTTGATAATGGATGGGAATTTTAAAGATGGACTAAATAGTGAGGGGTAGTGTCAAGTTTTAGAGGGTTTTTAACCCTAGAAGTGGAAAAATCATAAATCAATCCCCAAATGAGGTGATATACATAAAAATTAACAGTCAAAAACAGCAAAAAAATGATTCGTTCATTTTGTTTGCTTAGGTTTCTGAGACAATAGAGTACAATATGGTAATATTTGCAAATTACCTCCATTCAAATATTATGATCTTCAAAAAAAAAAAAAAGAAAAGAACTGGTAATATATTCTTTTCTGGGTATATTTTTTCTCCTCAGGCAGTCTTTTAAATCAACAGCTGAGGCTTTATGAAGACTATGTGGTGTTGCTGAAAGAATAAAGATGCTACCTACAGCAACAAGTCTTTAGAAATAATAATTAAAAACCCCACAACAGTCATTGGCTCTGATCTGGTTTTGCTTTGTTCTTTGTCTATACATTTTGTAATAGGAATAAAATCCTGTAACTCTAGGGTAGTTATATATCCATTGTAGTTCTTCTTGTGTATGCTAATGATGATTAGAAGTCCAGTGTATTATGAAATTCAATTTGTACTTTTGCTACGAAAATTTAATAACCAGTGTTTGGTCTGCTCTGACACTAGGTTAGGATTTTTAATAGTCTTTTGCCACGAAAAATTAATAACCAGTGTTTGGTCTGCTCTGACACTAGGTTAGGATTTTTAATAGTCCTTAAAGACTTTCATCAAAACTCATGCATCCATTAGATTACTTTGAAAATCCTGGATGTAAAAATACAGTGTCTTCAAAATACTGATAGAGAAACGAAGAAATAAACAAACTAGAACTCTATGGACTTCTTTTGAAGTAAAAACAAAAACAACAACAATAAAAAAGTATACAAGTTTGACACATGAAATCATGAAATTATTGAAGTGGCTAGTAAAAGATAGATTAATTTCAAGTTTTAAATGAGAAATCAAGGAAAATAATTGAGATGGGACAAAAAATATAAAACAGTATTTAGCAACACAGATTTGCAAGAATGCTTCCTGACCAAGCCTGTACTCTTGTTGCAAGTGAAAGTAGAATTCCACAAAATCAGTTAAATATCTGTGATTTTTAGTTACTGGCATGAACTAGTGCTAGTTAGTGCAACTTGAAAGGCATTGAACTTCAAAGATATAGACCCTTCAGCCACCATTCTGGCATCCCTCTTCTCCACCATCTTGTTCTGTTTACTTGTGCCATTTTTGAAATGAAAAACAATCTAAAAGGAAAAGAAAGGTACAAAAAGTCTTCAAAATATTGCTGTTTGGATGAAAATGTGGTTCTCTTGACAACCCAAATAAGATGTCTAAAGACAATACTTTACGTATATTTAAGGCAATATTTTGCAGCTCTTTGAAGCCACTCGGCCCCATCTGCTTAGTAGGGTTAGTTATAAAGGGTGAAAACATAATTATGCATAAGAGCTGAGACAGACTTATTTCTTGATAAGCGTGTAAGCTGCTCTTGCTGCATGCTGAAAATTCATGCATAACTTTTCCTTTGCAGATTACCCTCCTTATATAGCAGATGGAATAAGATGCATATGTAAAGATACTATCAGATGCAAACACATAACAAGGGGACAATACAGGAAAACTGAAGCAGAGAGGACCATAAAGCTGAGATTTTCATGAACAAAGATGAGTGTCATCAGATAGTCAATAAAGATGTGAAATCCAGGACATCTGCTCTGTCCTCAACTCCAAAGAGAACTGCAGATTACTATGTTCCTTTCTTCCTCTAGGTCTTATAAGGTACATTTGTGTACGTATACCTTTGTACTTTAGTACCAAATACCAAAGGAAGCTCAGAATAGTGAGGCACAGGAAAAAAGCAGTATGTAGGTGTTTCCAAGGCCTTAAATGCTCCTGCAGCTGAAGACAGAACATCTGCCAGCCACTGTAAGCGAGCCTTTGCCTCCTGCCTCTTCCATGGCTGCCAGCTTCACCAATTTCTGCTGTTACAAAGGCTTTCTGAGTAAAATATCAAACATTATTACTAATATTAAGGTTAATATTGAGTTCAAGATTTTGTCTAATGGCCAGTCAAATCCTGAAGCTACGGGGAATTTTTTTTGGAAAGTTGTCCCTACAGACCTCTTTTTGCTTCCTTTCCATGTGGGGTTTATGGTGGCAAAGGCCATGGAAGTTCTAGGGAGACATCTAGGCTGATGAAAGTGTAAGGCAAGAGAGGAAAGGCTTTGCACCTCCATCCTAGATGGAGAGAGAACAGTTCAGGTGCTCTAGGTGCCCCACAACCCATCTACATAGGCTTCCCTTCTTCAGCAAATCTGACAGAGACTAATTTTGGTAAGCAAGCGTGGGTCCAGCTGGTTTAGTGGGTATCTACCCAAAATAGCTATGAGACAGGCAGCTCTGTTTCCCTACAGGGGAAAACTAGAAGCAGAGGGTTGGGAAGGTCATGCTTGAGGCCAAGTGTTATGGCCACATCTTACTGGATGGATGCTCAACATCTGGGTGGCAGCTGAAGGACAGCTTGAGGCCCTGCCAGTTCCTGCTCATGTGCTGGGAACAGAACAAAGGCATTGGGTCAAGTTCCAGCCTCCTTATGCCATAAGCGTCATAGACATTGCTGTCTCCAGGGCTTCCCTGCTCTTATATTGTCATGAGATGTCTGGGGAAAGTTACGGTCTATTTTTTGCCTCACAAGGAAAGGCTCAGCAAATTGAAATTGGAGACACAAAGCTTCAGATGTAGAAGATAAATAAAACAATAACAGGAAGACAAAAGCAGAGATGGAATATGTTTTTTTAAACCAGCCTAGTGATTGAGAAACTCTGCTTAGAAAAATCTTCAGTGGCAGCTTGATTCCTCCATGTTGAGAAATTGCTTTAGAGGAATGGGGCTTTCTGCCTTTAATTTTCTCAAGATATTAAGAAAGTTTTGTGCTGTTGTCCTAGTTCCTGCAACAGATTGCTATGTACTTTATGTTCCCACCTTGGAAATTGTCCACGCATAAATAAAATAACACTCAGTAAAGGATATTGGAGACCATTTCTCTTTTTCTGACACTCTCTAGGCCCTCATTTTGTGATACCAAAAAGTTTCTTGGTGTGAATTAGCTGAAATATAACTTGAAATCATGCAATACCCATCTTCCTTGTGCTCGTGGCTTGCTCTTTCTAAGGGGAGGACTTGTCTCCTAGCTGTAGAGGCTTCTCATAGGTATCTAGTTGTAATCTACATCCTGAATAGAGGAAAAAGTAATAGGGAAATGGAAACTTCTTATTTTTAAGCTAAATTCTTGTGTGTTCGTGTGTGTTTTCATGGGCAGAATAAACTTGAGAAGATAGTAGTGCAAGTTTTATCCCTTCCATCAGGGCTTTCTCTATAGAAAAACAAAAAAAAAGAAAAAAAAGCATAAGGAGCATATTTATTTTGGGTTCAGTTTTGAGGACAGAAACTAGCTGTAAGCTGCTTTAATGTAGCAGAGGAAACAGTGGAAAGTTCAGACAATTAATCAGTGATCTTTCCTGGCTCCTGCCAGGTACCATAGGATGTAACATAGGTCAGATGGAAGTTTAGAGCAATCCATGAGGTGACATGTAGAAAACGTCTCCTTTAGCACCATTAATTTTTGTTCTCTGTTGGCACTGATCTAACAGCAAATCTCCCAGCTACCCCAGGCTGCAAAGTGCCAAGCACTGTCAAAGAAGTACCAGAAAGGCCAACTCCATTTTTGAATTAAATGCTCTCTGATAATTTCTGGGCTTGTCAAATAATACCATTAGGCAATAATTCTGGAAATTTCAGAAAAGGCCACAAGATCTGCAAATCTGCAAAATCGTCTAATGGTTCATTTGCTGTCAGGACTTTACAACCTGCTCCACAGCCTTTCACCAGCTGTAGAAAACTGAGGATGAATGGAGTAAAATTTATCTGGACATTCAAGGGAAGGATTGTTAGCTGAGACACCAAATCAATTAAATGCTTCTTTAAAGTCCTTTATCTGGGCTGTACTGAGGGTTTAGAGCAACTTCCAATTAAAAACATGAAGTTAATTCTGTCTCCCTGTTCCCCTCATGAGCATGGTGCTAAAAAAATGGTGCTCTAGCATGGTGCTAGAAAATCACAGGGTGGAAGCTGACAAGTGAAGATTAGGGCATGTTTCTGAGAAGTAGAAGGCCGTGCCTTGTGAGAACAAGCACCTTTCAACTAAATATTTCCACTCTTGCTTCTAGTTGGGGGATGCTCTGGATGTCCCTTCCTCCGGGCATCATCTCTACTGGGAGGACATTTCTCCAGAGGTTCTCCAGATTTCTCCAGACGTTTCTCCAGCCCACTCCTGTGGGCTGACCTACTGATTTTGTTCAGTCTTCTCACCTACAAGAAAGGCTGATTGAAATTACTAGGACTTAAATTACTCAAAGAAAAGAAAGAATATGTTTTAGGAAAGGTCCCATAAATTCATAGGAGACTTCTAGAATCTGTAATGATTTGTTCCTGCCATGGTGTTTTACCTTAGTAGCTAAGGCAGAAACATTCTTAGGTTTATGTGGACTCCTGTGAATGCCCAGTGGTCTGGTAGAGCTCCTGGGTGTATCTACCTGTGGGAGATATAATTCAGTCTGACATTTATAATGGAAAGGTCAAGTGGCTGTCCTGTGAGCACAGTCCCATTGGACACAAAATTTAGAATACGAATTGCGATTTGATTTGATCTAAGCATTGGGAGCAAGTGAGTCAGAGTATTGACGAGGACAGACAGTATGTCATTTGGTTATTTGCTGTATTTATTTCTGACATTCAAAGGGTGACAGCTTATCTTCCCAGAAGAACCTACTAATGTGCTAGATCAATATAAGAAGGGAAAGTGCCAACCTCATCATTTGTATTTACTGTAAAGATGGCCCGGCCCCGGTTAACAAACCAGTCAGTTGGATATACAGTATCAATTTCTTGAATATGAATATTTTCTCACAATTTCTGAATTGTGAGGGATATGTTAGGGTTTTTCTCTGTAATTAGATAAGAAAGCAACCATAATGTCTGACATAACAGTGTAGGTAGCAATAAGCAGTACTCTTTAACATCTTCCTTAATGGTCTGGATGATGGGGTAGAGTGCACTGTCAGTAAATTCACAGGCAACTCAAAACTGGGGGCAGTGGCTGATTCACCAGAGGGCCGCACTGCCATCCAGAGGGCTCTTGGCAGTCTGGAGGGGTGAGCAGACAAGGATTTCATGAAGTTCAACAAGAAGTGCCAAATTCTGTGTCTGGGGAGGAACAACCCCAGGCACGTGCACACATTGTGAGCCACCCAAATGGAAAGCAGCTTGGCAGAAAAGGACCTGGGGGTCCTGGTGGACACAAAGTTGAACACAAGACAAGAGTGTGCCGTTGCTGCTTAGAAGGCTAACAGTATTCTTGGCTGCCTCAGGCAAAGTATTGCCAGCAGGTCAAGAGAGGTGATCCTTCTCCTCTATTCAGCATTGGTGTAACCACACATTGAGTGCCGTGTCCAGTTCTGAGCCCCCCACTACAAGAGAGACCTGGACAAACTGGAGAGAGTCCAACACAGGGCCACCAAGGAAATAAAGGGACTGGAGCACCTCCCCTGTAAGGAGAGGCTGGGCCTGTTCAGCCTGGAGAAGAGGAGGCTCAGGGGGGATCTCATCAATGTCCATAAATACCTGGAGGGGGGGGGTGCAAAGGAGACAGACACAGGCTCTTTTCAGTGGTGCTCAGTGCCAGGACAAGAGGCAAAAGGCACAACGTGGAACAGAGGAGGTTCCATCTGAACATCGGGAAGCACTTATTTACTGTGCAAGTGACTGAGCACTGGCACAGGCTGTCCAGAGAGGTTCTACTCCTTGGAGACCTTCAAAAGCTGCCTGGGCATGGTCCTGGGTGTCCCTGCTGAGCAGGGGTTGGACCAGATGGCTTCTGGAGATGCTTTCCAACCTCAACCATTCTGTGATTCTGTGAATTAGGAAATAGTGACTTAAAATTTTATACATCTAAGTAACTACACTGAATAGTATTATTGTGTGAGTGGTTATAAAAATCAGTAAGGCTTAAATTTAGAGTTATCCCAAAAAATAACTGGGTGCAGTCAATATTTGGTGATTTGTTTAGTCACTGAAAAACTAAGCTCCTACATCTAGCAGAGAAATAAAGACAGGTTCTGAAGAGTTCGACAAGCCGCATGCAATATGGTAATTTTTTTTAGACAAATCAATGAGTGAAAAGAAAATGTCAGTCTTTTTAGTACTACTTACTGCCTTTTTAAAACAAAAGGTGATCGATTAACAAAGTGCCTGTGTGTTGACTTTAGTATTACACAGCTTTTTGGTGATTAATGACACAGGGAGTAGGTGCTTCAGTCCTGTCACTGGATGGAACTTAGAAATTTTCCCTGCTTTAAGTAGCAATATGAATTTACAGAGGATCAGTTACACTGCATTATGCTCTTGGCTATCCTGTCATACAGAAATGAAACATCTATATTCTGTTTCCAAAACAAAAAGCAAATTAATTCAGTTTGCTTTAATTCCCAGTAAAAGCATGGCCTCCCAAGAGGATTTGGTGCAGTGTAATCAGACTGCTCTAGAAATTAATTCAGATCATTTTTATTTGATATCTCCATGTGAAGAATCCCCTTCTTCCTAACGAGTAGCTACATAAAGCTATGAGTATATAAAATAAATTGAACTCAGTAATTAAATTTACACAAGGAATTAAAAACAAGAAGACCTTACCTCAGAATAATACTGGATGTAGTAATGTATTGGTTGTAAAATATTGTAACAGTTCAGTGACTGACTTCCACAGAGCTTTAGCCATCCCTGTCTTAACGGCTGCCAACTAAATCCATACTGCAACCATGCTACTGGGAGTCTCGGTGCACTTGCCATGACTTTATGCAAAGAAACTATTTTTTCATTTGCTTTCTGAGGGTGATAACTGGGGAGATCAGGCTGTTTGGGCCATGGTAAAAATGCCTGATCTCTGTCCTTGGTGACCTGGCAAGAGAGGACAAAAGCAGTTGATTTGTTCAGGGAAGCTCTCCTCATAGAAGAAAGAATGTAAATATATATATATATATATATTAATTTCCTCTGAGATTTCTTTAGTTGTCACCTGATGTTGCTTCACATGTCTTTCTGTCTGCTGGCAGTTCCTTTGGAGCACCTGGCCAGCTCGACCTCGCTTTGTCTTGCATGGCCCCAGTAGGAGGACAATGCATTTGGCCATTTGGGGCGCTGCTCGGCAGGTCAATGAGCCCAAGACGCTCTGCAATTCTTCTGTATCTTATTGATGAAAGTATTTGCTTTAGCTCTCTGCACATGATTCAGAATCAACAACAGAAAGCGGTTACTTAATATCACTTTTCTGCTGTTTGGTTTTTTTTGAGAGCAACTTAGAGAAAGTTTCCTAAGAACTTAATACAAATTAATTCAGTTGAAGTCCCTGTAGTCATTGTGCTCACTGTTCGCTTGATGACTCACAGTCTGGTTGATATTTTTGCCCTATGAACTTACTCGTAAAGACAAATTACTATTGCATAACATTTTGGTTGCGGTAAAATAATATATCACCTGTTTTTAAGAATAACTTTGTTTAGCTTGCACCCTGGTGCTTTTGTTCTTGCTGCTAAAACTTCTCCTCTGGGTTTAATATTTCCAAACTAAACGCAGTAACCTTTTCTTAGTTTTAATAAAATTTGAAAATAAAGAGAAATGGCTTATACCTAGGAGTTCACAAGTATTTTCCTCCTAATGCCAGAGCTGAGGTCATTATAGACATCAAACTGAAAGATTAACAGCATCATAATGAAGTAATTAGTTTTCTAAAAGATCTGTTTATTAAACAAATGATCTACTGAAAGAGGTAGCTTATCTATTATAGTTATGGATACTAATGCAAAACCTATTGATCAAAAATAACAGTTTTGTTTTCAGAGTTAAAAATTATTTTCATATTTTAACCAGGAAAAAGTTTTATTGGAAGGAATGTTAGTATACTTGTCTTTTACCTGATTATGGATTCAAAAAAAATTGGGAAAAGCTGTAGAGTTCTTGTACCACTTTTTATTAAGGTATGGAAACCTTTCAGAGGCATGTGCCTCAGTTTTTAGTTCTCCAAGCCACACATATTCTGACATGGTCAACAGAGGCATGACCACGTCAACCAATCTGACTTGTATGTATTCAGTAAATGAGAAGGCGTTTAGGTCAATGAAGGAACAGTTCAGCACTTTTAATTGCAGCAGAAGACTGAAATAGAGAATCAGAAAGTTTTAAGAAATTTCTGTCATCAGGGTTTTCTGAAGTCAGCTTGGTTTGCACTGTTGGGGGAGCTGCCACCCATGGTGGTAGTCTGAGAACAAAGCAGGATCAGTGCTGCGGCTCAGCAGCATTCTTCAACACCTTGTCTCAGCTCAGGAAACGCTCTTTGGTTTAACAACGAATGATCTCCATTCTTTGCTTGCGTTACTGAACTACAAGCTGTAGCTCTGCAGTAGGGATGCCTGCAGGAACTGAGTGAACAAGTAGACTAATTTTTCAGACCATGTTCCAAACATTTTCACTTCTGTTGGGACTCATGCATTGCCAGGCCTTATGTAGCCCTGTTGTGCAGCCCTGCGTGAAGATGACAGCAGCTTATAGATTGCCGTGGTGGAAATGGTTGAGTAGGCAACAAATGATGAGTAGGGCAACAAAATGCCAGTGCTGCAACGCAGTTTGGTTTCTACCCTCTTTTTGGAACATCATGACTTAAATGGACTTCTCCACTAAGTTTCTTTGCAAAGTTTTTCATCAAAACTGCTCCTTATTTTTACCAGTGGCCTTGCTCCGGAAAGCCCTGTGCTCGTGCCATCAGCACATGTCCCTGGGCTGCAGCTTTGCTGGGCGGTGGGCTCTGGTCCCCATGACACAGGGCCTGGGAGCCAGCGGGGTGGGTTCACTGCCGAATGCAGCACCCTGTGTACAGCACTGATGCTGCAGAGACATTCATTTGCAGTCTCAGAAATGAAGCTGTTTTACTGGCAGTGACCACAGGCAGATTCAGCAAGATTATATTCGGTAAGAAATAATATTTGCTTGCTGCTACTGAGCTCTCCAAGTTCTTCTCTGTTATTTTTTCCCCTCAGAAGAATACTTCAGACCATCATTGGCAGCCGGTTAGCAGCTCTTCCTCATTGATTCTGTCCAAACTCAGAAGCAATCAGAATGTAGTAATCAAATTTATTGATCACCCTGCAACACAGAATTTGATGGACAAAAGAGTTTATGATAGTCCCTATACACAGAAAATTCTCTAATACTATTTTTCTTTTATGACTCCTCGATGAACTGAACTTCAAGGACTTGTTTAAAAGAAAGCAATGTTTTATTCCTTTGGGTATCACACTGGAGCAAAAATGGTCCCGATGATTGTTCCAAAAAGTTCTGTTATTTTTCTTTTTAGTGTGCTTTAATGCAAAAATAGTTGCTGCAGAAAGCCTCAGAAGGTTTCTTTGTGCATGTCTGTACACCAAAAGAATAATGCAGCATGATGTTTTGTAAGAGACTGAACCAGAGGTTCAAGGTAGTTACAAGGAGGTTGATTTGGTGGTTGGATTGAAGGTACTCTGAAAGAAATCATGTTGCAAAAACTAGACCAGTGAGATATAAATTAAGAAGGGGACAGGGAAGGTTTTATGGCTTTACAGATCCTACTTCCAGAAACTGCTCAGAAGAAGGCATATACTCTACTTATGTAAAACAAATCAGTTATTTGAATTTGAATATACAGATGCTTATTTATTACAAATAGACCAGACCAGACATGAATATCACAGAATCACAGAATCACAGAATCGTCTAGGTTGGAAGAGACCTCCAAGATCATCTAGTCCAACCTCTGTCCTAACACTAACAAGTCCTACACTAAACCATATCACTAAGGGCTACATCTAAATGTCTTTTAAAGACCTCCAGGGATGGTGACTCAACCACCTCCCTGGGCAGTCCATTCCAATGCCTAACAACCCTTTCAGTAAAGAAGTTCTTCCTAACATCCAACCTAAACCTCCCCTGGCGCAACTTTAGCCCATTCCCCCTCGTCCTGTCACCAGGCACGTGGGAGAATAGACCAACCCCCACCTCTCTACAGCCTCCTTTAAGGTACCTATAGAGAGCGATGAGGTCTCCCCTAAGCCTCCTCTTCTCCAGGCTAAACAATCCCAGCTCCCTCAGCTGCTCCTCATAAGCCTTGTTCTCCAGACCCCTCACCAGCTTCGTTGCCCTTCTCTGGACTCTCTCAAGCACCTCCATGTCCTTCTTGTAGCGAGGGGCCCAAAACTGAACACAGTACTCGAGGTGCGGCCTCACCAGAGCCGAGTACAGGGGGACAATCACCTCCCTAGACCTGCTGGCCACACTGCTTCTTATACAAGCCAGGATGCTCTTGGCCTTCTTGGCCACCTGGGCACACTGCTGGCTCATATTCAGCCAGCTATCAACCAATACTCCCAGGTCCTTCTCTGCCAGGCAGCTTTCCAGCCACTCATCTCCCAGCCTGTAGCGCTGCTTGGGGTTGTTACGCCCCAGATGCAGGACCCGGCACTTGGCCTTGTTGAACTTCATGCAGTTGACCTCAGCCCATCGGTCCAGCCTATCCAGATCCTCCTGCAGAGCCTTCCTTCCCTCGAGCAGATCGACACACGCAGCTAACTTGGTGTCATCTGCAAACTTACTGAGGGTGCACTCGATCCCCTCATCCAGATCATCAATAAAGATATTAAAGAGGACCGGCCCCAGCACTGAGCCCTGGGGGACTCCACTAGTAACCGGCCTCCAACTGGATTTGGCTCCATTCACCACAACTCTTTGGGCCCGGCCATCCAGCCAGTTTTTAACCCAACAAAGCGTACGCCAGTCCAAGCCACGAGCAGCCAGTTTCTTGAGGAGAATGTTGTGGGAAACAGTGTCAAAAGCCTTACTGAAGTCAAGGTAGATCACATCCACAGCCTTTCCCTCATCCACCAAGCGCATCACTTGGTCATAGAAGGAGATCAGGTTTGTCAAGCAGGACCTGCCTTTCATAAACCCATGCTGACTGGGCCTGATCACCTGGTTGCCCTGCAAGTGCCGCGTGATGACACTCAAGATAATCTGCTCCATGAGCTTCCCTGGCACTGAGGTCAAACTAACAGGCCTATAGTTCCCCGGGTCTACCCTCCGACCCTTCTTGTAGATGGGCGTCACATTTGCTAGCCGCCAGTTGACTGGGACCTCCCCTGATAGCCAGGACTGCCGATAAATGATGGAAAGCGGCTTGGCCAGCTCCTCCGCCAGTTCGCTTAGTACCCTCGGGTGGATCCCATCCGGCCCCATCGACTTGCGTACATCCAAGTGTTGTAGCAGGTCGCCAACCATTCCCTCATGGATAGCGAGGGCCACATCCTGCTCCCCATCCCCTTCCACCAGCTCAGGGTACCAGCAATATATTTTACATGAGATGGTTCATGTTAATCATTGAAAGTCTTTCCTACCAATATTGTGATGCAATATACAGCAGAATGAAAAATATTTATATTTAGAAACAGCAAATCCTGGAAACATTATCTGTTTTTCAGATCTGATTGAAATAGAACTGAGCAAAATTACAATTGTTTGGTCCTAAAAATAGTCACAGATCTTAGTGATATCTCCTGCAAGCTACCTTCACCCTCCCTCAGAAGTTCTTTGAACTCTTAAGTTGGTATATGATAATATTTATCACTATTTTGTTGGTTCATAACACAACTTTCTGAAACCTCACAGAGCTGGTCATCCACAGTAACTTTCATAACAGAAAGGTTTCTCATTTTTTAAATATCCTGCCTTTCTTATTTGATATGTTTTACCTTCCAAACAAAATAAGAGATGTACTAGAGTTCAGTGGCATTCCATATAACTGGTTACAGCCTGTACACATATTGACTTTTCTAATACTATTGAAAAGATAGTCTGACACCAGCACAAGTAAGATGTAGATGACAGCCAAAAAATTCTAGGCAGGGTTGTTCTTTGTTGTTGTTGTTTTTGTTTTCTCATGTGAATTCCAACCTAAGCAGTTTCTCCTCTTTTGGTGGCATGAAATTGGTGGTAGGGTTATGGGATATTAAGGTTATAAATGGTTTATAAAGACATAATCAATAATTAAATTGCATGTTTTACACACAAATGGAAAATTGTCATGGTCTGTGGCAGCTAACCTTTTGGCCAGGAATGTGTCCATGTTTTTGAGAGGGAGAAAAGAGCCACACGCCCACCTGTTGTCCCCTCTGTGGCCAGAGCAGGGTCCCTGTGCAGAGGAACTCGCTGGCTCTAGCAGAGCCCTGCTGCTCCCCTTCCCCGGCACTCTCAGCTGCCTGGCTGGGTGGCCCGTGCCAGTGAAGCAGGACAGGGGCTACCTGGAAGAGCTGGATTTGCAACACGGTTTTCTTTTGCACTGGCTGGTCTGGGGAGGGTGTGCAGCTGGGGAGAGGCTGCTGCAACTCAGTAATATGGGCATTTTGTTCCTGGTCCCCCCTGTCCTGGGGCTTCTCTAACGATGGACAGGATGGATGCCAGACCTACAGAACTGCTGTCAGCAGCAGCCTGGGCTGACACCTTCTTTTCACAGATCCTACAGGATTTCCAGTAGAATCTATTGCTGTTGGTTACTACTCTTTAGATTCAATTTTAAGCACACAGCTCTAACATGGTCCTTGTATTTCCACAATATGTAATACATCATCCGGATCAGTCTGGTATGTTAGAATTAATGAAATCACTTGTCAAAATGAATGAAGAGAATATACTTTTTGCATATTGCCCTTGCTTTTGTGCTTTTTTTTCATTTTTTATTCACCGATTTCATGGTTCAGTAAATAATAGTGGGCCTTCTAGTCCTTAGACTAGACATCTAACTATGTCTAGACATCTCAACAAACTCTGCTAACATCCTCTTGTTCTTTTCTATACGGAAGCTTCTAAGTGTGGGTAGTCAAAACAGTCTTAAGTAATATTTTCACATATGTAAGCAGGAGCAGCAACGAAAAGCCTTTCAGGATATACCCTGAAACAGTGCTGTGAATAATCCAATGAAAACTGTAGCATGAAGGAAAGTGGTATCTGTACTAGCTCATGAACTATTGCTTCGATTGAGAAAGAACTACTTTGCTATAAATCATCACTGTAAACTTTAATTTTGGTATAAATATCTGTATTTCAGCTGTGGCTTTGCCCAGAGACTCCAGCAAGAACAGTTCACTTCTGTGGCAGTATCGAGCTGGGTCCTGGGGATGTGAATTTCAGTGCGGGGTCCTTATAAAAGGGCCAGATTTTCCACAGAGTGTCTAGACATGAGACACATTAGCTGTATTTCAAAGAGAAGAGAAAACATTAAGTTGCAATACCTAGCAGCTTATGGGTGATAATATTTTTATATAAGTGTCTGAAATGTAACTTTCATACAGAAAAAGTCCCCATTCTGGCATATCCAGAAATATATTAAAAATATGCCTAAATTTAAGCACTTGTATAACCCCAGTTAAGTCCACAAAACTAAGCACTTATGTCCCTTTCTGAACTAGAATCTCTGTTACTGTTCTGTCTCACTGCTTTTCTGCCCTGTTTTCATGTCATCTACAGTTTCTCAAAATTTTCACGTTTCTTTGCCTATTGGTGGTACTTACAGATGAACATGGAACAGACTGCAAAACTACCTCTATGTTTATTACACTTATAAACAAAAATGGTTATTTCAGATTTAACTACAGATCAGTTTGGAACAACTATGGCATAGCCGTCAGCAGACAGACTGTATTGCAAAACTAGAAGCTGTAGGACACCACATGAATCCAAATAGCCCCAAGTAGTCCTGGTTTTAGATGGGATAAAGTTAATTTTCTTCATAGTAGCTGTTTTGGTGCTGTGTTTTGGATTTAGTTTGAAGATAATGTCGATAACACTGGTGATTTAGTTGTTACTGAGCAGTGCATGCTTCGAGTCAAGGACTTTGGGGCTTCTCATGCTGCCCTGCCAGCAAGGAGGCTGGGGATGCAAAAGGATCTGGGAGGGGACACAGCCAGGACAGCTGGTCCAGGTTGACCAAAGGGATGCCCCATACCAGATGGCATCCTGCTGGACAATAAAACTGGGGGCATTCGGCCAGGGGGCTGCTGTTGCTTGGGGTTTGGCTGGGCATCTGTCATCTGGTGGTGGATTGCATTGTGCATTTTTATTATTATTATTAATTATTAATTATTATTATTATCTGGTTTGTTTGTTTTCCTCTTTCTTACTAAACTATCCTTATTTCAACCCATAAGCTCTTGCACCTTTACCTTTTTTTGGTATTCTCTTCCATCCCACTGGAAGAGAGAGGGGAGTGAGCGACTGGCTGCTTAGCTACCTGTTGGGTTAGACCACACCACCACAATACAGGAAAATATTAAAATGTGTTTGAATATAAGAATAAATTTGATGCTTTGCTGAACTGGAATCAAAAAAGCATCGTACCAGATACTTGCTAGGTCAATTCCTTTTACGGTGACTGTCTGGCTAAGCAACATAAAGACAGTCTGATCCTTATATTATCTCTGTGCTGACCTAGTAGTGCTACTTTCTTCTCCACATTAAATAAGCTACTCTTCATTCATCATCTTTGGCTGAACATTCCTTTGGTCTCCATTCTCTGTTGGAAGGGTTGGGGATTTCTGTCCCAAGAAAAACCTCCATACCTACTCAAAAGCAAGGTATAATCACTGTATTATTACAGTTTACGGCTTAGTCTATTGCTGAAAATTATTTTATGCTTTAATCGTCTAAAGTAAACTTAATTTCTAATGAATGATGACATGAAACTCAAGGAAGTATTCTGCTGAATTATATATGTCTGTTTCTCAGGTGGTGACCATTACTGACTCTTGCAGAGTATCAGATGACCCCATAGACTTTTTAATGGTGAAATCTTATTGTGTTTTGTTGTTGTTTTTGTTATTTTGTTTTGTGTTTAATCTTTAGTGTAACATCATTCCAATACAAATGTTATGGAAAAACACTTTATAAATGTGCATTATGGAGTCCCACAATTTGATAATTAATCAGATTAAATGTACTTTAGTTTTTGCTTAGGTTTCATCATTTGCTCCTTTTCAGTTTCAAAGCTTGCTGTTAATTGTAACTAAACCAGTTTGCTTATAGCTTAAAACCACTTTTGAAACCAAATCCTACTCCTCTCACACAAATAGTCCCATTCATTAGATGGATAGTCTTGTTTTCAGCAAAATACCAGCTTAAAGCAACCACACTGCTGAAATTACAGGCGTTGTTCTTGAGAAACAGGTCCTAAATCATTTTTTGGCACTTCAGAACATTCTATACAAAACTGTGTACTGAGTCCATGGAATTTTTTTGAATATCTGAACAGTTCCCTACACCTTATCAAGGACAAATTTGCAAGGTTCTGAAGAGGTCTATTCTATTAACAATATCTTGAAATGTATTGGCTGCTTCATTTCCTCCTCAGTGGATTAATTTAATCTTCTTCTTGATTACAGTGGCTATTAAAACCAACATAAACATCAGTGAATTCCAGTGTGCCCACAGTCAGACAAACCATTGCAAATCCCAGATTGGGCTGGTTCTTCAATGTAACATTTTTATGAGTGATGGCTATCTAACTCCCTTGAGGAAAAAACGGGTCCTTCTGATGCTAGATGAACTTATTGTGTTGTATTACCTGCCTATGAACCTAGATAGCTGATGAAAACAATGAAATCCAGAGCATCTTTCTTCTGACCCTCAACAATAATTGGTCGAAATAAATATTTTTCTTTGAACTGTTGCAGGGAGATGGTCTTGCTATCTGTTGATCCTGTTGCACATGTAATGGAAGTCTTCATCCAGAATTCATACCTAATTATCATGATCAGCCATTGCAGCCCTCTCAGACTCATTGGGTTTTATTCTATGGGGTCATCAGGAGACAGCAGGTATGTATTTTTAGGGTAGCACCAGGATGAAGCATGTCATCCCTTCTGTACACATTTCTGAGGGAAAGAACACCAATCCTATAGGATGACAAAAAAAACTACCACTAGAAAATAGACTGAAGTCTTCTCCTCGTTGACCTACTCCAAGCAGTGGGAGCTCTAGGGGAGTAGATGCAGCCCTGTCCAGTGGAAGAAGCTGGACCAGCAGACCCTGGTGACTCCTGGACTCAGCTGCATGCTTCCTCCCTTCGTGTGCGCCAGAGATGGGCCTCCTGCTCTGACCCTGGGCAGATTTATCGCCATCTGACACTCCTCCTGGGGTCACACCAAGGCAAAGAGACTCCTTTGCACACATGCCACACATACCACACCAAACCCGGAGAAATGAGGTTGGTGGAGTAGGTAGGATATCATCCCAAAAAGGTTTTATTCCCCCCAGTGTTTCTTTCTGATAGTCATTTTTATGTGTTGCTTTATAGTATTGGAATGATGTGAGATCATGATGGGAAAATGTTTGTACACCACATTAATAAAAATGTTCTGACAGAAAACAGTTCTGGCTTGTTTCTGGGTGTTTCTCATATATCTTACGTATGTTGTTTATTTGTATATAGCCTGGACTGAAGAATTGTCTAGGTTTCTTTCTTGGAATGTGAATCCAGAATAATATGATCATGAAAGTGCCATTTATTTTTTTATTACCTCCTCTTAATGTAACTGGGAAGAATAGTCCAAAAAATGCTTCACACCTCCTACCTGAGGAGTAACACTGCTGGGAAGGGGAAGGAAGCATGGGACCTGCTGTTCTGCATTAGTATTGTAGGAATCATGATTTTGCAGGTAGTGTCAATTTATAAAGAGTTTTTATTAATTTTATTATTGCCATTGGTCATGATCAAAGCAAATGCTTCAGATGAACACAACTATTTTAAATGAAGCTTTCAGGGCTGTATTTTATGCAGACTGAATATGATTTAAAACAAAATAAGTAGAACATTTCTAAAATGAGAGTCAGAACAAATCTTCACTGAAAAGCAAAGGATTCCACACATTTATGCATTTAAGTAAAAAGATAAAAAATGACTGCAATTTTTATCTGTTACTCAATTGCTAAATAAGATGCTACTTTTGCTAGTTCCATCTTTGAAGTTATTTGGAATACATCAAAATACAGCAGTAAAAGGGGTAGATGGAGCTGGGTAAACTATACAGCAGACCAGACTCTCATAAAAGAACTGAATATTCTCCAGGCACAGTGGAGAAATTTCTGTGCTGATTCTGATAACAGACAGCAGACACCAGAATTTTAAAAAATACCTGGGAGAAATCTGAACTGGTTTCAGTAAGTATAATGACCTAATCAGTTTTTTGTCAAATCTGTGCTTTCATATCAAGTTAACATTAAAGTTTAACTTGAAACTGTGGTGGAAACATATAAAAACTTTTGGTGAAATAACAGCGCCCAGAGCGTCTTTGGTGCAAATCATGATCCAGGAGGCTTGGGTCAGTCTGTGACAGCTTCAGAAAAGACCTCACTGTGCAGATTCTTGTAATTTTCCTAAATACCTTTGACTGTGAATGAACTGATATTTATAAATTTTTGCTTTAAAAATCTCAGTTAAATTTCTGTAAATGCTCAGCATTGGCCCAATCTTATTCCTACTGTTGCTGAGTTGTGTCACTGAATGAAACCCCTGCTGAGCAGCTTTGGACAGCCCAGCCTCAGAAAGACGATAGTGCCTTGTTTGTAAGGCCCTACTCTACCCATCAAATTTCATGATAGTTTATAACCCTCAGAGTTACGACTCTCCTTTGAAAGAGGAAGTAAAGGCTGGTGGCTGGTGGGTTAAGATTTTCCGGTAGTTATCTGCTTCAGCTTTGTGATCCGTCTGAGTTTTAGTGTGGACTTAGGCAAACCACCACCACTGCGTTGTGTGCACACCAGGCAATAGGGTTGTGCTCACTTGAGCTGGTGAGTCCCTGTTTTTTGTGTGGTGCTGCCTTTAAGCTGACACACTGTGCTTCTTGGCTGTCTCACTCATGTGAGCACAGAGATGCTGCTTCTGTAGCTGAGAACCACACATGGGCACAGCTCTGGCATTCCAGCATAGTGCTCCCAACATGTCAGATCACTTTTTTCTGTCCCAGCCAAGTAGATGTGCCCCACCTTTTGTCTTCATAGGGACTTCTGTGCACTGAGTGCAGAGCACAGCATCCCAGGCTTAAGTAGGGTGATGTTTGAGTGATAGATGCAGTAGCAGAGCTCTGTTCTCAAAGAACTTGGCCTTCATGATTGTTTAAAGGAAAGCAACACATTTTGGTAATGTCAAATGTCATTTTAACAGAATTTAATAAGCTGTTTGTGGATGCACTGAATTTGTCAAAAGTACTTGCTAGCTCTGACTAGAATAGTAATGGCTGGAATATTCACAGGGGAAGACTGGATAATAACTCTTGTGCTTGTAACCATCACTTGTCAGAAGGAGAAATTAATGATCACCTTTGTCATGGTATAAATGACTACAAAAAATGAAATCAACAAATTAAATTTGACTAACAGCTCGGTAAGTTGATAGATTGTACCTTTGCTGCCTTAGAGTATTACTCACGAAGAGTAAAGTAAAGGAATAGCTGTGCCTGTTTCTCAGGCATAGAAAAGTTAGAGCAGAAAGCACATACTCAGTTGTTGTTGGAACAGGGTTGGGGTTTTTGTTTTTGTTTGTTTCCTTTTTCCAAATCAGGGGTTTACTCATTCATTCTCAAGATACCAGATGCATTAGTTATATGGTGACACAGAAGAGCAACACATTCTTTGGATTACTATGTACTATGCCTTTTAAAGGATCATTTTACAGGTATTCTGTGTGATATATATGTGATATTTTGATTGGTAAAGCACATGGGGATTTCCTGTTTCACTTCCAAAAAATTCTGAAATGCTTTCTATACCTTGGCCAATGGCAAGGAGATGAATGACTCAGAGGATGTGCTGGGATGTTACCGGATGGCAACCTCAGGTGGCAGGAGTGAAACATGACCAGATTCACCCTCAAACACCAAGTTTCTCTGCCAGGGACTGCCTGGTTCACCCCAGGTTTGAAAGAATCCACCATTAGGTTGTGTGGATGACTGGGGAATCTGCAATGAAATGGGAATTGAACCAAAGCTAAGATCTAACAAGGATATTATTGCTTTCAAAGAAAACAGAGGACATTGTACAAAAAGTAGCAATTGTCTACATAAAGCTGCAATCTGGGTCTGATCTGACATTTGTTCCATATGCAGGAAGGTCTAGAATATTCAGTAATGAAGGATGTAAAATAAGTAAATAAGGATGAAAGTTTTTGTGGCTCAGATACATGTCCCAGTGGGGGAAAGAGAGCACCCTGCCAGGTACTTTTTATTAGCTTAAATCTATTTAAGATAATTTCACTCTCTCAAACAGAAGTCCTGCAGTCCTTAAGGTGGAATTAAAATCCTCAATTTATCCTCAGAGATATTTTTTTTCTGCAGTCCATGTACTTCAGAGCCTGTTCTACTTGGTCGAAAGACTTTTTATCTGCTTTAGGCAAGAATGCATTTGTGTTTACTATGAATATACCAATATGCTTTTGAATGTCTGGGATCAAATACAACAAAGACAGCTTATCACCCTCTTCTCAGTGCATGAGAACAGGATAGGCAGTCATGTAGACAGAACCTAAAATACCCTGCAAGGTTTCTTCTGAAAATTAAGTATTGCTCAAGGGTCTTCTTACTGCACGCTGCGGAAAGTCAGCGAAGTACAAATCCTGGTTTATCTGGCTGCACATAACCCTGATATACTCACTTTTTTTTTAATTTGCCAAACATATTGGCAAGAATCTCTGTGTCAACGTTTGTTAATAGCATCGGCTCATGCTGAAGGCAGCTAGTCCAGTTTCTCCCCTCTTTAGGCATCTGAACCATCCATGCTGCTATTTAAGAGGACTTAAGCTACTTCTCATTGTTTGATTTTGTTAAATAAATAAATGAATGCACACATTAAAAATACTGTAAAAGGCTTCCTTTTTTTTTCTTTTTTCTTTTTTTTTTCTTTTTTTTTCCCTGAAATATGAGATACCCAGAATTGTCTATCTTCTGTTTTTAAATAAAGAAAGGACAGATCTTTGAGGCAGTAACTTTCTTTGCTTTTCTATTATTGGTTTGAGTATTACTCTGTTATCCACTCTCTCCCATATCTGTGATAGTTATCAGATCTCTCGTATCCCTATGGGGTTGTTATCCTATGAGACTTTTTCTTATGTTGTCTGCCTAAGCTCTCATTAACACTCTTTACATTGGCTTAGTTTCATGAGAGATCCTGTTTGCTTCATATTCTAGTATCTTCTCATGAACTTTGGGAATCTACATATTTTGATGCTTAACAGCAAAACTGAGGGAACCATATTCCTTTCTGCTTTTGGTTTCATTTACCAAGAAAAAGAGCTTTAATAATAAGAATACTTCACATTTATGCTTTAACTTATTCTTATCTCTGGGTCTTAAGATTTTCTCCTGGATTTTTTTTAATGCATTACAACTATTTAAACTATGTTTAAATATCTTAAGCAGCCCAAGTTATTATATGTATTTAATTAGCCTGTCAATTCCCAACTGAATAATGCCAGATACAGTGATGATTAGGCATTGGAACAGGTTGCCCAGGGAGGTGGTGGCGTCACCATCCCTGGGGGTGTTTAAGGAAAGGTTGGATGTGGTGCTTAGGGACATGTCTTAGTGGGTGACATTGGTGGTAGGGAGATGGTTGGACCAGATGATCTTGGAGGTCTTTAACAACCTTAATGATTCTGATTAGTTATTATCATCTCACTCTCTTGAGCTTGCAGTTAAGTGATTTACAAAAGTGCTGGAGAAATGGGGTATATCAATCCCAGAATATTTGTCCTGTAGTTCTAGCATGGAAAATATAGTACTTATGATCAAAATCCTTCATCCTCTCAACACCGTTCAGATCCTGTCCCAACAAACTGTTGGCTATCAAAGTCCACCTTTATGGCCTCACTGAAATTCTCTTCCTCTTCCCTTTCTTTTATTTACTACCCTAAAATATTTAGAGGGTTGTCTTTGGATGTGGATGAATATAGAAGCTATTGTTGATGTTCTCTTCAGATTATCTTTGATATAAATACGTCCTCTATCAGTATCTAGCTGCTTGTTTTTTACAAGAAAGGGCAAATGACAGAATAATGAAAGTTTTGCCCCTCTCCTACTGACAGTCCTAAGGAGTATTATAAGGGCTCTGCCTGTGTCATCATCAGGTATTTTCTGTCACTGGTCTACAAATTGGTTTATTGTAATGGGATACTGCTATATTTATCTTTGCTATTATTTATTTCTGCTATTATTTTAAAATCCCCTTTCTTTCTGGCAAGGTTCCTTAGCCCTTTAACATTTATAGAAATAAATGTATGTTGGCTGACTCACTGCACTGGCATTTACCAAGCCTTCTGCTTTCTGGATGGACTTTTCTCCTGCTAGCCCGTAAGGATACTTATATGCTCATGAATTCCGGTATCTGCAAGCAATAACCAACATAGAAGGCAGTTTGGGGTCTGTTGGGAATGCTAATATTACTTTTTTGTCCCCATTTATTGGGTGGAAAGGTATGCTTCATCCGTCGTTATTGTGTATGGATTTTTATGAAGATTTTCTTGCAGTGCCAGTCTGGGTTAACTTGAGAAAACCTGTCTGAATATGTAGCAGAGATTCATTTCTCAAGACCCTTAGTTAAAGCCATAACTCAACCTTAATTATTAACCCAACAGGACAAGATAATTACAAATATTTCTAAAATGACATTATGTATTGTTAATTAACATAATGTTGCTCAAGACAGCAAAACAAAAGCATGAATTATAAGGGGCAATAAAAAACTAGAAAAGTGTAATTGTTACATTTTGATTTGCTTGAATTTTGTTCAGATTTCAGCCATTTTTATCTCTAGAGTGTGGAGCGAAACAGACACCGTTCTGTGCCCTTCCCTTCAGATATCTTGTTTCACACAAATTTGACTCTTGGAGACGGCTTTGGAATTTCAGAAGTGCTTTGTGAAACTGAGCAAAATCCCAGACTTGACAGTATGAGACAATGAGACATTGTAATGTGTTTCTTTTTTATGAAGGTTCATCATGTAAATGGGGCATTGAAATTTTTGGTATTCAGTGTTAAGGTTCTAGGTGTGGAACAACACCTGAAGAATGTTGCTACCAGGATGATGCAGCATTTAACTTAGCATCCTCTAGCCCCCAAGTGATGCAGGAAGAAATACAGGTGGGAACTAGCTGCTAGAGAGACTGGAGGGTCATGTTGCTGGAGGTTAAGAGGAAGGTAGCTTGTCAAACGTATTTGTTTACAACAACCCTGTGAATTGCCTGAACGGCTAGGGGTCAGGACTAGACCCAGATCAGCTCTATATGACACATGAGCCTCATCTTGATCTTTGTTGTTTATTACTTACATGATTGTTGGGCAAGGTCTCAGAAGAGATCAGACTCTTTTTTATACTCTTGGTATGTAAATGGTACCTAGCTTAATATATATAGGAAATGAAGAGCCATGTGTTATCTTGAGGTCTCTACCCCCCTGCCAAACTTTCCATAATTCAGTCTAGGTCTGAGCCACCACAGTATCCTAGGCAAAATGACAAAAGTTGAGTAATCTGGGTTTTAGAGGCCCCTAGAGCTTCAGAGAATTCAGAGTGACTGCACTCAACTCAGTGGGTGCTTTTTAGTTTTAGTTTCAATTTATTGCATATTATTTATGTGCATACACATTATTTGTATGCATATGCATTATTTATAGGCAATCGTATGCATATTGCAGATTATTTATGTATATACTTCTTGTATTCACTGCTATGAGATAGTCATACTACAGTTACTGTAGAGTCTGTTGTAAATCCAGAATAGCATTGTCTGTATAATTTTTAATTGGGCATCTGAAAGAAGAGTCTTCAGACTCTAATTAGGAAAATGGAAGACCACGGTCTCTTAATAATAATTCCAAAAAACTTCATTAACTTGACTGTCCTTTCCTATGTCTCATCTTTAACATTATTTTTAATAGGGTACATACAGCCCTTTTTCAGACACTTCTTTCTTCCACTTCAAACAAAGGATGGCAAGAGAAGGATTAAAATATCTTTTCAAGAATTAAAGAAACCACATGTGTTTGCTCTATATACCTTACTGGCAAGTTAAAAGTTTTGGGTTGGCTGTAAAGGTCCCCAAGCAGCAAAAAAGATCAAGATTTCTGATTTGATTTGTGCCATGATGTGTCTGGAAAACTGGAGAAGAGAGTGATTGTTATATGACAAAGTTTTTATTAGCTTTTGATTGCACTGAAACCAGCCTAATAATTTAATTTAAGAAAACAGCGGAAGATTAGGGACAGCGGAAGACCCATGTAACTAGAACAGATGTAGGGTGGGCATTTCAGACTTGTAAGGCAGCAAGAAAGGAAGTACATAGCTTTTGAGCTGGAGATGAAGACACTAATAGGAAGCGATGGTTTATAAAAGAAGGCAAGTTCACTGCCATAGGTGTATGCATGACAAGCCTTAAAAACAGGGACGCTGAATCTGAATCAGATGTACAGAGCTCTGGGACAATGGTAAAGGTCCTAAAAGAGGAGTGAGAGGGTGAGCTTGGTGCAGTGTGGAAATGAACGAACAAACAAACAAACAAACAACAAATGAAAGATGGATGCTTAGCATGAACTTCTGGAAAATATATCACTTTAGCAGGATTATAATGGCTAGATAAACAAACCCTCAGCATAATCACAAGAACTGGACCCATTTCAGAGGTGATTTTTTGGATGACAAACAGTCTTCTGATGATACATGAGATAGCTTGGACAGTAGGCCATTAGTGGAAGTCACTTCTGTTAATATCTCAATTATTTATTTTAACCTAGAGATACTTCTGTTAATATCTCAATTATTTATTTTAACCTGGTGATATAATCTAGTGGTGGAATGCTATGGATTTACCTTAATCATCACAAGAGAGCCGTGCATCTTCTGAGCTGGCCATAGAGCTTAAAAATATATGTGTTGTGCATCCATTTTGTGCTGTAGTGTGACAAGGCATAGCCTCAGTAGTAGCTGTAGGTACCCTCTGACCGGGAAAGCCCAGGGTTTTAAAACAGCCTTCCTTCAGGTCTATGTGACGCTACACTGGGGTAAAATTGGTATGGAGTGGAGACCAAAGGCTCTAATTAGGTACAGCAGTGATGCAGAAAGATACTCCACTTGATATGCCCTCTTTTTCCCATTTTGAAAGCAGCTGTTTGTGTGGGAAATAGCAGCCTTTTATTTACACAGTGGAAATGGCTTTTCCATAAAAGCAAAAAGCAAACAAGGATCTCTCAGGGACAGCTGCATTTCTTCACAGCTGAGCTATGAGTAGGCAAAGCTGGAGAAAAAGCAGTGAATGAAAATACTCAGCCAGTTAGCAGAGCATCTCATTGAGGAGAAATGGTACAATAAGAACAAGGCTGTTTGTCCAAGGACTGTTGTAGGAATGTTCTTCAGAGTTCAGAAGAGCTCTTGCTCCTCTGAATTGAGCTAATGGAAATATTTCTTGGGAATATTTAATTTGTGCAGAGACTGCCATAAGAATTGCTTGTCGTTTTCCACCCAGCTTCTCTCCGCCCTTCACTGTGTGGCAAAGTACTCAGAGACCAGAGACATGGAGGCAAGTCAGGAAGGAGGGAAATTTAAGGACATAATTGCACACGCTTCACATGTAAAAAGACTCAGTGAATTTTATGCTGGAAAATGCTGGAGAATGAAGACTGATGAGCTCAGTCACTGTAGCCCCAAATTGTCCAAATCTGTTGTTACAGCTGCAGAATCAGCAGATGGCTTTTGTAGTTCCCTTCCAACTGAACTATTCTATTCTATTCTATTCTATTCTATTCTATTCTATTCTATTCTATTCTATTCTATTCTATTCTATTCTATTCTATTCTATTCTATTCTAATTTCTATTCCATTCCATTCCATTCCAGATACATGGCAGGAGAAGAACTGAGCAAGTAAGAATTGGTCTGCGGAGAAAGGAACAGCAGAGAGCAGCTGGGAAAGTTTTGTATTGTGCATAAGGAAGTAAAAACTGAGAGCTAATTCACCTGGTAAAGAATTGTTACACAGCTTAAAATCTAGGATATTGTCTATTCTTCTTTGGGGAAACAACAGTTTCTCAGAAACTGCAAGAAGGTATGCAGGGGCATTAGATCCTGAAATTTCAAAAATGTTATTCCATATGGCTTAGCCACAAGCTTTTCACTTAAATTAATAGGCAGGTTTGGGATATGGGCAGAGATTTTCCCTGAGGTTAGGCAGCTAGGTGTCATTCTATGTTTCTGTCTCACAAAACTTATTCTGTGACTGGAGATCTGGTTTGTTGCCCACTATTATGTATTTGCTTGTCTATTTGACTATTTTGCTTGTCACGGCACCTATGAATGCATTTTAATAGACCAAGAACCTCTCTTCCTCCTCCCTCCCTCCCTCCCTTCCTCTCTCTCTCTCTCTCTAATCCTCTTTCTCCTCTCATTTGCTCCCAATTGAGACATCATGAAATGGTCTTGCATGCAAAAAAATCTTATATTCCAGTTTATCAGTTTTTAATACTATCTGTAATGTGGCAACCATAATTACATCCAAACATCAAACACATTGCAATGCTCTAAGGGATGAGGGGAAAAGAAAAACAAGTCAAACAGAAAAGAAGTGATGTTTCCTACAGTTCAAGTTAAGACAGTTATCTAACAGTTCACAACCTCTACTCTAATCACTTAAATGTTAATCAAGGAAGTAATGTTGCTCCAACTTGTCCCGAGTTTCTGAAGTCAGAAGGCTTTGGGAAATATCGGTGTTTATAGTGATTTCTGCTCACAACATTTATTTCCCTAGAACATTTTGCTGAACCCTTGACATGAACTTGAAACCACAAGTGTTCAAGGACTTAACTCCGGAGAAACCAAGTGCTGTAAAGAAGAGATTTACAAAAGAAATTTGCTAAAAATGTTAATGAGCTACATCAAATCAGTTTTAAATTATTATGATAAAAATGAAACATGAAACCAATAAATAACTTTTATAATTGTTATAAATATAAAAGAGTTGTGCATTATGATTTTCAGATATTTAAGTGTTTTAGAATAATCATCAAATATCCAAAGTAAATCTCATCCAAAGTTCAGATGACAAGTTACAAGGAAGAAAATACTTTGCTGTGTGGATAGGTTGCTGAGCACACAGAGGAGTTCAATATCAAGGCAGAGCTCTTCTGTTTAAATTTTATTACTAATGAGGATTTAATTACTAATGAGGAAAAATATATAAGAGATATGTCAAGGAGAGGTATTTAATTTATCTTCCTACTCTGAACACATTAGAACTAACCTTTAGCCTGATTTTCAATACCTGTAGCTGGGTGATCTTTTGTGATCATTTCTAGATGTTGAGGTGAAAAGTTCATTGCTTTTACTGCCTGTCATCCATGATCATTTTTCTCAAGCTATCTTTCTTTCACATTTTTTGTGCTCAGATTGCACTAAAAATTCTAACTTATAATATTGTTATATGTGTCTTAGCAGGATTTAGGAATAAGATTTCATGCTCTGTAATTTGTATTAACATCACTTCAAGCCCTCTAGCATTCTTTGTATACATTTTCTCTTTGATGTCTAGGTAAGGAGCAGTCTTTTATCCTTGTAAAGCAGTCAGCGTACTGAAGCTGTAGGGTATGGCTGGAGTCCCCCGCAGAACTCCAAAGAGCCTGCAGTACCGGCCCTGATGCTGGCTGTAGGCATCATTCTCTTTAATTCCCCCTTTGGTGTTCAGTTTTCACGGTTTGCTGCTTTTCTACTGAACTACGGGCTTCTGCAAATATATTACTTTACACATAAATGCACCAATCCTGAACTGAATGTTCCTGCCTGTCCAAAGTATAGGAATTAATACAAAGCCTTCTGCTGGCTTCCAAAACTTGAGTCAGTGGGATGAACATCATTTGATCAGATTCCTCAGGGGAGGTTTGTTCTTTGATATTGCTCTAAAAAAACAAAAATCAGAACAGTCATCATGGAGCTGTCACCATGGTTAAAAACTTCTCCAGGAAACAAGTTTCACTCCCCGTCACACTGAGAAGTGTCTCCTACCTGCCTTCCTCAAGCCTGTCCTGACTGCATCAGAGAAAAATCTTTATCACCTGTTTTGCACAAAAAACCTTACCAACTGCTCAAGCACGTTGCTTAGCCTGTGTGCTAGTACCAGGTGTGCTGCCATAAGGTTGGTCCTGTAATGTTGACATATCTCACCACCCTCTAGGCACTGGTTTTCCATGACGTGGAGGAAACTGGCTGCCAAGTGATGGACCAGCCTGTCTGACTCTCTGTCCCTGAGCTATGCCCCACCAAAAAATGGGCATTTGGGGCCTAGGTAGCACTATACATCTGGATGAATGACAGAGGGGTCAGTACTTGTGGATGTAAAGGTCTGAACCTGAAGTGCTCTGCCAGGAGGTATTCCTGCTATCCTGCAGCCATATGCCCCTCGTGGGGCCTGTGTCAGGGCAGAAGAGCTTTGCCATTCCACTGGGACCTTGTCACCCTGGCCCTGCTGTACGCATTGCTGTGATGGAGGCCTGAGAGGCCACCATCTCTGGCCACTGTTGGAGGCCTACATTTGACAACACTGCTGGGACTGTACAGCTCTTTTTGACCACTGTGGGTTCCTGATTCAGGGTGGACATCTGTAGGCAAGACAGAACCAGCTCCAGGAGTAGCGTTCATACTGCATGATAGCAAAGCGTATGTGTGATGTAGACACGTCACATGTATGTCCTGAGGGCACATGGAGCGTGTGAACGTGCAGAGTCCCTCAGGATACTTTTGGAGATCTTCATTTCACAGAAGAAGCAAAACTGCTCTTATTTTGGCTGGGTTGTTTATAGAGAACAATTCCTGAGAGACCCCTAAATTTGTTGTCTCTGACACAGCTAATTGGTTTGCTCTGAAGGGACTGAAGAGAAACTGGTGGGAACAATTTGTCTTCAAATCCGAAGTCTGCTCTTTGGTGCTGACACATCTTGTAGTATCACATCCTGATATGGATTCCACCTTTTTTTTTCAGCTGATAAATCTCAGGTTGCAGCCATTACTCCCCTGGGATACCTGAGCGGATGCAACATTTCTGCCATGATTTCTGAAGTATTGATTGGGAAAACCAACTCAGATACGGTGCTGTTTCCTAGCAGATAAGAATGCTGTTTTGCTAGACCAAACGTCAATCTGGTTTGATTGGTTAATAAATTGTCGTTCCATTTTATGAGACAAAACTTCCTCTTGCATCTCCTAGTATTAACAAAGCATGCACCATTCAGTGTCAAGTCTCTCTGGCTTTTTTTTTTATTTATTAACTATCTACATGTTAACAACCATCAGATGCGAACATTTACATACATATAGTCCCAGACTAGACCTTAAAGAGAAGTTGATTACTAAATCAGCCCTTCTGGATGTAATTTGATTGCTATTTGTCTGCCATTTGCAAAATGTCTCCCATATTTCTCTTCTGAGGATTCTGTAACAGTAACTAAGTTAATGATGGAAAACTGTTGACTTAATTAACATGAGAAATTCAATTTTTGCCATTTTCCTGTTTAATGGGGTCTCACACAGATAAGAAGCCCCAGATTTATAATTTCAGTCATCTTTTCTTTCTGTTAGTATTGACAATATATGCTAGAAAACAGGCTAGGGCCCTACATCTGCTCTAATCTTTATGGTATTGCCTTTTCAACAAGGCAGTGGCAGCTCTGCATTGTCTACAAACCTATTCCATGTGACTACGAGCAGTTTGAAGATGATCAGGGTCATAGGATCAGACATTCTTGCTGCACAGGAAAAGCATTCAAGCCATTACACAACTTCAAAGATGTTGTATTAGATGGACCCCGGAGTCCCCCAAGATATTCTTGCTCAAGGGATTGCCCTTACACTGCTGTCTTTGCTCTGCCACTCCATCTGCTTAGTCAGCATGCAACCTCTAAGACATCCTCCATCTTCACAAAGAGAAGTGAGCTCTGCTATAAATAGATGGGAGACAGGATGACTTTCTTTGTGCAATTGGATTAGTCTGATCTGACTTCCTCCGTCTCAAATAGCTATTTAGGATCACAGCTTCCAGCGAAAATACTTATAGGTCTCTGGTCATAAATGCACTATAGGAAACTTAAAGTGGATTAAACAGAATGGCAGGTCAGAGAAGAAGCACCATCATTCTGCTCCCGACTAAGGTGGGCTAGGAGATGGCCTCAACAATGGTTTGCAACTCTTTCCTGAGTACTCTTTGGCTATCCCAAGCTGGGACATGGTGATTTTGGAAAGGTGATCTGGCAGTACGGCAGCTCCTCGGTCTTGGGGAGACAGGCAGTGAGGAGATACCGTTGTCCAAGTCAACCATCCAGGGCAGCTCAGTGTAGTCACAGTAACCACACCAAGCTGCACTTGCTTGGTGCTTTGGATGGCCAGCCCCCCCAGCCCCAAGTCACTTGCATTTCTGAAATTTGTTCCTGCACAGTGGTTGGGGAATGGCCTGGATCCACAGCCTGGGATGTGGTCTTCCTGTAGCGGGCATCCAGGAAGAACATCCTGTTTCTGGGCCATGTCCTTTGTGTCCCCAGTAAAGCACCTGTCTCTTTGGATCACAGCACATCCCCACAGTGTCCCCTCGGAAAAGTTGCTGTTGCTAGCCCTGAAATCCACACAAGCAAGGGGAAGGCTGCTTTGCACCCCTCAGAGCAGTACTTTCACAGCATGGTACCACATGTGCATTCAGCATGCTCTGCATGGTTTGTTGGCGGAGGAGGGCCTAAGAGCCTGCACTGCTTGCTGGGATAGCCAAGGGCAGAGTTGGTAATTTGTTAATGACAATAATAATGCCTGTAAAGGGCACCATTCTCCTCCTAGTGCCCTTGCAGCCATTTGCTGTTCCCAGGAACAGTCCTGACTGCCCTTAAACTCCCGACATCTCTCTCTTTTCTTGTAGGGAGAAGGACGTGAGGCCTTTTTCCTCCCAAGGCCACCCATGACAGCAGGCCAGGACGTGCTCCCACACCTGTGGGGCTGCCAGGCAGGCAGCTGCTCCACAGGCCCTTGTGCCTCGTGGGCCACCCACTGCCACTGAGAAGCTGAGCTCCTCAACAACGTGCCACCACCATGCTCACGAGGCACAGTTCCTGCCTGTCACCATGCCTTTCTTGACATTTGTCTCTGTCCCACAGTGGTCTCCCCTGCCATGCCTTGCTACACGCCCACAGCAGCTTCTCTAGGCCTGCCAGCCCTCCCCAGTCTTTTAATTCAACGAACAAACACAACGTGAACTTCAACTTTTTACAGCACATATGCACTTTACTTAGGAAAACACCACCACCACCACCAACAACAACAACAAATTGATTTGCTGTTCAGGCAAGTCGATAGGGAAATAGATTTCTGCAAGCAGCAAGGGCTGTCCTTAAGAGGAGGTGCCTTGCTTTCCCCGAAGTACCGTAACTCTAGCACCAGGTACCTCTGACAATTCACTGGCACAATAAACTATTCCAGTGCCAAGAACATTCCTGGGCACACTTGAATTTACAAAACTGATGCAGCCCCAGAGGCTGCTCCTTGTCGGCTGTGCCATCAGTCGTGCTGAAGAGTAGGAATGGCTGCGTGTCTGGGTTTTGCCTCAGAGGGGTTTAATTTGATGCCCTACCGTGAAAGCTGAGACCAAACCAGCAGTTCTGCAGTGTCGGAAACTGGGGTTTTGTGCTCCAATGCACTCCCCGGTGCGGTTTTATTCAGCAATGTGGAAGTGTGTGTGCATGCACCACACAAACAGTACAAATGTACATACAGGATGTAGCTGGCTGTTCAGAGATAGCAGTACTGTTCAGTGTTTGCCCTGCAGAAAGTCTGCAAAGCTCTGGATGGCTTCCAGATATCGACTGCGATACTACCCACCTCCCAGAAAGCTCTTCTGTGTTATAAACTGTGCAAGGTCTAGTCTGAGATCTTTAGATCATGAGGAATTGTATAAAGCACTTTTAGCTACCAGTAGATGATGCGCATGGGGACACAAGATGAGATGCCAGCAGCCTGACTGGCATGGCACGCAGCTAGAGAGCTCCTGAGCTGAGCCAGGAGACTGCTTCTGGGAAAAGTGAGTGTGCTGGTCGTTGCTGTTCACTGCTGCAGGGATCTGGCTGCATCCCCAGACTTGCCATCAAGGTGTCATCTGCTTTATGAAGGTATTTCTTGAGGAGTCATACTCCAAAGCTGATGGGAATGGAGATGGCAAATCAAGGACAGCAGGTAAAGCAGACTTTCCAGGACCTGTCCTGCTTTTTCTTAATCATGTTGCTGGAGCAAACAGAAGGAACTACTCCTACTTGGAAATCAATTCCTGGACCATGACGGCACCCAATTAAACAACAATTTATCCCTGGGAGCCCAGGGAATAGAGACATTATGGTTATGTTTTCATTTTGGACACAACTAATAAATAATGTCACCACTGTTCCTGTGCTGCTGCTGGTTCCCCTAATGGCATATGGATTTAATAATGTTAATGACCATCTTCCTTAAGTAGGATTTACTGGGATTAATGTTAGTTTCTGCTCAGGATCTATAGGCTATGTTTTGGTCAATATAAAATAACACATAATGGTTGCCCTCAACTAAGTTCTTAAAAGGGATGTTCAAACTTTGCGTCTACAGATAAATTGCATCCTTTCATAATAATATAAATGTACAGTTAAAACAATGTGTTTGGAAAGTTAATGACTTAAAAATAAAAGATCACAGTTCCTTCAAAACATTTTACAATTCTGGCAGCACTCATTATGATGGAACATCCCTGCGGTGTAAAAGGAGTAAGAGATATTCCTACACTTCAGTCATAGGCCAAGGAGACAACAATTTATTTCCCTACTTTGTTTAACTTGCTGCTTGCAACAAGTAGTCTGGTAATATACGGTTTCTCCATCAACCTGCAAAGCACATTAATAATGTATTTCAATCACAAGCTATGCACTCAAAATATATTTATAAATTAGTTTCGCGTCAAAGTTTCAAGCTGCCTGCACTTATGTACAGAAAGTGACTAAATCCAAAACCCCAGTAGTGCTGGGATTCGTCTCGGTAGACATGACTTTGCTAGAGGAGTCTACTGAAGCACAGTGTAAAATTCAATACACAAAGTTCAAAACAATCTAAAATTCAATTCTATGTGAACTGAAACATCATACGTAAAAATAATTCACTCCTCTTCCCTCAATATGCATGTTTTGTATCTTCACAATTTTATGCTTGCTGGTTTGCCAATGGAAAAATCACTTTGGTTCAATTACACTTCAGGAACCTTCTCTGTTTTTTGGAATAAGGTGAATAGTTCAACAAAACCTTTTTTTTGCTCCTGGCTTTCTGTTTTTCCCCGTAGTCTTCACTTCACACTGCTGTGTGTGAAGTTCATTAAGTGTGTGAATGCCTGACCAGAGGTTGACTTTTATGGTGGCAATGCTGTCTTGTGATGAGAAGGGGAATAGACGTGTGATATGCATCTATGTTTTTTGTCCACACATCTATGATGTCTCAGGAGTATTGCTTCTTCTCTGAGTTCTTCCCTTGACTCTCCTCTCCCTTGTCACTCAGATTTCCTGTTTCTCCCTCCCAAAGTCTGTGAATACTAATGAATCTCTCCAGTGAGCATGCGCAAGCAAGAAATATAGAGAAAGGGGTCCACTCTGGTTAAGCAAATGAAGTTCTTTTACCATATGTCTTACCAAATGGACTGCTAAGAGACTTAATCACTTGAGTTAACAGTAATCAAAACAGTTTCGATACTCCAGGCAACAGCAACAACCTTTCTCTAGGAGTGGAGAAGGAGTAACTATCATTGAACATAGAACAATAATTTTAATGTAGCTGGAAGATTACTAGTAGGTGGTTTAAATGATCCTGAAATCCCAAACAATTTGGATATCAACACCAGTAGGAAATTATACGCTTTAATGCTTTAATTGCAACTAATTACCCACTAGATATCTATGTATCTCAAATTAACACATGCTTTACAAGACATTGGAAAGTGTCCATTTGAAGTAGCTGAGTCTTGAAAGTTGCAAGCAATGGCATGGAAAGGCATTGCTCATTGTTAGTGCCATGGTAGATAAAAAAATCTTCCCCGTGGCTGCATTTAAGACAGATCTTTTATGCTGAGTGATTTTCTGTAAAATTCACTAAAATTTATTAAAATTGTTTCTTTCCATTTCCCCACATCAGCTTACGATCAGAGATATTCTTAGTTGCTGTCTTATCTTAATCTTTAATTATAAAGATAACAGCAACACAAATCTGCTGTCATGAGGAATGGAAAGGAAGTATGTTGGACATGAAGATGTACGGAAAGAAGGGAAGAGAGAGCTCCTTGTTCTTTTAATGGAGCACATTGTGGCATCCTGAAGCATGCCAGTGTTAGGCAGAGAAAATGATGTGTGTTCATATTCAGTATGATGTTGTAACAACTTCACTTGACATGTAGAAGATATTTTTAAAAACCCTTCTGAAGTCTGTAACGTACAGTCCCATAAAATGAGAGGTAGGTTTTACCTGTTAACTGAAATGAAGCTTTTTGGCTTTTAACATGGTTTGTGGTTTAATAATGGAATATGATTCAGTATTAGTATATTCGGTGATACTACTAAAAAATACATCGGTATCTCCGGAGTCTGACATCTAGCAATGTCTAGACGAACATTTATGTCCTTATTAGCTTTCTCTCATATAGTGACTGGAATTTGATGCTTATACACTATTAATTTTAAAGCTAATCTTAGCCTGTTGTAACTCAGCTGTATTTGCTTAATTGGTAGCTTCTTATAACATAAATACCATTTTTTATTACTTCTAATAAAATCTTCAATTTCCACTTTTTATGGTTCTGGGCTGCAAGATGTTTTTGTATGGGCTGAGGAGAGAAAGGTGCCTGGGAGACTACTGAGAAAGCGTTGGAGTCTGAGTAATCGTGTGGGTGCGGAGCAGGCAAAGGGGGGCCTCAGGTACATGGCTGGGTGCAGCACAACCAGGAGGAGATGGGACCATGGGATCTGCTTTTCCCTGTTCATGGGGTGACAGGACAGTAGCTGGTGCAGTGCAGCTCTTAGGCCTGTTGCTAAAGGAATGAGCAGAGGCAGGTAGGTAGTCTGTGTCACTTCCTTTGAGCACCCGTCAGCATTTCAGATTTCAGTGTTCTCTCCCATCTGCCAAAAGCCAGTTGGGAGTTTATTGGGCACGGCAGATCAGGGGAGTAAAAGTATATTATTTCTACCACTGCGTACTTCCTGCCTCCACAGCCATACCCCCAAATTCAGTACAGGCAAGGTGATCTGGGAAGACTCCAGCAGCCAAGCTTGTCACTGCACCTCCGCGCATTGTAGTGGGAATTGAGAACAAACATCTCAGTGAGCATTTTAAGCTAACTGCAACTCCAATCAGGCCTGGCTAATGCTATTACAACAGGCAGAAACGCAGTAGACTATGCTTACTGTCTGCAATCTAGAAAGGCAGAGGCAATATCTGTAGCTTTCTAAGGCATAAAATTGTTGCAAAGTCCCCAAAGCTTTGGGAATACTAGATAATCATATTCAACTAGTCAATCTGTAAGCAATACTTACAGATTGAAGTACTCCTTGCTTTCTTCCCAGCATTTCTCAGGAAACAGATGTCGGAGGGGTTATCACTTCAGCCGTGTGACTGCAGTCCAAGTTCTGAATCTTGACATGCCTAACTACTAATCCAGATGACTTCCCAGTGGTTTCTGGCCGGGATTCATCTGTCCTCCATTAGGCAGTCAGAGATGGCCCCCTTAAACTGGTCATCATAGAATCCTAAAATCATAGAATGGCTTGTGGCATCCGCAGCCTCTCTGGGCAACCTGTTCTCCTGCCTCACCACCCTCTGATTGAAGAATTTCCTCCTAACCTCTAATCTAAATCTCCCCTCTTTTAGTTTAAAACCATTCCCCCTTGTCCTGTCATTATCTGACCGAGAAAAAATTACTCTCCATCTTTTTTATAAACCCCCTTTAAGTACTGAAAAGTCACAATAAGGTCACCCCAGAGCCTTCTCTTCTTTAGTCTGAACAGCCCCAGCTCTCTCAGCCTTTCTTCACAGGAGAGGTGCTCCAGCCTCTGATCATCTTCGTGGCTCTCCTCTGGACCTGTCCTAACAGATCAACATCCTTCTTGTGCTGGGGGCCCCAGATCTGGATGCAGTACTCCAAGTGGGGATTACTAATTTCATTCAGTGAATTGAAACTAGACAAGGTCGGTGTCTTTTATCTCAACTACTCATGTGTCCAACCTCAATCATGCAGCTAGAGTTGTAATGCTGAACTGCATTACAGATAGAGATAGTGAAGAAATATCCCCTGAGCACTTTCTGGGGCTGCACTCCACTGATTCAGTCTAGGCTGCCTGTCCTTTCCAAGAATGCTTCACCTCCCTGTTTTTTCTGTGGAGGGAATACCTTTGGTCTGGGTGAAGAGCAGCTTTTGCTGACCTACGCTGTTGTGGATTGCATGCAGTCTGCCCTTGCAGGCATAGTAGATCACCAAGGCCCAGATAAGACTGAAGGGAATTGTGTCAGAGGGATGAAGAACTGGGACTCTCTGAGACAAGGGTCCCGGTGAACATGTGCAAGAATTGCTTTTTATTTCAGGGCAACTGCACAGCAGAGAAATGAAAAGGACCAGATAGATGAGGCCCAGAGCAACCTGGTCTAGCGGGTGGCATCCCTGCCCATGACAGGGGGGTTGGAACCAGATGATCTTTAAGGTCCCTTCCAACCCAAGCCATTTTGTAATTCTATGAAAGTCTCTTCAGAATAAAACATCACTAGTTTGTCATCTGTCTGCACTTGCCATCTTCCAGATGATGCTGTAAAATTGCAAGGAGCAAAGTGAGCCTCTTGTGTGAACTTCCACATGTGTGACGATTGTACTATGGCATACAGTTTTACACTGCACTTCTCATATATTTTGCAGAAAAGCAGGATTCTGCAGCCATTCACCACATTAAGAAACACTTTGGTGTAGTTAGCTGCAGTAACTCCTAGGTGATTTACACACAGTTTATTAAGTTATTGGATTTGCTTAAGGAGAAAACATTTTGGAATGCACTTCTGAGGATGCAGCATTAGAACTGGCCTAAATTAATCTAAGACTTCTCTGCTACAACAGGTTGGAGGTCCAAGGGCTGGGAAGGTTTAGAGTGCCCCTTCTGATGGCATTCTGACTCCAGACAGGGTACAACTTCATCACTTCTCTGTGCCTGACTGCACTGAAGAGAAGAGCAGATTTGCCTTCCTTGGTTTTGTTTACACCATCATTCACAGTCAAAGCATGAGAGGACTTCTCTGATGTTGTGCTCTATGGACATAAAAGTAATGTGTACTATTTTTTTCGGTTCTGTTTGCTTTCCAATCTTTCAGTTAGAATTTAATTTTATTATAAGATGTATACTTGATGTAATAGCTTGGTATTTTACTGCATTGGTCTTTGCCCCAAAGGCTTCGGCTGATCAAAATTCTGCATGAGGCAAGCATTCTTTTATCTGTGTGCCATTTATCACACATGATGGAGATCCTGTTTAATTAGGTGCATTAGTGATGTCCCTTAAGAGACTTTAAACATTATCTATTTTGCCTTTGAGTGCAGCTTTTACTTTTGTGTTGCAACTGAAATTTCCTTTGCCAGGTATTAAGGCTATGTGATGAGAACAGACTGAGTGACCATATGGACTTTGTTATGTTTTAAGTGTCAAGTAGATTTAAGTCCAGTTTTTCTAAAAAAGAATAAATAAAATCAGTATTTTATACTTCAGAATTTAAAATACTGGAACTATAGCTGAACTGCAAAATAGGACAGCCAAAATTTTATGTTTGCAAATATCTATTTTTGGATTAATAGAGGCAAAAGCACTTAATGCCAGTCTGTGCGGCTAACAGATGAAGGCTTACATGGTTGGCTTTCTTTTACTTTCTTATAAAATCTGTTCTTATAAAAGTTATTCTTGTAAGTGTAAATGTATATTGAGTTTGTATACTGTTTACTTTTCCCCAAACTATGTTGATTTCCCACTGTTTTTGTGAGGGCTTGACTAAAGCTACAGTTAAAGTAGAAGAGGAGAGCAAAGTTATATGTTAGCTATCACAAATGCTTGATTTGAAAAGGAAAGTTTTTTATATTTTATAATGTATGATTTTTTATATTTTTATAATGTATGATTAACTTTCTTGTGATTAATTTTCTATTTGATCACCTGAGCACTCTGCTGGCTCATATTCAGCTGTCTATTGAACAATACCCCCAGCTCCTTTCCAGCCACTCTTCTCCCAGTCTGTAGTGCTGCATGGGGTTGTTGTGCCCCAGGTGCAGGACCCAGCACTTAGCCTTGTTGAACCTCATACAGTTGCCCTTGGCTCATCGATTCAACCTATCCAGATCCCTCTGTAAAGCCTTCCTACCCTTGAGCAGATCAACACTCCTGCCCAACTTGGTGTCATCTACAAACTTATTGAGGGAGCATTCGATACCCTCATCCATATCATTGACAAAGATATTAAAGAGAATTGGCTCCAGTACTGAGCCCTGGGGGACAGACACCACCTGTGGCTGGCTGCCAACTGTATTTAACTCCATTCTCCACAACTCTTTGGGCTTAGCTATGCTGCCATTTTTTCACCCAGTGATGCATACGGCCATCCAAGCCATAAGCAGCCAGTTTCTCCAGGAGAATGCTGTGGGAAATAGTGTCAAAAGTTTTACTAAAGTCTATGCAGATAACATGCATAGCCTTTCTCTCATTCTCTAAGTTGGTCACCTTGTCACAGAAGGAGATCAGGTTCATCAAGCAGGACCTGCTTTTCATAAACCTGTGCTGACTGGGCCTGATGTGCTGCATGATGGCACTCGAGATAATCTGCTCCATAACCTTCCTGCACCAAGGTCAGGCTGACAGGCCTGTAGTTCCCCGGGTCCTACTTCCAACCCATCTTGTCAATGGACATCACATTTGCTAGCCCTCAGTCTACTGGGACCTCCCCAATAGCCAGGACTGCTGATAAATGATGGGAAGTGGGTTGGTGAGCACTTCCACCAGCTCCCTCAGTACCCTTGGGTGGATCCCATCTGGTCCCATAGACTTTGTGTTCATCCAAGTGGTGTAGCAGGTCACTAACTATTTTCTCTTTCATTCTGCTCCCTGTCCCTTTCTTCCAGCTGGAAGGGAATTTGGGTACCCAGAAAACAACTGGTCTTATTAATAAGCAGTGAGGCAAACAAGTCATTATGTACCTCAGCTTTTTCCCCATCCTTTGTCTCTGTGTTTCCCCCCACATCCAATAAAGGATGGAGATTCTCCTTAGCCCTTCTTCCGTTGCTAATGTATTTTTAGAAGCATTTTTTTATTGTCTTTACTCACAGCAGTCTTCTGTAATAGATCTGCTCTGTACTTGTAGGCCTCTTCCTCCTGGTGTAGCCTCCCTTGCACGCTGTCCCAGCCTTGTCTCCATGAGCCAGCCAACAGATTTAAGAACTGCCCTCATCTAAAAGTCAGGTTATGTCTGCAGTTCTTTTCACAGGAACGTGAAAATGTTCTGGCACCAGACTTTCCCCAGAGTAGGCAGGGAAATGCATGAACAGGCAGAGGTCCACACTCCTGCATTGACAGATGAGGCCAAAGAAGGCCTTGTATATGTTACTTCCTGAACAACAAGGAAAATACTTGTACACTTCTTGAGAACCTGCCTTTTTCTTTCAGGTTGGTTGAGTCCCTCCTGAATAGCGGCCCTTTTACCATTAATATGTGTCTTGATGATCCTTTTTGATGACATATTGGAGTCTGAGCCTGGAGCTGAAGCTAAGCAAATGCCACCTGGCATTTCGTAAAGGACGAAGTTGCTGATTCAGCTAGGACTGGGTCACCTGGACAGTGGGATCACTACAGAC
The DNA here is from genome assembly GCF_964211835.1 of Anser anser. NCBI lineage: Eukaryota > Metazoa > Chordata > Aves > Anseriformes > Anatidae > Anser > Anser anser. The sequence goes on along the minus strand of NC_139720.1, from coordinate 36,296,589 downwards.
GTTTCACCTACTTCAATATTGGTTGGTCAGAGAAAGCAAATGCTTACCCTTAGAGGCAGGAATTTTTTAGAGTACACAAGCAGGGCAATGCCAAAGCCATTTCTGTGAATCTGATGGGTAAAAGCACAGCTCCAGGCAAGGAAAAACTCACCTGCCAGTGACAGATGTTACCTGTATATAGCACTGGAGGACTAATATGTCTCCTGTAGCGCCTCATGGCTTGGCTGGATCTCAACAGGATAAATATTTGTGCTATTGCTGCATGCTTGATATGACAAAATGCTGATGAAGAGCAAAAGGAAAAAATTACTGGGCAGGCAGAGAGCAAAGTGGAATAATATGTCTGGCTGTTCAAGGTCAGCAGACAGACATCAATTCCAAGTATGGCTAAGGAAGGCATTAACTTTCTTTAACAATGGGCCATAGAATTGTCCATTTTTCCTGGTGCCTTACTGGGGAGTGGAGTTTGATTTAAATGCTTTCTTATGGTAACCTTTTACTAAATTTTGAGAAGCTATGGCATTCACTAATCTGTTGCGAAGCTAAACATCGTTGCTGCATACAGATAAAAGTGAAAAGTAAATGGAGATGTTAGTAAATGTTCTGGACATCAGACATCATTAAAAGTGAAAGTTGCCTCTTGACTATGCTTAGCGCTCATGTATAAATTATGCTATATTTCCATCTTTACACAGAGGAATATCTGACAGGTATCTGTCAGCCTTATGTCAAAGAAGGCTTATGTCTTATGTCAAAGAAGGTATACAGATCTCTGAAAAATGGCTTGTTCATGAGGTACAAAATGTGCTGGGAAAGGGGATATGGGGATGTGTTGACTTCAGTGTGCTCAGTTTTCTGTTCACACTGGTGGCCACTAGTGCACAGGGAAAGCAAAGCTCAGTTCTTTACAGAGCTGTGGCATGCTATGTCCTGACCTTGCCTGACCTGTCCAGAGCACATGAAAGAAAGCTCATGTGTTACCCCATGGCTCAAACTCTTCTTCTGCCAATCCCCCCTTATTCTGGAATTTGGTTTAAATTTTTCACGGCAGTTTAGGGGAACAATATCTATGGGGGCAGGTATAGGTTTGGGAGCGGGCTAAGTGACACTGTTGACCCTATTACCACCACTTCCAACAGTGGAATTCAAAAAAGCATTGGGGAGGGACACATCAAGAAACAGGACATTTACAGAAACCACACATTATGGTGTGATTACTGAAAGTTTGTTATAACCAACACGAGTAATCTTGCCCTTTCCTTCTTTCACACATGCAGCTGAGGCCTTCTGCCTTCCTGAAAGGCTGTCATACAGGGTATTAGGTTTATTTTTGCAAGCCTAAATACCTACCTATAGTCACCATAGTTTCATCTACTTCCTATGCCTTGCAAATAAGATAAGGCCTGTGTCCAATGGGAAAGGTTTGCACATTTTTGAACGTTGAAGCCCTAAAGCCTAGCAATTGTTTTGCAATAAAGTTAGAAAAGCTTCCATAGCTCTTTCAAAAATTTCAGCTAATTGGTGGTTAAAGTAAAAATGAATAAATAAATAAATAAATAAATCAAATGACAAATTTTAGCCAAAGATTTTTTGTTATATTTTTTCTGTGCTGTTTCTTCCAATCTATTTTGAGATATTTTTATGGTTGTTTCTTTTTGTTGTTGTTTTAATTCAATACCTTTTCATCAGAAACCACTGAAAGCTTTCTCCCCCACCCTGCCTGACTTTTAGGCTGATCCTCCTTTCTGAACTGTTTTTTCACTGATTGAAATAATTGAAGCTCTTCAGTGGGAATCTTAGTGTGTTTGTAGCTCTCACCTCCAGTAATTCTTGTTACAAATGTTCTCTTTGTATTATAAAAAATAGACCTTTTCTCAATAATGGCTTTAGGTACAATATGTCATTTACATAGATTTATAGATCTAAAAAATCACAGAATGGTTTGGGTTGGAAGGGCCCTTAAAGCCCACCCAGCTCCAACCCCCTGCCAGGGGCAGGGACACCTCCCACCAGACCAGGTTGCCCAAAGCCCCATCCAGCCTGGCCTTGAGCACCTCCAGGGATGGGGCACCCACAGCTGCTCTGGGCAGCCTGTGCCAGGGCCTCACCGCCCTCACAGTAAAGAATTTCCTCCTCACATCTAATCTAAATCTATCCTCTTTTAGTTTAAAGCCATTACTCCTTGCCCCATCACCACACTCCCTGACAGAGTCCCTCCCCAGCTTTCCTGCAGGCCCCCCTTAGGTACAGGAAGGCCGCTGTAAGGTCTTCCCAGAGCCTTATCTTCTCCAGGCTGAATATCCCCAACTCCCTCAGTTTTTCTTCATAGGAGAGGTGCTCCAGCCCTCTGATCACCTCTGTGGCCCTCCTCTGGACTCATTTTAATGCTTCCATATCCTTCTTGTGCTGGAGGCCCCAGAGCTGAACGCAGGCTCCAGATGGGGTCTCACGAGAGCAGAGCAGAGGGGGAGAATCACCTCCCTCACCCTGCTGGCCACGCTGCTTTTGATGCAGCCCAGGACACGGCTGGCTTTCTGGGTTGCAAGTGCACAACGCCAGCTCATGCTGAGCTTCTCATCAACCAACACCCCCGGGTCTTTCTCCTCAGGGCTGCTCTCAGTCCATTCTCTGCCCAGCCTGTATTTGTGCTTACATACATTAAATTTCATCAGTACAGCAGGTATCTGGGTCTAGTGAGTGGAGTGGAGGTGGGAGGAAAAACTGTTGTGAACAGAAAATTAGATGTAAAAATGACATTTGTGTTACTGAGATGGTGAATGGCATAATAATCAGGCAGAAGATAAGGCAGTTGACATAAGAATATTCCAGAGAAGCGCTTCTGTTCTTTCCAGTCCCCTGCACGCCCACACCAGTACTGCCCCAAGCAGCATCAGTTCAGGAACCACTGAACATCTGTCTGCTGATAAACTGCATGACTTGTGCATGTGCTTATACTTTGCTTCATTTTAGTCATTTGGGTACTGCTGTGCATAAGCGGTAGGAGGACAGGGATCTGTGTGCTTCAGATTCAGCAATTAGTTTTTCTGGAGGAAAAGTGGTAGGAATAAAGCTCAGAAAAGATGATCGTTCTGCATTCCCTGCCATTTACTTCAATTCACCTTCCATGGGGCAGGGCAGATCTGGTCCAGCCACCACAGAGGACTTGACAAATGCTGTGTCTACTTTCAGTGGCCAACTTCCCCATGCACCCAAGCTGTTCTGCCTCCCTCTCACACAGCAGAAACTGTGGCCTGCAATGTCTTTTTGGCCACAGACTGCAGGCCCCGTCCTTCCTACTGAGGTCTTGAGGATCTGAAATCTTTCCAGATCCTGGTACTCAGCCACTGATCTGGTGCGTGCTGGGCTCTTGGGTCCCTGGGCTGACCTTAAAGGGGCTAAGTGCCCCCACAGAGAGATCCCAGGGACCTTTCTGACAGCTCCCTCCAGGTGCTGCTGGCAGTGGTTAGAAACAGACATAGGGGTTGGGGATGGAGGTACCTCGTAACATCCTATCGTTGCTCATCTAGTCGCAGTCTTAGCATCCTATGCAAGTTGTGTTTGAATGTCATGAATTTGCTACGTTACTGTGAACACACTGTTCCCTTGGTAGTCTCATAGTTTATACATAGATTTGTCCAATTTCACAGTTCCCAGGTTAAATGTCTATGAGTCTGCAATCATTTCAATGCCGTTCAGGGAAGGTCTTGTTCCTGGATTAGCTGCAGGTGCCCAACACACGCTGTCATTAGCATTCATGAAAAAAAAAATACAGTCAGCATGAAATTGATTGGGCTAAAAACAAATCCAGGGGGAAAATATCCTTTGCTGTTTCTGCTGAATGACCTTTTTGTCATGTGGGGCTGTCAGGAACTGAGCGACAATTTGTGCTTCCAAAGGGATTTAAAACTAAGTTGCTGAGGAACAAAAGGGGAGTTTCTCACATGGATAAGTGCTTGGTTAAAAATAATTAGAGTGTCACAATAAGTGGTCAATTTTCACAGTGAGTTACCATTACAGCCCCATTGGTACCTTTATTGTCCTAGATATTCCCAGTGATCCATAAGAAAGTGTAAGCAGTCAGGTGGAAAAGGCTGCTGGAGACATTACACAGAGATGGGCTATGTGTGAGGAATTCCAGAAGGACAGTGTGAGATTTAATGGCTGAATGAGAAAATGGCAGATGCAATTCAGAAATTTCCCGCACACAGGAAAAGTAGTTGTGAATTTGCATACATGGTGGTTGGCCGTGAACTGGAACAAGGTTTTTGAGTTACAGTGGCTCCAGAAAACTATTAGCATAAGTCAGGAACAGTCAGAAAACACTTGAATGTTAGGAGTGATTAGAAAAGGAACAGAGCAAAACTGTTGCTCAGCTGTGTAAATTGATGGTGTGCTCTTATTTGAAACGTTATGTTATATTTCTGTTGTTCCATTTCTGAAAGTATGATACACACCAAAAGGCTACAGAGACAGGCCAGAATATCAGTCAAAAATATGGAATGTGATTTGTACAAGGAATGACCAAATTGCCAGGAAAAGAGCAATCCAGGGGGATGAGATATCACCGAAATTTATGAAATCGTGAGCAGCATTGCAGAAACTGTGTCTGTCTTAGAAAAATAAAAGGCACTGAAAGAAACTATTTGGTGGTAAATTCCATACCAAATACAGTCCCAAGTTTGGGTTTTTCCCACATAAAGTGGCAGACACGTGGCCACCCTAGAAGTCAAAAGGCAGCTGGACTACACTTACAGAGGAAGGGCCACTCACCCCTGAGACAGCAACATTCCTCATACTGCTGAGGGGTGGCAGGTAAATTGTCTGCTTGTGCAGACAAGGTGTTTTGTGAATATCAGGCTATTTGTCATTACAAGTGCCGTGAAGAGGAATTAAAAGCTCCCTTAGACTTTCAATATTCTGAAAAGGAAACACAATTGTGAGGACTGATGAACACTCAGAACATCATGTATTTGAAGAGCAACAGCAGTTTATTTTATAGCTTATGCTTAAGGTATTTGCACGCCTTAACTAAAATTCTAAGAGGTCTGAGTCACATACAATGGAAATGAGAAATAGTTACTGGGGAAAGATTGTGCTTTCTTTCTGACGCAGAACATGAGTGAGCATGTCCCTCCTCCCCACGGCACACAGTGCTGCAGCTGCACACACTTCCCAGAAGAAGTATTTACAGTAACGACACAATGATGCTGTATTGTCTTTAATACTCAGGATTTTTGTAGTCAGTACTAGCAACTAGGAGAAAAATCAGTAAGATAAATAGGCAGGCCAAGGCAGAAGGCCATGTTATTTCAGCCTATTTTATAGTATGCCCCAGAATCTGTGCAGTTAGTTACCTGGGAATCATAGATTGTTGGTCTGCATGAGCTCCTTTTGCACTTTCATGCAGGAAGATATATGTGGGTAGACTTCGCATGATGTGTGAACCTATTTTTCTTTTAAAAGGACTGCAGGTGTTAGCCCAGGCTGTGTCCAGTCAGGTTTTGAACTTCTGCAACAAAGGTGACTCCGCAACCTCTCTGTTTGACCACACTCAGAGTAAAAAAAAGTGTTTTCTTGAGTTCAGAATACCCCCAGATTGCAGCTCCTGGTGCCATGTCACGGGTTCCTGCATGTTTTGTGTGTGTTTCATGGGGAACATTTGTTTTGTAACCAGCTGTGCAGGTGTTTCAAATATAAACAGTTATGACTGAGATATATTTAGCTTTTGCATATTTCTTCCTAAAATAAGTCAGCAAGTAACTGCTTTGTTGGTAGACAGCACAGGGAGTAGGTGGCCTGGAGAAAAGGCTCTTGGAGTTTTTATGCCAGATGTCTAGGCTGCCACCTCATTTCCAAACTTCTCTTCAATCTTTTTTCATTTTTCTGGAGATCGATATATGCATGATGTTCTAGGTAGGAAGTTTAGAATAGGAGGGCATAGCACAGCATAGACTAGACTAGACTAGAATAGAATAGTCCAGTTGGGAGGGCACTACAAATGCCATCAAGACCAACTGCCTGACCACTTCAGGGCTAACCCAAAGTTAAAGCATGTTATTGAGGGCATTGTCCAAATGCCTCTTTAACACTTTTAGGCATGGGGCATCACATCTCTAGGAAGCCTGCTCTAGTGTGTGACCACCTTCATGGTGAAGAGATTTTTCATAATACCTAGTCTGAACCTCCCCTGGTGCAGCTCTGTACCATTCCCATGCATCCTGTCATCAGTTACCAGGGAGAAGAGACGAGCATCTCCCTCTGTGCTTCCCCTCCTCAGGAAGTTGTAGGGAACACTGAGGTCACCTCTTAGCCTTCTTTTCTACACACTAGACAACCCAAGTGTCTCCTCTCCCCATAGGACATGCCTTCCAGCCGTTTTACCAGCTTTATTGCCCTCCTCTTGATTCTTTCAAGGACCTTAACATCCTTTTATATTGTGGAGACTAGAACCACCTGCAATATTCAAGGTGAAGCCAAGCCAGTGCTAAATATAGCGGGAGAATCACCTCTTTAAACCAGCTGGCTATGCTGTGCTTATGGCATCCCAAAATGCAGTTTGCCTTTTGACTGTCAGGGCACACTGCTGGCTTGTGTTGAGCCTGCTGTCAACCAGCACCCCCAGATCCCTTTCTGCAGAGCTGCTCTCCAGCCAGAGGATGCACTCCAGTCCTGCATCCAGATCATCGGTAAAAATGTTGAACTGAACTGGCCCTAGAACTGAGCCCTGGGGTACACCACTGGTGGCTGTCCACTAGCCAGATGTAGCCTCATTCCCTACAACCCTCTGAGACTTACTGTTGAGCCAGTTCTTCACCAAGCTTAGTGTGAACCTGCTGGACAATTTGTCCCTAAGGACATGTAGGACATGTTTGCCATGAAGAATAGTATCAAAGGCCTTACTGAAACCTAGAAAGATTATGTCAGCTGCCTTCCTTTCATCCACCAAGCGGAATACCTTATCACGGAAGGAGATCAAATTCCTAAGGCAGGACTTTCCCTTGATGACTCCATGTTGACTATGCCTGATAACAGCTTTGTTCTTTAACTGACTTTCAGTAACCCTCAGAATAATCTTCTCCATGGCTTTTCCCAGTACTGAGGTTAGACTAGCAGGTCTGTAGTTTCCTGGGTCTTCTCTCATGCACTTTTTGTAGATGGGTATAGCACTGGTTAGCGCCCAGTCAGCAGGGACCTCCCCAGATTCCCATGACCTTTGGTAAATTGTTGAAAGTTTCTTTCCCACAGAAATTTTCAAGTTATTAAATCATATTTGGTTTTGGTTTCCTTCCCTGTTGAAACTAATGCACAGAGAAGTGATGACTGTAGCAGAAGTGAATAGTGATATAAATATTTATCTTGCTTTCTTCTGTTGATAACAAAGGACCATGTGACCATGTGTATAACTGCACCTACAGCACAGTCAAGGGAGTACTACCTGGGATAATAACTTCTTGCTTAGGGTCATATTATACCAAAGTAGTCTTCCTATCTTGCCCTGTTGTAATTTATGATGTGTTGCGAACACTCACATTGATAGAAAAGTGCTGCCTTGTGAACTAGGCATCTTATACCACTCTGTTATACACACACATCCTCAAAAACACAGCCGTGGTGTGCTGGTTTTGCTTCTGCCACTGCCAGATCAGTACATGTAGGAATCTGGGCACGTTCATTCCTCTGAAATGTCAGGTCAAATACAAGCAGGAAACTCTCACAGAAGTACAATGTAATTGTTTCTTCCAGTGACCAGGTCTCATCATTTTCTCAGTCACCTTTCTGAACTCCAACGTAAGCACCTTCAGCCTTGGAACAACAATATGCTTTTCTCTTGAGTCATTGCATATTGGCAACATTTAGAGCATACAACTATATTTTACTTTAGACACAAAAAATCTCCTTCGTGCCACAAGTGTAGTATCAAATTTACCATCTGCAAAGAAAGTGTTGAGAATATGCAAACTGGGGAAAATTGCTAATATCATCTGACAGCAGAAGAATGGGCAGAAGAGGGGAATATAGAAGCTTGAGGCCAAATAAATACAAGAAGGGAGTTCTTAATTTTTTCAATATGTTCTAATAGCAGAAAACTGAAGGTTACTTCAGTTTTAGGAGATATAAGGAATACTGTAACTTTAGTGGAAGAAAATTTAAGAGTTTTTATGTGTGAAACAATCTTCCTTTCAGTAACAAAACATTGTATTTCTGGTATTGTTAATATGAAATTTCACTTAAAATCTTGTAAGTCATGCGTGTAAGTGTTAACAGTCTAGAAAATGCAGATGCAGCTCAGTCCCCAGGAACTTGGGCTGGGAGTGCTCGTGTAGAACATGAAGATGACCTGGAATGCTAATAAGGGAATTAAAATATTAGTGCTTGTATGTAAAGTTATTTGGATGATGGATGGGTCTGCTTTACATTACAGTGGCAGTTACCAGTCTTTATAACAAAGCATTTGGGGGCCAGTGAATCTGTTGAAATTGACTGAAAGAGAAGGAATCTCTGTAAGAATTTAGTACATGACAAGTATTGAATTTGCTGTATTTATTGTTGTTGAAAGAGGTTTCTACACCCAAAGGGCATATTTGATCTTAGCTCCTCTCCACCTAGAACACTGACAAATACTTGTTTTATTCCACAGTGCAGAAGGATAACGTTAAATTTAATTTAAATAGCACTGACTTGAAGAATTTCAGCTAATTTTAAAGCTAGCTGAGAAGCTATCATAATCCTACCTGAACAGCAAAGGAAGGAGATGAAATGTCGTGTTCTTGGAATAAGTATTTCCCCTCTGATCTAGCAGAGTTGCTCTCTGCGAGCTGAGCCCTGTACATATTTCCATGATCAATGTGTCAAGCAGAAGAGGAGAAAAGAACTTGAAAAAAAGTGTGTGGGTGCTCTTTGTGTGCCTGTACTCTCGACCCTCACCTGCCACTCACAAAGTATCTCCTTTTCTCCCCGTTCTTCCTTGCTTTTCATAGGATCTGAAAGGGTGATCTAGTGTAAGGTAATGCTTTCTGCTTTGATTGTTGCTATAGTAGTGCAATGCTGTCTGTAGAGGCATTGCTGTCACTTTCTCTCCATGCTCTACTCTGACATATATGGGATACAGAGCGGAGGCCACAGTTGCTAAAAAAAAATAAAAAAAAAAATCTATTTTAACCCCTTGCAACTCCAGAAGAAGGGCCAAAGGTGTTGAAAAGTTCGAGGCCACGTTTTTCCATGGCTGATGACAGAAATGAGTCAGCAGCACAAGCTCAAAGGCCCACATAGAGAGAGATGGAGCAATGCAATATGTCGAGAAAAGCTAAAATCAGCTGGGTGGTCTAGTGGAGGGTGATTCTTTCACATATCAGCTTGGCTGTGTGCAAGGGAACAATGTCTATACCTACACTAGTAACCAGAAGGAGCGTGGCACTGGTTTCCGACCATTTGGCCAAGAGGTACAGCTCGGCCTATGTCCATATACTGAAAGTTGCTGCTCCCAAACAAAGGTGGCTGCAACCAAGCTACGTGTCTACTTGTAAGCAACCCTGGCAAAAGTCCTATAAAGTTCTGAGCCCAGGCCACATGCACAGTGATATTGGGCCCTGCACCCTGCAGGGTCTCAGTGGGATGGAGATCTGGGCAGCTGGACACAGATGCTGGGGGACAGACTTGCTATGGCCACTGCATCCGTTGCCCCTAATGCCTGTACAGCCAGTGCAAGTACCTCACAGCAGAAGCATCACTAACGCTTTCCAGGTCCTGCGTGCTTACTCTGGCCTTACTTTCCTCCCTTATCTCAGCAACAGACATCACTGTGAAGAACATGAAGCCATCTGTGGCCATCACAACCCTAGTCAACACTGCAGTCCCTAAGAATTTCCTGCCCATTTTCTCTTTTCAAGTTATGCCTTGGAGCATGGTGATACAGGAGCATGTCTGATGCTGAGAAGATCCACTCCTATGACTGGAGAAGAGGTTCTAAGAAACCTCCTGACTTTGGGGTAAACCTGAGCAATGCAGGTGGTCCTAATGGGATCCACCTTCTTTGTGAGATGCATATACCCATCTGTGTTTGTTTCCTATGTGTGCTGGGGACAGCATCTTGATGGCATATCTGGTTGCTGTGAGAGAGGGAGTTAGGAGAATATAATAGTTTACTAACTTTTAGAGAATTTACTAACTTTTTAGAAAAGGGGGGACTGAGAGAGGGAGTTAGGGGAATCTTATCAAGTAGAGATAGAGTGCTGATGGCATGAAACTAGGATCCTGCTTAGTGTCTTTACTAACTATGGTGCTTGTGCAAATTAATTAAAGCAAGAAGCCTTGGGCCCCTTTACCAAGGTCAGTCTCTTAATAAGAGTGTGACCCTATCTTAAGAAACTGGTAGAAACTGGTCCTGTGAATGGACAAGATCCAAGAAGCAACTGAGTCTGCGCAGAGACAAGAGGTCAACTAGCGGTGATGAGGAAGAGTCGTCAATCTTCATCCCCACGACCCCCGACGACCACCACCAGAATACACTGCGCAAGCGCAGATGGGAGGAGTTTATGGAAATGACTCCTTGGAACTAATTTTAATACGAAGCGGGGACAGGTTATGAGTATGTATAGGCATGTTGTGAAACTTCATGCATATGTAACTCTTTACTGCATATAACCAAGGCAAGTTGCCGTGTCAGGCGCGCACGACTTTGGCGGGACTACCCCCCGTGCTGCCCAGTGCTGAATAAACATACCTACTTTACAATCTTACTGACTGTGGAGTCCGTTTTCCGCAAGTCAGCTGTTTGAGATACTCTCCAGCAACTGCTGCTTCATCTTCTGTAGTTTCTTAAAGACATTGTAAAGCTGCAGTGCAGCTCCTGACAGTGTGATCCCTATCACATGGCTCTCAGGGGCTGTTTAGTGCAGTCCCCTTTCCTCTATGTCATTTTCTCTTTGTCTTCAGAAGTGGCGTTAGGAAATAGTCACAAATTAGTACAGCAGTTAGGCAATAAGAAGAGAAGATGGGTGGTGTGAGTCGGGGCAGTCTTTTGGGTGGAAAATGATCTCCATTGACTCAATGATGTTAGTTGCTGATTTTTTGAAAATTTTGCGTAATAAATATTGTCACATTTGATGCATTTGATGGCACTCAATGAGAAATTACATGTATTATTAGGCTAAATGGGATATTAATTTTCAGTGATTTTTTTTGTTGCTAGCAGCGTTTTTCACAGTAAGCTTTTTACAGGAAAATGTAAAGTTTGAGGGGTTTAGGATTAAGGATTTTCCACACAATCCTGAAAAAAAGAAAAAAAGAAAAAAAAAGAGAATATTTTCTTAATACACTTTTAACAAAAGAAAACAAAAACAAATAGACAAATTCCCAAGCCAGTCAAATTTTCTGACAGAAGACTTTCAGCTACTTCTGATGGTTGTCAGAGGCCCCATTTATAGACAAAGCTAATACATTTTATTAAACCGTTATAAATCATTAGTAATGATATCACCTGCAAATATTGCCTCTCCTGTAACCTCTGACCATTACATCTACAAAAGCACAACTATTTCATTATGGGTAATGTCCTCCATTTGTGTTTCATCTTCCCTCATTTCCCCTGTTCTCATTGCCTACCTCTTGCCTGTTTCTTGTCTCCTCTCCTGTCACTCCTGCATTTCCTTCACTGTAGCACTGTTCATTCCCTTCCTAAAATGGATTTAACCAGAAACAGCTTGTTATCCCTTATTAAAATGATAAACAGTGAAATACTTGCATACTGACCCTTAATGTCATAATTGGGCTTTAGATTTGGAATCTTTAAATAGAAACGCTTTTCTCTCAAATTCAGTGCCACATACTGTCTCCAGACTCAGTTTATTGGGTAAATTCCGTGCCTGAATAGAACATAATCTCAAACCCACAAGATCTATGAAATTTTTATTTGCAAATCAAAGCTTGGACTCTTCAAACTGTACTTTACAAACAGCCCATATTTCATTTGCTTATATAATTGACATTTGAGCTACTGTATCAGGCAGAAGAAAGGAATTAGGACATTATATTTCTAAATTTAGTCAGTCCCCAAGATGCTAGGCATGTGTCATTCTGGCAAATAGTTCACATCTCTCTAAGTGATTTTTCTCATCTCTACAGTGCTTCATACCTAACATATAGTGTTGGTTTAGAAATAAGCAGCCTTTATGTAGGGGTTTGCTATCAGAATTCCTAACTTACAAAAGCATCTCTTTTCTGCAAGAGTATTTACATAGCTGTCCCAGTGCCTTCCTGAATCAGGGGACAAATGATAAATAAGAGAAAACAATTCAAAGCTCTTGGTCAATCTACATATGCTTCTGCAAATTGCAGGCATGCAGGGAGGCTGCTTCTGTGGACGCAGAATGTGCAACGTACATAACAATTGCTCCAAGTCTTTTTTTTTTTTTTTTTATAACAAAAACAGGAAGAAGACAGGAAATCTATGCAAGAAAAGAAAGATGAAAATTCTGCATGTATATTGCAGGATGATTGGACATATTTATTAATTTTGTTTGAGGAAATAAATATTCTGAAGAGTTCCCATACATAACAATTGGATGCAGTATCACAAGAAAATCTAAAATATTTCTTCAAAAATATTAGAAGGCACATACTTGGGATGGGTCAGTCTGCCTAGCACTGTGTCTTGTACAATCATCTATTACGCCAGTGCTCACTTTGTATCCAAAGACCCCAATGCATTTCCAAAAAATTAATTCCCATTCTGGGAAATGAAACAAAACCACCAAGACTTTAACTTATATTAAAAATCATTCTGTTTCTTTCTATGCCTTTGCATATCTGCTTTTTTTCATTGCAATGTGCAAGATGCACGACAGTTCTTTGGGGATTGTCTTATCATTTGGTTCCAGAAAGTCTAAAGAGATCTGTATACTCCAACATAATTTTTATCTGTTTTTATTTCTACTAGAGAATAAATAGCCCCATTCTGCAGATAAACCAAATCCTTTCAGAAAAATACTTTTGTTACTAAGAGAACCTGGTAACAGACGCCTGAGAGAGATTTTTCCTCTTCATACGGAGCAACCAGGCCATGTTTTTCCATGATACATTTCAAAATCAAAAATCTTGCATATTGATGAGCTGAAGTGCACAAAAGAAAAGTAAATAATAATGCTGTGAAGGGCGGTATTGCTTAATTAATCTACGAGGCAATACTAATTTGGCTATCTGTCATCTTAAAAGAACATCTACAGCATAATCAAAGAAGCTAAAATTTGTGAAGACTAAGCACATTCTGGCACATTCTGAATTTATCTGGAGTTGATTTCAATAGGAATTGTATTAAGGCCAGCAGGCAGGCGGGGATGTGTTAATGCAGTGCAAAGTAATCCTATTCAAAGCGCATGCAGCAGCAGCAGCCAGAGAAGTAAGAGAGAGCAGACCAAATACTAATGACCTCTCTGAATGTCTATTCAGGGACATGCCTGTCACTTTGCTAGTTATGCTCTCCAAAGCATCTGTGGAACTGTTTAAGTCAGTCACTCCAAAGGAGACATTCAAAAAGTTTACTCAGCAAATTAACAGTTGTTAAGAATTTCTGCTGAGGTTAGTTCATGTCAACTTTCAAAACAGAATTTTGTTAATGAACATTTCTGTTCATGCTTAAATTAGAGAGGCATCTTTTATGTTATGCTACAATCACTAAAGGAAGATCTTTAACCTAACCTCTGTGCTGTGTTGTGGCAAGCTCATCTGAGAAGTTGCAGTCTAACTGATACCTTTGAGCTGCAGAAACAGTGTCAGCCTAAGTATTCATTTCATCTTGATGCTTTGCAGTTGTCCTCTCTTCTTTTCCTGTCTTCCTTGTAGAAACATGCTGAGCGGAGAGGAGAAAGTGTAATGAAGAACCACTTTTTTAGCTCTGGAGATTCTCTACTTTTTCTTCCCACAATATTTTGGGAATTGGAAGTTTATATTGATCTTATAGCTTGGTTTATTAAAAAAAAAAATGTCCCTTTTCGTCCTTTTTCAGTAGTTCAGTACCTCCATGTGAATACCTTCAGCTCATGAGTATGCAGTTTGTTACTATATATTCACCAGACTTGTAATTTTTCTGCAACTTAATTGTTATATTACTTTTAACATTTCAACAAGAAAATAAAAGGATGCCTTAAGCTTAGCATTTTCCCTGTTCCAGTCTTTTAAAGTTCCACTGGAAATCATTAAAACCGAAAATTCTGTTTTAAGTGTGTGAAACATTTCTACCTATACTAGTAATAACTTCAGAATAATCTCTCACGAGTAATCGAGATCTCAGAATTTTAAACTTGAGTTGCTCCAAATTTTTAGAGCCTTTGAAAATGCGCTCTGGCTTTCATCTCTTAGAGTTTGGTAAAAAACTTTATCCCTATAGTCTTTTAAAATCTTAAGACTTCTCTAAAGCATTTATTCATTCCCTATTCATTTTATATTATCTTAAAAAAAAAAAAAAAAAAGATAAAGAGCAGGATATGCCTCTTGTATAAGATCAAATGTAACTGGTTTATGGCCTACTATTTGTAGGTTGAATTCAATTTGCAAATAAAGATCTCACATATTTTTATGGAACCAATGTTCTCTGCTAATATGTTTTTCTAAACATACCATGAAAAGTAACAGCAAGATGTTTCATAAAAGCTGAGTTTTAAAGTGTGTATATGTCAATGAGTTTTATGGGAATAGGAAACATTGCCTTGCTAATACTTAGCTTGTTCTAGTACAATAAACAGCTAAAACTTTTTGTAATTACTTGGAATAAAATAAGCAATCAAAAACCATGAAGGACCAGATATTTTAATGTCCACGCTTCAGAATATTTTACTACAGGACTGTAGAAATATGAAGCTGGAAGAATGTCAAGAGCTTATATTTCCTAGTAAATGGCACACGGTCTGATATCAATACCACAGAATAACCAAGACATCCCAGGTCCTTTCTAATGAGAGTTTTTCCCAAACTGTATGTGTGAACACACCGTATACACCCTTTCAGAGCTTCAGAAATACTCTTCAGTTTAGGTAGCTGATGTAGCTACCTAAATCACAATCTTGCAATGTAGTTATTTAAAAAACAAGAATTACTTTTATAAAATAACAAATATTTTATATTTTATTATATTTTATATATATAATAACAAATATAAATAACAAAAATCCGTCAGAAAAAGAACAATGTCCCTCTTTTTAGATGAACTTCACTTGATTGCTAAGAAGGCATTATGCAATATAATCTCATTTTCCAAGCTAGTATTCGTGGGTGTCATTAATGACTGAGGCAACACTGGACTGTCCCATAAGCCATAGAAGACTTCCTGGATTTGGGATTATCATTTCTTGACCTTTTTTTTTTTTTTTTAATTCCTGAACTCGTTGCATATACCTAATAACTTGTGAGTTGATTGGTCAATCCTCTTTATACAATTACCAGGTAAATGTATCTGCACCTCTTGCCTTAGCAGCTCTCAGGTCTTCAGTTTGCCAGATTTGGCTCTGCTAACTTCGGAGAGCTATTGAAGACTTCCTTTTCAGGGCTTAAAGCTACAACAATTCCCAGTTAAAAAGCATAAAAATCTTCTAAAGCCCTTCACTAATCATAAGCCAACAGGATATAAATTTAAATCATTTAATCACTTGATGTGCTAGATTCTTTTGCTATACTAACCCCAAATTAATTTGGATCATGGTTATCTTATTGCTTTACTGCATAAGGTGACAACTTGAGATTTCTTGAAAACTCATTTTAAGCAACTTTTCTTTGCCACTTGCTGGTTTTTGTCATCTTTTGTAGCTACCTAAAAGTTTTTAGTTTCTCTAGGGAGTGGGCCAGAAGAGACTTCTTTACAAAGCTGCTGATTTCTGCTGCTACGGTGTTTGCTAGTTCTGTAACTCTGAAATTGTTGTTATGCACCAGGAAATAATGAAGCACCAGAAGGAAAGGCTCTATTAAAAGGGTTCTACACTGAGCCACACACAAGTAGGAGCTGTACTCCAACAAGAGCTAAAGACATTTTACCATGTCCAAGGACTGAAAATGGCAGCATACTCATCTTAGTCGATTCAAGAATTAATACTTAAGTAATAGTAGTACAAATCAAATGTGAACATTAAAAAGGAATAGATTATAAATGTTAACAGTAACTATGAACAGAATAGGCAGTTGAATCACTTTACTGGCAGTAGGATGGAGAACAGAAGTGTTCTGTGGAAAAGAACTCCAGCAGCCCCAAAATAAAAAAGTCAGCCTCCCAGGGAAGATCAGGTCACCTTCTTTACCTGGATCTCCTCTCATAATGGTGATGGTGGTGACAGTGGCAGTGGCAATGACAGAAGGGGATGAAGGATGCTGAGTTGTTCAAAACAGGAACAAACATTTCACTGAACTCACCTGAGATAATAAGATAGAGGTGACCCATGTTATTCAGGTTGAAAGAAGGGGAGAAAATCAAGATTCTCACATAAGTGTTAAAAATAAAGTCTAAATGGCTTGTAATGTTGTAGACAGAGGACAGAAGGACTGAAATAAAGTAACAGTAGATGATTTAAATGTGAAGTGTGTAAGGTTAATTTTTTTTTCTTTCATTTGGCTTGTTTAATTTATTCATGCTCTGACCTCACCAAGAACTTGAGCACAAAGAGGTTGGATATTTTACTGCTAATCCTGTGGTTATAATGTATTGAAATTAACTTGTACAATGTTTGAAGGTTAATTATGAACAACATCATTACTAGTTCATGTATTTGTACATGAACTACAATCTTCATTATTCATTCTCTCCTGGTAATTCCCAGGACTTCCTTAGATTAAGTGTGTAACACGGTGATTTTCATACCAGTAGGAAAGGATTCAGAGAAAATCACAAGCAGTATGAAACAGTGTCATTTGCTCTTCAATAAATGATACTGAAGACACTCACGGGAGGACACTGGGAACAAAGACTGATAGAAACCTTCCATCAATCCTAGGATCAGTTCTAGGAAGATTTCATTTGTGGTTTCAGCAAATGCAATTAAAGATTTTTCTCTTTTGCCTTTGAAAAGGTCCAAATACAAATCCTCCTAGAAGCATAAGAAAAATTCGGTAAATCTCTGTGTGCTGGCCTCTAACTCTAGAATTCTGTTTAAAATTTCCTGCAATCTGCACACTCTGTATGTGACCTGCATCTAGCTACTCTACTCCAAACACCTGTGTTCCTCCCTGTATAGCTGGCAGAAAAATAAAATTAAAAACCTATTTTCTGTAGTTCAGACAAGTCATTTCACATGGATTACTAATTCTGCTATTGACAATGTAATGCCAAAACTTACCAAGAAACCATTGAAAAATGTTTATCCACTGGACACAAAATTGCACACTTTGGCTTAGAGCTTGGCTGTATCTCATGGAGTGCTTCTCCTCTCTTGATATGCTACCTGATTTTTTAACACTTCGTATTCCCTAAAATTTCTTGCTTTGTTATTCTTCTTTCTCCTAGAAAAAAAATCTGGCATGCAGATTTTCCTTTGTTTACAAAAGGAACAACTGAAATGTTACCTGATACCGAGTTGGTACATATGAAGATGAGGGAAGTGCAAGGAGAGACTGCTTAAAACCACGAGGCAGACAGCTTGTCTGGAATGCAAACGATAAACCATGCTTATTTAAAGTTTACAGTGAGAATACCCCACAGGGACATTAATCTGTAGTAATTAACATCAGGAAACTCTCCCCATCTTGTCATGGTCTCCCCACCATACTTGTCATGGTACAATTTAACTTGCAAATTGTAAATACCTACATAGAAATCTTGCCATAGATTCACCTACAATTGTTGAGTGTCATTCTTTACCCATAGGCATCTAGAAACAAAAAAAACAACAAGCAAACAAGCAAATAATAATAATAATAAAATTAAAACAAACAAACAAACAAAAAACAGAAAACAACAGCCAAGATACTCAATGCACCATTAAAATTGCATTTGTCATTCTCCCTTTTCCTCTCTGCTTCTTCCAGTGTTCTCCAGACCCCAAACCTATGTCACCAGTGTGAGAAACTAAGTTCAAGGTGCTGGGGCTTCTCTGCTGTGCCAGTGCCTGGTGCTCCTCACCCTGTCTGCATCCCCCTTTCACATTCCCACACTGCTCAGAAATCCAGTAACCTCCCCACCTTGTATTTCAGCTTTCCTCTCTTTTGACGATGACATTCAATGCCTATTCCTTCTCTCCACTCCCCAGTATCATTCTTGTTTTTATCATCTCTGGAGAGGCCTGAGCAGACGAGAGACTATGCTGTCTGCATTGCCAGCCTGTTGCTGGTTTGGATAGGGACAGCAGATGCGATAAGAAGCAGATGTGATAAGTGAAAACACTCTGGAAGCAACTAGGGAATGCGCTATTTGCTTCTTCTGCGTGCTGAACATGGTACGTGCTACAACTCAGGTTAAAGGGCTTTTTATATCTGTTTGGATTTGAAGAAGCATTTGCACTTCCATTCAATTATCAAAGTTTTGTGTAGTTCTGTGGCATCCACGGACTGGAGCCCTTTTTTTAGTGACCTGTTCTGAGGCACAGCGATTGCCATGATGGAAACCTGGATAACATCAAGTGTGAGTTCGACTCAGCCAGATGGACTGTGCATCCTGCTCCTCCCTAGAGGCTTCCTCAGTCGGTGATGCAAAGCACCATGCCAATACAGTAGCTTTGGAAAATTCCACCTGCAATATGGGCATAATTAAAAATTACCCCTGGGGCATATCAATATTTCTTTCCTTCTCCATCAACCTTTGACATTTTCACCAGTAATGTGAGCTGGAATGAGGAAAAGGTTCCTACAAAAGCCAGTATACAGACTGCCCTGAAAAACTGAAGTTTTGGCAAATTGGTATTCTACTGAAAGTGCATTTTTACAAAAACAGTTGTAGTGAGTTCCATTCCAGATCGTGGCTCACAGTAAGAGGACCATCCCATACAGGGTAGAAAAATGAATGCCCCGTAAGCATCCATAAGGCTAGCTGGAATTTGGACCTCCTCTTGTCCTGAGCTACCAAGCCTGTGAGAATGCAGCTACGACAATATTTTCAGTACAGAAAACTGGAGCAGTGTTTTCTTTACTTTAAGAGTTGCATTAGTATCCTGCATCGATCGCCAATATCGCATATCAGCAAACTCTTCCAAATGATCACCACATGGCTGCTGACATGCACAGTTTCAAAACCAGTTAATTTTGGAATGCTTTAGAACGTGTTTCTTAAGGAGAGCTACTAAAATGTACATTGGCATAAACAGAAGCATTATTCCATTTATTCCATACATGTTAAGTGCCTCTGTCTTTCAATTACAATTATGAAGCAGTAACACTCTGCCAGCCTACCCTCAAATAACGTAAGCTTTCAGTTCTTGGCGTAGTACCGGGATAAATAAGGCTATTCTGTACAAGGACTAGCTTCTACACAAATATTTTGGACTGTTTCCTAGAATCAGTTGATAGTGTCATTGTCAGTTACAGTTAAATCCCTCTGAAATACTGTGCCATGCATAGGTTGTCTGTATTCCTTCCTGCTATATTAAATGCCTGAAGATAATTTTTACTAGTATGTTTTTGAGAGTCACATCTCAGTACATCGAGTGTTTTTTAAGAAGAAACCACATGAAAACCCAAGAACATTCATTTCACTTCACTTTTACTGATTACTCTTGCCACCAAACTTTATAAAATGTTTTCCCTTAGCTTGACTTGGTGTATGTAAACTAGAAGAGAACATAGAAATCATTATTAAATTGCCCCTAGATGCATCAAAATTTATAAAAGGCGTAAAAAAGCATAAGGTAGGTGTTAAAACAGTGTTACAAATAGTGGGTTACAGATGGAAGCATTTATCAGACCTGCTGAAGACCTGAAGCATATGTTTTATGAAACTTTAGATAGGAGTAATTTAAAAACTGGCTCAAGGCGTATGAAAGATTGTCAACAAGAGCCTTTAACTTCTCTGAAATAAGAGAACTGAGAGATAAAACTACTGATTATGCGCTTAAAGTAAAAACTCTGATGTGGTATCTGTGAAAGTGCAAAATGTATATTAATTCTCTTTCAGGTCTGGAAAGCCTGAGATTATACCACTTCACAAGGTAGATGCTTAGGGAACATGAGAAAACTCAGTTTTAAATTCTCCTTTTCTGCCAATGACAGCATCAAATGATTCAGTGGATTTATGCCCCTATGAATTTAATCCTTCAGATTACAGGAGAGATTGTTGCCTGAGGGTCTACTTGAACTGTCTCAGATAGCTCTTGTTATGGCTTGGACGTGCTGAAAGTCTGAACGACGTGACACAGTGGGGAAAGGCAAATGCTTGCACTAGGATTTTCTGGTGATTCATTATAAACATGCGAGGGCTCATTGAGACCCCAGATGCCCCTTTCCTGTCCTACCCTGATATCCAGACAGGCCAGGGAGCTGCTGGATAAACATTTCTGTAAGGAATGGCTGAACTCTCTGACTCCCAAGGATCCTGATTGCTATCAGCCAGGTCAGCAAGACCATAATGAAGGAGGCAAGAGAGCAGGGAGGGCAACTCGCTCGTTCTGCAAGTGACGTTTAGCTGTACGGGCTGCTCTGAAATGCTACTTTGAGTGCCACACTCAACCTCCCTTGTGGAAAGAGAGAAACAATATGACAGAGATAGCCAGGCACAATTTCATATCTGCAAAAATATAAGAATTTGGATCTGGATGTGGTTTCAATTAACAAACAATAGATAGACAGACAGACAGACTGGAGCGTAATCTTGAGGTTCTGTGTTTCCTGGCCACTTTTAGACATTTCCAGACAATGAAATGGGCCTTTGCAAACTGAATCCTGAGAGCTACCCCTGAAAGCCTGTCTACTGCTGTGGGTTTTTTCCATGTTTTCCTGAGAGGGAGTTTGTCCTCAGTCTTACTCATTTCTCAGTCTGGTACAACAAACTTCCCAGAACCATGAATTCAGACTTCTGTTCTGTTTTGAAGAAGGGCAACTCTCCTCTTAGTTTGGCTCTGGTAACCAACAAGCTAGACTAACTCATGTTACAAACATGGCACTTTTTGGGGAGGCTGCTTTGAGTCCCATATCACACAGCCGTCTAACAGCTCTGGCTGAGAAGCCACCCCACCTTGGAAGCATCTATAAGGCAGTAGGAAGCTTTCTTTTCCCTATTCCAGTTTTTCTGTAGAAGCCTAGGAGAGCCCCAGCCTTTGTAGCTAGATGTACATGTCCTGTCTGCCCTCGGGTGATGTCTCCTTCCTGTGGATGGTGAATGGATGGAGCATCCCTGGTGCCCCCAGCTTTCAGCAGTCCCTCGCCTACCATGCAGGTTTTCTCCCATGCTCAGTTTCCATCGCTCTGATTTTAAAGGTTGGGTCTGCAGCACTTACATCTTGTGGCTTTGGGAAGGGCTATCACAAAGAGCCTCAGTTACTAAGCAGTGCCTGTGTAAAAGAGCACTACGGATGCTACTACGTGGAGGCAGGTGACAGGGGACAACTCTTTGTATCTATGAAGAGGCTTTACATGCTATTTAACAGGATGGCTGAGTCCTCTACAAACAACCAGGACTCCTTTTTTTAGCAGTGCCTTAACCCTGATCCTGCATGAGGAGCTTGACCTTTTTTTTTTTTTTTTTTGCTTATATTGCTTCTTTGCAACTCTAATGAATTGAGCAACTCTTTACAAACCTGGCAGACAATTCTGTTTTGACTATGAGCAGCTACAATTAAAAACTGTCAGTTTTCCTGAAAAAGATTACACTGAAACCCCCTTACATTTTGGTGAAAAACTTAGCTTTAAAATACAAATCATCACCAATGTCCAAGGATTAAAATCCTGAGACTTTGGCTTGCTCAAAGCATTGTTTTTCAGCCCTGGAAGAAGAGCCTAGGACTGTCGAAAGGCAGCAAAAGTCACCACCACCACCACAACACAAGAACAGAAAGCAGCTACATTTGGCAGCAAACCAGGTCCTCTTCCAATTACGTTTTGGAGTATTTTATATAGTCCATTCAGTCATTAATGAATTCAACATACTGAAAGATGTCTGGCAACCTTTCAGCATTTTTACAGAAACCTGTATGCCAGCAGAGAGTAAGCCAGAAATCCTTGCCATCTTTAGACATTTTTGTAGAAAAGTGCATGCATAGAACAAATGAAAGCTTCCTGTAAGGGCAACCTCAATTTTCTTTCCTGAGTCTTCAGTCCCAAGCTGAGCTCCAGGTGAATCACAGGGTTAAGATGTTCATTTCCTCTAGCAGTCTTCCCAACGATATATATATTTTTTTCTTTTTAGAAGGGTATTCTACAAGTTTTCTGTTAGCTGTTTTTTCCCAAGTTGCTCCCCACGTTACAGCTTTCTGTAGGCGGAGGAATTCTCTCCTTGTCTGGTCAGATAGGGGAGCGTTACTTGGCTTCAGCTTAATAAAGGGTATCTACTTTGACTGAAAACTACACCGATTTCTTGTTTAATTTGAACACCAGTATTTTATCTAAGACTTCTATCTACACACAGATACTGCTAGAATTCAGTAAGCAAAAGCAGTCTAGACTCCGATTACACTAGTATAGAAACCTCAGGAGCCCTGAATATACTTAATGTTTGGAGCAGGAGGACATTTTTGCAGTACTAAATATAAATAAACCCCTCCGCAGAATTACCTAGATCAGTAGAAAGAAACAAATTTGCAACAGCCTGGTTAGATATATTACCTACAAAAACATTGTTATTGACTAATTTGGGGAAAGAAAGTATAATGACTAGCCTCAGTTCACTTCTGTCTGACAGACAGCAAAAATCAGCACCCATTTCATGTTAACTTTGCCCATGATCACTAAGCACAGGCTTGTGTAATGATGCTGAGGCAAGTTTTCAGCCTTTTCCTCTGGAAACAGTCCTAAAAGCAACAAGCACTGCCCAGATGAAATGAGTTTGGGCTGGGGAGGGACCTGTCTGAGAAGATGTGGGCTTGACAAACTCTCAGTACTCAGATCTAGCATGACCACCCTTGTTTTATAGTCTGGCTGTTGTAGGGATGTCTGTCACACCTGAAGCTTTCACCTGTTCTGTTACAGAAATGGCATACCCAGTAGTGAACAGAGCTTTATGATACTTACGTGGTTTGCACAGCAGAAAAACTGTTAGCGCAATTTCCCTGATCACAACATTCATTCATGCAGTGTCCAGCTCCCGTAAAGCCTGCTGGAGGTACAGGCAAGGACCTGCCTGCAGTTCTTATGGCAGGGCATGAAGCTGCAGACGTGAAGGAGCACTCGGTAGCCGTGTGTTGTGAGATTTGTGGTACGGGACACTGAATTCCCCCTGTAGATGACCTGAGCCCTGCAATCACACACATTAATGTGCAGTGTGGCTCATAAGGTTTCCTGGGTGTAATACAATGTACAGCTAAGGCGATGTCCTGGAGCTGCTGTTGTAAAGCTGGGACGCCGTGTGTGAATGTGAGTTCGACTGACAAAGTTTTTGACTCCATAATGTAAAGTAGTTTGACTCCACAACAGCACAGCCCAGAAACCGGGTTTGGAATGAATGGATCCTTACCGGTACCTCTGGTAACGTTCACAGTGCAGCAGGGAATGCGCACCAAGCCGTGAGTAGGGCCCTGAGCTGCTCAATAAATAAATAATAAATAAATAAATAAATAAATAAATAAATAAGGGGCTTTGGAAGAACGGCACCTTTAAAGAAGGAGGTTTACTGAGAACTTAGCCACATTTTCTGCGCCGCGGGTTTTGGTTTGGGTTTTTTAGGTTGGTTTTTTTTTGAGTGTACTTTGGGTTTTCGGGTGGGTTTTTCCGAGCGCCCCCTTAGAGGGAAGCTCACGCCGACCGCTCTGCCTGCCGGCGCGGGCTGCCCTGCGGGACGGCTGCCGTCGGGGAAGCCTCCCTGCCTCCCTCCCTGCCTCCCTCCCGGGGGATGAAGGATCCCCGCCTCCCTCCCGGACCCTGCCGGCCGTCCCCCGTCCCTCCGGGCCTGCCCGCGGGCTGTCGGCGGGGCCGAGGCGGGGCGGGACGGCGGGGGGCTGGCGTCAGGCGGCGGGCAGCCACTGGCACGGCGGCTGCCGCCTCGCCTCGCCTCCCGCCGCGGGGGATAAAGGCCCCGGGCCCCCGCTCGGCTCCGCGCCGCCGGAGCCGCTGGGCGGGCAGCGAGGGCCGTGCCGGGCCGTGCCGCGCCGTGCCGGGCGGCGCAGCCCCCTCCATGCGCCTCGCGGGCGGCGCCGGGTCCCCGCGGGCTGGGGGCTCCCCCCCCGGCAACGGCAGCCGGTGGCGGGCGGCGGAGGGCGGCGGGGGGAGCGGCGGCGGCGGCGGCGGCAGCAGCAGCCCGAGCCCCGCGGAGGCTTGGTCGGGGTCCCCCAACGGCAGCCTGGGCGGCTGGGACCCGTTCGGGCGCGACGAGGAGCTGGCCAAGCTGGAGATCGCCGTGCTGGCCGTCACCTTCGCCGTGGCGGTGGTGGGCAACGGCAGCGTGCTGCTGGCGCTGCGCCGCACGCCGCGCAAGGCGTCCCGCATGCACCTCTTCATCCGGCACCTCAGCCTGGCCGACCTGGTGGTGGCCTTCTTCCAGGTGCTGCCGCAGCTCTGCTGGGAGGTCACGCACCGCTTCCACGGCCCCGACGGGCTCTGCCGGGTCGTCAAGCACCTGCAGGTCTTCGGCATGTTCGCCTCGGCGTACATGCTGGTGGCCATGACCGCCGACCGCTACATCGCCGTGTGCCACCCGCTGAAGACGCTGCAGCAGCCCACCAAGCGCTCCTACGGCATGATCGCGGCCGCCTGGGCGCTCAGCCTGCTGCTCAGCACCCCGCAGTACTTCATCTTCTCCCTCAGCGAGGTGGAGCGCGGCTCGCGGGTCTACGACTGCTGGGCGCACTTCATCATGCCCTGGGGGCCCCGCGCCTATGTCACCTGGATCACGGGCGGCATCTTCGTCGCGCCCGTCCTCATCCTCGCCACCTGCTACGGCTTCATCTGCTACCACATCTGGCGCAACGCCCGCGGCAAGGCGCGGCCGGGGCGGGCGGCGGGCGGCGGGCGGCGGGCGGGCGGCGGCGGCGGCGGGGGGGGAGCCCCGGCCCCGCGGCGGGGGCTGCTGCTCGCCCCCTGCGTCAGCAGCGTCAGGAGCATCTCCCGAGCCAAGATCCGCACCGTCAAGATGACCTTCGTCATCGTCTCGGCGTACGTCGTCTGCTGGGCGCCCTTCTTCACCATCCAGATGTGGTCCGTCTGGGACCAGCGCTTCCCCTGGCTCGGTAGGTGGCGGCGGGGGGCGAGGGGGGGGACCCGGGGGGGACCCGGGCTCAGCCGTCGCGACCCGGGCTCAGCCGTCCCGAGAACGGCCCCGACCCCCGGAGCCGTCCCTGCTGCAGCCCCCGGGGCTGTCCCTGCCGGCACCGCCCGGGCTTTGGAGGGGGGAGCCGGGCACCTGCCCCCGGGGTGCCCCCCCGGCCGTCCCACTCCCCGCTCCGGCACACCCCGACGGGGCCGGCGCCCCCGAGCATCTCCTGCTGCCAGCCACCGGCTGCCGCGGCACGGTGGGGACTGCTTCGGGGGTGCCCGACCCTCTGTGAAACCCTGCTGGAAATAGTTGGTGAGCTTCGAAGTGTTGCGTGAGGCATGACAGGCAGCGTGGCAACACGCACCCAGGTTCTTCATAATGAGGAAGATGCAAATCAAAGCGCTGGAAGTCATAGTTTCTTGTTATTTTTTTAAATATCCCCAAATTATCACTTATGTAGTGAGATCGTTGATTGCCCCTAATACGGAACTAAAGTCAAGCCGAGGGTGCAGGTTTGTACAGAGAAATAAACGCTTGCAGTAGAAAAGCAAATATTTATTTACTTACATACCTCAAAAGTCGTAAAAAGAAATGCAAGGCTGCTTGAACATAAGGGTATTTGGTGGGTTTGTTTGAAGAGATTCTTTAAATCTCATGAAACTGTATAGCACAGCAATTGTACTTCTGTGGTGCTTCAGTCTTTACAAAGAGAGGGCACTAATAATTGATTTGACCATATATTTACAGCACTCGATAATTTAACTAATTAGCAAAAGTAGAACAGCATAACTGTTCAGCGGCATAGTGCTAACTTCCATTTGTTCTTTCGGTAACGTTTGTTCAACCTCTGAATAAATTTCAGTGTGCAAATGTACCCAGCAAAACCCCGTGTTACTGAAAGCAGTGAGAAAGCTGTGGGAATTTTGCTGTTGCTTCCCAAGGTAACCGTTTTTTAAAGCAAAAATCTGAATAAAAACTGTAAAAAAGTAAGTCTGTTATTAAAATATAAGCACAGACTTATCAACACATGGATAAACACCAGTGGAAAAGGGCTAAAGCATTATTCCGTGCCTGCGGGCTGTGCTGGATTGCCCCATACTTCTGTCACGGGTTCCTGAAGTCTATTCAGACAAATTCCCATTGACTTCAATGGGAGCTTAGCGTAAGTAGGAACTTTCCTGATTATACCCTTGTTTGTTTCAAATACCGTTGCTGAAGTCAGTACGCTACCTTGTAGAACTGGGATTATTCAGCAACTGAAAAAGAAAAGGAAAAAAGAGTTAGTAAAGCAACTGACTGAAGGCTGAGCATGTTCCATTGATGGTTAAACCCCTTTCTTTCCCCCCCAGACTCTGAAAACACTGCTACTACAGTCACTGCTCTCTTGGCCAGCCTGAACAGTTGCTGTAACCCGTGGATCTACATGTTCTTCAGCGGGCATCTCCTGCAAGACTGCATACAGAGCTTCCCTTGCTGCCAAAAAGTGAAGCAAACGCTGAGTAAGGAAGATTCGAACAGCAACAGCAGGCGACAGACTTCTTTCACCAACAACAGGAGCCCAACCCACAGCTTGAACACCTGGAGGGAGTCGCCCCACTCGAAGTCGACCAGCTTCATCCCCATTCCCACCTGAGAAGACACCGGGCAGGCCCCACAGCCCGGTGGCAGCGCTCGGGAAGGTTACGGCAGAGCACCTCAAGCTGGCCAAGGGCGCTGGTCGTGGCAGCAAGGAACAGCTGAGATGGCCCCAAGATGAAGTGTTCTGCCTTGCTCAGTAAGCTGTTCTGCAGCCTGTAAATTATTGTATGAAAGGTATCTAGGACTTGGGCAACCCGTCAGGAAGGCGTGACAATAATAAAGCAATTATTTTTCTAAATAGAATGTATTATTCATATTTTTTTTGTTTCTAAAATAAGTGCATTGTTTCCTTGCTCAAAGCAGTAAAAATAGCAGAGTTAACATACTTTGGGATAACCCCGCTCTCTAGCATTAATGCCTATAACTTCTTACACAGAGAAAGAAGATGATAAAAGTAAGATCACACTTTAGTCTTAAACACAAACAGGAAGGAGCTGGAAGAAAGTCCTGACTGACCAGGTAAGGAACATGGTTAGACAGGCTCTAAATTATTGGGAATCTCATTGACCATACTGCTTTATTCATTAAAGCAATTTCAAAATGTTAGCAATTCTCATTTAATGACAAAATATAACAGCCCTTGTGAAGGAAAATCCGTAACTGCTGTCAGTGTCTGCATGTGGATTGTGGAGTTTGATTTTTAGGGTGACATTTCTTCTTCCCTTCATGTTGGTGGAAGTTATATGGCATTTTTGTTTGTATTGTTGCACCTACCTTTAATTTTTTTAACTATTAAAAAAATATTTTGATAAATTAGTATGGTAAGCTATGACTAGCTCAGCACTGTTACAGACACACCAAAAAAACTCATCTTGACTACCAGAAATGCTTGCTTTGTGAGAAAGAATCATATCTTTTGTTTGTCTATTCACAAAGACAGCTAGAATTGAGCCACATTTGTTCTTTAAGCAAAATAGCTCCGTAAATGTGGGGGGATGTTGCTCTTTGGTAATGGCTGCAGAATCAGTACATTCCAAGACACAGATTTGGGAATCAAGCTTGCAAATCTTCTGGAAATATGTAAAAATTGTCAATGTTATTTATTTATTTGTGGCAGGTCATGACAATGTAGGCTGTGAAAACGGCGGTAAACTGCAATAAAGTCACCACATCACATTTACAATCAAGCATTCGAAGTGTGCTTGTCTTCAGTACAATGCATGCCAAACCAAACATAGCTCCTACAGCTTCTAAATAATCCTGTTGTGTCTTTCTATGGAGACTGTGCTTTACCTGGGGACCGAATTTTGAAGCTCCTTGAGTAATTTCTGCTGAGTTTTCAAAGTCCTGAGGATCTCTCTCAGGTGTTCTGCATTTAGAGTAGTGAAACCAAAAAGAGACCTGGTGGTGTTCAGTGGGCATCTGCATGATGCTCTCCCTCTGTTCTACCCATCTGCTCCATTTTCCTCAGCTGTCCGGGTCCCAAAATCCAGTCGTTCCCCTGGCGCTGCGCAGGACTCCAGGCGCGGTTCCAGCTGGCCCTACAGAGCAGTGGGGCACGTGCACGGCAGGAACCTCAGCAGCACGTTTCTTTTCTGCCCTCCCTCCCCCAAAGTCAGACAACCAAGATTGCTTTCCTAATTGCTTGAGGAGAAAAACAAGGGGCTGCAGCTATGGCTTTCGCTGAGATTGGTGCTGGCCCCATGCCTCTCTCAGCAATGGTAGCAGAAATTAATAGAGCTAGAGGCAGATAAGGCCATATACAACACATCATTTGCTTCAGGAGCTGCCAGATGTATCACTGACTATTCCGGGCAAAGAAGAACGAAGAATATGGCTCAAAAATAAAAACTTAAAAGAAAAAAATGCTTTTTTGTTGTCACAAAAGAAAATCGTAGCTCTTTTCTCTACATTTCTTGTCAGCATTTTCTGCTCTCCGGGAGAGCAATCTGTTCTAGTATTTTGTTGGTGGTGTCCAAAACACTAGAACCAAAAGGACAGCACGGCAGAAGGGCTTTTATTTAGCAGGCTGTCTTTTTGACATGGATATGACAACAGTTCTCAGCAGTTATGGGTGGAGGTATATGACAATGAAGTTGTATTTTAGTCCAAAAAAATGCACGCAGTGGTGTTGTGTGAGTGTATTTGAGCACATTATATATACTGCATATATTTCACAAGTCGATAATTCACAATTGCTGAAATTGCAAATGTTTCAAGTTAAGTACACTATTCTTTGCCTAGTTTTATATTTGTGTTGCTACTTTGTACATAAAATATATATTAAAAACAATTAGCTGTACTAAGAAAATTTTCATGTTTGCTGAATTATTTTTCTACTACACTTTTTATTCAAACAGAGAAGATGGTGAGAAAACAAATGTACAACAATACTGATTATAAAACTAAGCAGGGTAATGACCAATAAATAAAAAGAGTAAACCAATTCAAAATTATAATTTTCAGTTTCTTCTAAGTATGTTACAAAACCTAGGCTTACACTTGAGGCTTGCCAGTGTAAATGTACATCATGAGTATTCTGTTTCTGTAATTAATAAAATAATTTTGGACTATTTCGATTCCAGGCATTTTTGTAAATACTGAGTTTTGTTTGTTTGTTGTTGTTTTTCTTTTTCACATAATTGTAACCTGGAATTGATAACAGCACATATTTTTATAATTGTTCATTTTTAGAGGTTTTTTTTGTTTTTTAACAACTGCTTTGGGTTATCATGAGGGCACACTAATGAGAATGGAAGGAATCAAGAAACTGTGAAACCATTGCACGTTTAAAACATGACAACTTGCTCCAGTAAACCTGTATATAATTGATGAGAAACATTTTGTTTCTTTCACCTGACTAGATTTGCATGACCTGACACATTTTTGATGATGCTCCATGTATTTTACAAAATGTGAAATTTCTTTGTTAATTTTGATGAGTTATTCCGTGACTTTAAGTAATTAACAAAATTCAAATATTTTTTCTGTTACACACAGAGCAGGAAGGACACATGTCCAAAGAAGGGATGTGCAGTCGGCTTTCCACTATATGCTGCCAGTATTGTTAAAACATGCAACATAGCATTCAGTCGTGTTCTAGAGGTGGTGCTTTTTTGTTTTGGTTTCAAGGAAGAAAATACGAAGCTTCTAGTGAAAAACAAGACTGAGCGAGTGAGCTTGCACTGTGTTATTGGTGCTGGGGAAGCTCAAATTGCAGCTTTTGGATGTCAAAAAGTGGAGCATATGTGATGATAGAGAAGATGGAAAGGATTTTATTCTTCTAAACAGGACACATTCCTTGCCCCCTCACCCCCCTCCCCCCAAAAAAAAGAAAAAAAGCTTTTTTGACTCATGTACTCATGTCTTTTTAAAATGGTAAGCAAATAGTTTGTTTAGAAAGAAAAAAAAATGTTGCTTTTTGTTTCTTTGTTTTGTTGATTATTTTTTTTCCTGTATTACCACAAGACCAATGTCCAAAAGAAGGCATATGTTCATGTGGGCCCAATCCTGCAGAGACAAAGATCTGCAGCAAAGCTCATGGCCAGTTCCTAATTGTACAGATTAAAAGACCTCACTGAAGTGCACATATGCTCTTTTCCAGCTTGTGCACAAGGAAACTAGGGCACAAGAAGGACAGGAGCTGTGCAGCCATATCATAAAATCATGGAACCATAGAATCACAGATTGGGTTGGGTTGGAAGGGCCCTTAAAGCCCACCCAGCTCCAACCCCCTGCCATGGGCAGGGACACCTCCCACCAGACCAGGTTGCCCAAAGCCCCATCCAGCCTGGCCTTGAGCACCTCCAGGGATGGGGCACCCACAGCTGCTCTGGGCAGCCTGTGCCAGGGCCTCACCACCCTCTGTGTGAAGAATTTCCTCCTAACCTCTAATCTAAATCTTCCCTATTTTGGGTTAAAACCATTCCCCCTTGTCCTGTTGTGATCTGACTGGGCAAAAAGTTGCTCTCCATCTCTTTTATAAGCCCCTTTATGTCATCCAAGGGCAGGTACTGGTGACCCAGCCTTAGAAAGTGAACCCATACCTTAGAGGAGAGCTATCGCTGAAATACAGTTACTTACTGCACAGGGGAAGCTCCTACAGAGTTGGCCCAGCCTGAGTCCCCCATCTACAGAAAGGACTAATTAAATAGGTTGTCCTTCTAAAAAGTGCCAGCATAAGTTTCAGTCATACAGTGCCTTCTGTGCAGGATTTTGGTAGACTTGGTGGGGGAGGGGGGGGCGTGCAGAAAAGAGCTAGTGTGCTTCGACACTAGTTTGGAGCTTCAGCTGTTGTTACAAGGTAGTGCTCTGGCCTTTTCTTTAGGAGTGCATTTTACTGGAGAATGTAGCACTCACTGATCAAGTAGAGGCATTACAGGGCATATAAATGAACAGGTTTCAAGGTCCAGGAATAGATTTCAGCTGCTCCACAGGGAGCAGTCCTGGCTGGCTCAGGTAACCATCCCTCACACAAGAGTAGGTCTGACTAGTTTTGAAAAAGGCAGGGAATTACCAAAGGTAATGTAAGTCACGCAGAATGGTTTGTGCAGGTATGTAGAAAGCCAGGGAACAACAGAAATGGCTGGTCCCTGCTGAGCTTCGGTAGAGCCAGCCAGCCTGGGTCTGCCTCTCCCAGGACTGGTCCTGCAAAAAACACTGGATCGGTTCTGCATTAACAGCTTAATGCTGTGTTGCTGCTTTGCTGCAACTGCTCAGTAATTTGCCATGGCTTAGTATAAACTTGCTCGGAGTAACAGTTTACATGGTAATTAGCTTTAGGTTTTCATAAGGACATTTTTAGCCAAATTCCTGACACGGTCCATTGGGTTACTCTGTTTCTGAAACGCAAGGCTGTGAGGAGACACCTGGAGCACAAAGTTCTCTTCCCAGAGTCTCCAGGTGTCTCCTGGCCTCCAGGTGGACCAAGATGCTGTTGGGTACAGGTAGAGCTAATCAGAGAAAAGGGAAGATTGCCCATTTCCAGCCTTTTTCCTTTATTTATTTATTTTTAGGGGTTATGGAGGAAAGGGATGTGGCAATTTCTCAGTGCTGTGCCAGCAAAGGATGAATGGCTTTCGGGAAAATTTGTCGTCAAGATCAGCGGAAGGTCGTCTATAAATTTCTTGCCTCTTCATTGGTTTAGGTTCTTCCTTTCCTGATGAGCTAAATGCAAGAGTGTCTTCCCTTCCATTTCATGTCAAATTAAGTCATTCCTGGGAACAGTTTCGAACAGCTGTGATTCATTATGGGCTTCTGTAAGGTGCTAACTCTATTAAAAATTGCATAAGCAGGAATTAAGATTTAATGTTCTCCGATTGCAGAAATACGGATGACCATTTCATGACTGTACACTGCTAAATTGATTGTGCTACAGTAGGACAAAGTGCTACTGAAATCACAGCCCTCCTTCCGTGGCAGTATTTTATATGTTTAGGACTATAACATCTTACTTTTCCTGCACAAATGTGGTGGGCTTGTGAGACCTGCTTAACCAGAGTAATGAGGTTTTTATTTCTGCTGCGGGTCAAGCAACACAGCCCAATCTGAACTGAAGAAAAAGAGCCCACATATTTTGGATGCTATTTTGGCTTATTAATGACCTATTAGGCTATGTTTCTTCCATATTGTCCCATTTGACATATACGTCATTCCAAGACCTACAATTTTTTATTTATTTGCCTAGTACTGCTTGATAGCGGAGATTTTTACTAATGTAGGTTTGGCTTATGTTCTTAGCTATAGGTTTATTATTATTTATTATCTGCACAGTGCTGCACAAATACAGAAAGTTGTGGCCCTTAAAACAAGGAATTTTCAGTCTAACTCTGACAAAACAACAAGAAGAAGACAGTCACAGGACCAGGCTAGGAGACATTAACCATTATTCCTGCAGGGCACGAATATCCTCAGCAATGACATCATATGGACATAAGTTTACTGACGAAGCCATCCTGCCATTGCTGGTCCCCTTTGTCTCATTCCTCTTCGGCAGGGCTGGCAGACAGAGGAAGGGAGCAGCTGCTGATCTTTGTTCAGTGCTGTTTAGTCCCCTTACAAAGGTTCAGACACTGACAGGACACTGAGTCATGCCTCCTCCACGTGACAGTGGACACATATCCAGTACTGGTCATGTTAATTTACTGGTGCCTGAGTTATTCTAGTTCAGGGTGATGATGTTTGGCTTCCTCCATAAGTTCTCGCAGATACATGGATAAGAAATGCTATATATGAGCTCAATATACCTTCTTAATCAGCATACTGGAAATGCAGGCTGTAGGTGGCCCATCAGCTTTTACACCTTCGAAACAAAACATGACAAAATTGTCATTACAAACTATTTGGTTCTTCAGGGCATGAAGCTCATTCTGGAAGGTGAAGAACTGCTAACCAGAGACTGGCACAGAGGATGTCCTGGCCTCTTCCACCACTACAGCTGTGACTGGCCCTTCCACAGTCTCTCCTGTCCCTAGTAATGATGGCAGCAGCAGGAATGGGGACAGGGACCTCAGGAGTAGCAGAAAACAGAGCTGTCTATCATGTGTTTGTTTTGAACTCCTGGAAAGTGGGTCATGTAGAATAAAACATAACAACAGCAACAACAAAAATACAGTGAGTATTGGGAGAGAGATGAACTGATGAGTTAGAGAGCAAATAAAGCATCTTGGCACAAAGACCATTTGAAAGCATCAAGATGGTTTCCATTTTGCAATTGTGAGATATTTGTAATATATTTAGTAAAAGAGCCCCTTATCTCCAGGAACTGTAGCTGCATGAAGTTTGTTTCTACTCTAATAACTCTCTGCTGAGGTGGCTAGCTACAAGGCTATGTATAAAAAATACATACCAAGTTTTGTCCAAAGATTTGTTCAGGTCAAGCACTCAAGTTGTGACCTGCAGGGTCCTGGCCCCCAGTACGGAGATGACCTGTGGGAAATGTGGGCAGCCACAGAGATTTCAGGGAGGAGAAAGGAAGACGGATAAATATTAACCCTGTCTTT
This sequence comes from Anser anser, assembly GCF_964211835.1. Lineage (NCBI taxonomy): Eukaryota > Metazoa > Chordata > Aves > Anseriformes > Anatidae > Anser > Anser anser. Next base: position 36,262,713 of record NC_139720.1, on the reverse strand, counting down.
TTGGAAACGTGATAAAGTCAGGCTAAATGTTATAACAGATGCCTAAATCTCCAGTATAAAAGGCAACAGACTTCCTACTATTTTAGAAAACTTTTGATTGGAAATGTTGAGGAAGTGAGGATCAGAGGATGGAAAATGCAAAGGATTAAGAAGTCATTTAACATTGTAACATTCTTAATCAAAAGGAGAAACTGGCTTGCTGGCTGCTCAACTGTTTTTTTTTTCTAAGTAAGAATACTAATTGCAAAAGGTAGTGGATAGTAGTTATAAACTGGATTGCAAATGCTGTCTCCTGGCTCACTGTAAAGCAGGCAGAGTCATGCAGTATAACAAACTGGGGTAACCATCATCAAATGAACCTCTGAAATATTGAAGTTGTCAGTCACCACATAGGAAAACATTATCATTAGCTGAGATCAGAAAAAGAACGAAATAAAATCATCAGACTAATTTGCCATGCACTTGGTTCAAGCAATTCTCTTCAGAAAAGGAGCGGACATTATTAAATGGCCACTATTTCTAAATGTGGGATGTGTCAGTGTTTCCATGGGAGCAAAGGAAGGCTTCCAGCGTAACAGAAGCCAGTAGCGTGACAAATAAATAAATAAATGAATAATATTGGTAGGAAAGAACTAAGGTTTGAGTTTGTTAAGGCACTTGGACGTTCATCTGGATTTCAGTCCTTCTGGAGTCCCACAATCTCCAGTACTCCAAGTACTGTGAAGGCAGTAAAGAATTACATGCAGTCAATAATAAATAAAAGAAAAAGATACATCTGTGTTTCTATACGTACTCTTATTTCCCAAACAAGATTGTACTTGTCTTTTTCAAAAGATACGAGCAGAGACTTAGTTACGTAAGTCTGACAACCCAGCTCACCTCAAAGCGGCAGTTCAGGGGCTCAAGAACTCTGAGTTCTGATACATGATTATAGATGTTCTTAATTAAATCAATACATTTGAAACTTATCAGTTAATAAGGTTATTAAACTAAATAGAAGTTGGGGAAATGAACACAGAGTTCTGACTTAGTTCTTGTGTTTGGTTTTTGTTTGGTGTTTTTTTGCATCTATTGCAGCAATTCCACTGAAAAGTTGTATTTTAAACACACCACACTGGAGATGAGATGGTCCAAGGCACCGTGGAGAATCCCAGCTTAACTCCCTCTTTCATCACGACAACTCACAAAGATTACAGAGTGAAGCTTAGTGTAACTAGACAACTGATTCTCATTTCTCTACAAATTTGTGACCTAAGCAGCTCAATATAGGCACTCAAAGCTGCAAGACACAAAGGCGGAATTCATCTCCCTGAGTGCAGGTGTGTCCATCTGAGCAAGAGTGATCGTTTTTGCAGATAAGGCAGAGCAAGTTTTTGGAATCCAGGGAGTCATTATATAGAAGAGGTCAATATACGATCAGTCAAATGCGGTCCTTATCTCCTCTGGTATGTTGGCCAGAAGACTACTCATTCATTGTAACGGCAGGTAGACAGCTAGCTTAGATCTGTGCACCCATACTGGAGATAGCTCTCTACTGGTGCTGTTGTTTTTGTTGGTGGTGTTTATTTTTTTACTATTATTATTATTTTGATCTGTTCTGTTATTGTTTTTATTGTTGTTGTTGTTGGTGGTGGTGGTGGTTTTTTCATATCTTAGTGGGGACCTCCATGGTACAAATTCAGGGTTTTACTTTATTTCAGGGCAACTACAAAATGTTACCACCTAGTAGCATGGTATTAATTGAAATGGAGTTGACATTGCTATGCCAATAGGTAAGAAAGGGCAGTTCATATGGCAAGGATTCTGCCAGCTGGGTGCCTTCGTTAGTCGTGTCACAAGAAAGATCAAAACAGAAATGAGGTTAGAGATCAGTTTACCTCCTCACACCCACATGGCATCTATGGTCTTACAAACAGGGAATGATTTCTCCATCTAATCTCCCCATGTGTCCCATCTGTGTATGCTGAACCTTTTCAGGTTTCATCTCCTTTGTGTTTAAAGGTGGATTTCGGAGAAAATCCTTAATTAGGCAGAACTCTCTGAGTTACTCAGATAATACAACCCTAAGGGTCAATGAGCAATATAGAAAGCAATATATCTTATTACACATAGAGTTAAGACCAGAGATAAAACTTCAGGATAGCGCCTAAAATTTTCGGTAATACTGCGTGGAAAGAAAAGCAATAATAAGGAAAGCGAGAGTGGCACGTTAGGTATCTCTGCCATGTACAGCATGTGATGTCCTGGTTTCCTAAGAAACAGCACAATTGTAAAAAACTTTGGAAAGATTATCAGTATAAAATAATTTGCAACTGATTTCAACATGAGCAGAAGCAGTGGTAGTAAAAAAGGAAGCACTAATTCTGGTCAATAAATTTCCCTCCCAAGTGTTTAAATGAAAAGTGAAAGTGATTTAATAGTTTACTGGGAAAAAAAAAATCAAATTTGGCTTCTGATGAAAAATGTCCTTTTTCCGCAAAAGATGTCAGATGGCTGTAAAATAAATAAACTCTGCGTGCCTCCAAGTCTGTGTACCCTGTGGTCTGTGTGGGGAGGCCAGGGGTCTCTTTGGCTTCCCGGTGAAGGACAGCAGGAACCAGGAGCCTCCTCACCCCACTCCAGCTCCCTCTGGGAAGACGCTCAGGTTGTACAATATTAACCCTTCATGACCCAATCTGATCGAGCTCCTGAGTGTATCTTCCCATCACAAGCTTTAAATCCTTCTGAAGACAAAGTTACAAGGGCACACAGAGACTCCCCAGGACACTTGCAAAGTTCTTGGTGTCCTTCCCCGTGGATCCAAGAGGAGGGCACGAACAGGGGTCACCTGCACCGCTGTTGGGCTGGCAGCGGGATGCAGGACCATGCTTCCCTCAGCTCCTTCAGCTCCAGGTTGGCAGGCTCCAGGCTGCCTCTTTGCCCTGGGAGTATGCTGACGTGCCTTCAAACAAGCGCTTCCACACCACTGATGTAGGTACCCATCCTTCCTTGCCTCTGTGTAGGCCTGCAGCCAATCTGGGTCTTCTTCAGGAGACAAGTTTAGGTTAAAATCCCTTTCCAGACAGACACAGACAGCTAGCTGGGATGAGAATGCTTTCAAAAATGGTGGTGAACTTCCTCAGCAATGAGAAGCTTGATCTTAGGTTGGATGTGGCCTTGGCCAACCAGACCTAGAGGGGAGCATCCCAGCCCGTGGCAGGGATTGGAAGCAGATGGTCTTTAAGGTCCCTTCCAACCCGAGCCATTCTATGACTCTTAGAGAGGCAGGTGCATAAAGCAGAAAAATATCTTGGGGACAAGACCTAATAGATATTTCTTTCTGGTTTTGTTTGTTTGTTTGTTTGTTTTATAGCAGATCTCTGTATATTTGGTATTTCGTAGGAGAAAAACAATTTTGCCAGTTCAAAACCCAGCACTCACACATCTCAGTCTTGCTGAGCTCTGTGCTTGACCTGGCACTATGATACTGCCAACCATTTCTCACATTAGGAGCAGACTAAAAATGAGTCAATATTTCTATGCATATTTTGTCTTTAATCTTTTATTTTTAACCAGCACTAATCATGAGACACTCAAGGTAACATTTTAAAGCATCATTTTCTGATGATGGAGGCTCAGGGTTTTTCAAAAAATAATTTGTTAGGACAAGAATATAAACCATTTATTTATTAATATTGTCCTCTGATGCCAGTGGCTTATGACTAACCACATCTTAGTGGTCCAGTTGCTTTTTCCTTTAGATCTCTCCAAATTGATCAGGGAGCATAATTTCAAGCAAGAGTGGAAATGTTGTTCTAGTGCAACAGTGAGATAAAATAGCTGATGTTTTAGCTGGTATGAGTCCTCAAGCTCAGATGCTGGCTCTTATTTCAGTAAAAGAGCCAAAGCAAACTAACATATTGCTAATTAGCAGAAACACTGTGATAGCATATGCCAAGCATTTGGATTCATCAGTTATAAAACATAAATATTTCATAATGTGCTTTCTTCATGCTCTGTAATTTAGAGGCATTACATGACAGAAAGAGGGTATCTATTTTTCAAAATTGAACCAAGCTGAAATGAATACCATTTAAAACTGTTCATTCTTTGTCTTTTTATTAATCTTCTTAACTTGAAGATTTTTTTCGGTCTGGAAGTAGTGTACTTAGCATGACAGAATACTTCATCATATTACAGAAATATTTCCAAGCATAATACAATGCTTTTTATGCTCATCTGTCCCCTAAATTGCAAAATCCTGCACATATTGTAGACATACCTTATTTTCATTTACCTTTGATTTTTTTGTGCAGCCATGTTTTTCATCTGGTGAGAGTCATTTCTTCAGTGCTTTCCAGTGAAGGCTTTTGCACGATGAAGAGTGTGGCACTCCTCGTACGAGCTGGCTTCCATCCTCTCTGCAACCACGGCACAAGGACTGCAGGCAGCCACCGGAGCATGCTGTGGCTCCTGTTTGCCAGGACAAGAAGCCCACTCTCTCAGCCTCTCCTCACGTCCCTGAGTACCTTGGCACCCCTCCACTTGGCCATCTCCACTTTCTCCTCATCCCTCTTGAACTGGGGACTCAAAACAGGATGCTATCGCACCCCGGGGAATGGAGATGAAGCTGGGCTTCCTCAGCTCACCACTGTCCTGACCCCAGTGTTGGGACATCTGAAGAGCTCTCACACAGCAGCGTCCCTTGTCCTGCTCAGAAGCAGGGGACGGGGTGAAGGACTGCTCACCCTCATGGCAGCACACATGACCATGCTTGGGGTGATGGGGCAAGGAGTGGGGAGAAGGTCATCTCGTGCAGATGTTCACCACAAACCTGCCCATCTCACTGCTGCTGCTCAGCTCTGCTGTTGCCTGCTGCCTTCAGCATTCGCAGGCCAGGGTATGACAACAAGGTTGCTGGGGCTAAAAGCAAGATTCTGATCAGAAAAAACAGAGATTCGGCAAGCAGCTGACCTGCTTCTCTGGCTTCTTCTGTGTCAGTAAAAAGCAAGCAAACAAACAAACACACAGACCAGGCATCTCTTTCTAGCCTTCAGCCCCGAGACATGGTGAAGTCCATACACAAAAATTCACTTTCCCTCCAAAGTATCCAATGTAGCTCTGGTCCTTGGCTCTTGCTAAGACCTCAGCTACTACTCGGGTTGCCACAGACCACATCTGTGACAAGGTCCATGCCACCAATTTGCCAGCACAGGTAAACTGCTAGTGTCCTAGCCCAGAACAGCTGACGAGGGCAGACAGGGTCTCCCCATGGGCAGACCTTCCCATCTCCTGCCCTCCTTGAAGGCAGCGGGGCTGTGCAACAGCACCAGCACTGAGATAAGGTTATTCGGTTGTTCTTGATGTTTTTCTCAGAGCTCGGCACTCTATTTATTTATTTATTTATTTAAATATATATATATTATTTATTTATTTTTCTGGACATAATTATTTTTCTCTGTGGCTTATACTCATACTCTAGGGGTAAGTAAAACTTCAGTTTTGAAAACCTGAGAAAGACTTAAAGGGATGTGATAAGTGTGTTGTTTTCATTTGTCCTCAGAGCTGTTCTCAAATGAGTGTCATTTGAGGTGATGCAGTAGGTAAATATATAACTAACAGACCAAAGGGCTTTTCAGTATGTTGTGTGCATACAGCGAGGACAGCACGAAAACTTGTGTTCACCCACTGCCCCTTGACACTCACAGTAAATCCATGGCAGTGGTGCAAACCACAGCCTTCCTGACTGAATTCTCAGTTTCCAGTTCTATGGCTTCAGTGGTGTCTTCTAAAGTTCTTTCTTTTCTTTTCTTTTTTTTTTTTTTTTTTTTTTTTGAGACTCTGTTAAAGAATGCTCTTCAGAAAAATGTTGGTTTTTATTGTGCTTACTCTTTTAGCCAGGCTTTGCTTAAGAACTGAATGAGCATGCGTGACCAAATGAAACATTTCGGTTACTGATTCCAGCACGATGCATTTTTATGAGGTCTTGCTTTCTTGCAGCTGTGAATTAATTTCAGTGCTTTTCTCAGCCATCTGAATCGAGGTTTTATATGACCTTTTGTTTGCCTTACATTTAATTGTGGGTCATCTGCCTAGCCAAACCCTGTGTGTCAGGCCCATATCCTATAGACAGGTGTCTTCCTGAAGGCTGTTCCAAAAAGAGCAAAAGAGACCTGCACGGTCTTCTATATTAAAATCAATTGGGGATTAAGTGAAAAGAACACTAGGATACATGCCAGGATCATGCTCCTATTGATGAGTGTCTGGAAGTTTGCTGGGGATGTCTTTTTGCGGGGAAATCCACGGCCATGTGGAGCTGTGTTGCGGAGTCCCTCCATCCACCAGGGTCCACCAGGGCACGCTGGCAGGAGGTGACAGGGGGACTCGCTGCAACTCCACGGCTGGATGCAATCCTGCACAGGGCACACCAGCGTTAGCACCACGCTGCAGTCGAGTGACTTTGTAGAGATTGGTAGCAAAAATATTAAGACTGGTCAATTTTGAATGGAAATGTTTGTGTGAAAGCAGCCGATGTTAACAGGAGAACAAGGTTTAACAGGGGAGGTAAGATTAATAGCTCTATGTGTGTGATTTCATTCAAAGGAAGAGGAGGAACAACCTGACCTTAAGATAAGGTGACAAGAAGATAAAGAGCACGACTGGAGCCATAAAATAAACAGATAAGGAAAACAAGACTTATGATGGAGGAGATGACATACTGAGGCAAAAGATCGCAAACAGCATCCACTTCTAAAGGGCAGGAGAGGCAACCCCACATCAGCTCCTCTTCATTAACCGGGGGCGTGTGTGCCAGTGCTTCCGAGCACACGAGTATGTTGTGCCCGTGAGTGGCTAACAAACAACTTGGAGATTTAGGAAAGTCAAGTCACCTTTCCCTTCCGTGAGACCTCACACTGAACTGTGCTACAGCAATTTGCTACAAATTGGCCCTGAAGCGGAAAGCAGAGGGAAGCACTCCGTGCTGCGGTGCTCCGTTTTCAGAAGGATCTCACTGGTTTAGCTGGTCCATAGTCACCTCAAGGGTCAGGACACTAAAAGCCTTTCACTTGGGTTCACTTCAGGTACCTGTGACCTGAAATAATTAAAATGAGGTTTAAAGGACATTTGGACAGCAACTGAATTTTGTTCTGGATATGTTCTGGATATTAAGGGTAATGAAAGAAGGTAAAAGCAGGAACAAATGCACCATACCCAATCTTCCACACAAAATCAATCAAACAAACAAACAACAACAACAAAAACACCAGAAACAAAACCATTTTAGATTTGAGAAATAAAAAAGACACATCATCATCAGCTTTTCCAGTAACCTGCAACTGTTCTGTGTCAAAACTAATTTGACCAAATTTTGATTTTGGCTATATATGTCTGAATCTTGCTAAAGCCTGGAATAATTTTGTTCCCTTAGATCCAGATTTCAGGCTTCTCTTCATTCATAATCAAACTGGAAATGTTAGCAGACAGTCTTTTAAATGATGTTAACTGCAAAATTAAAGTTATTGAAAAGGGAAGAATCTGTGGAGGAGGAAGAGACCAGAGCAGGAAGATTTGGGGTAATTCTTGTCTTCTCCTAGCACTGGGCTGCTCTGGGGACATAGATCATCTCTGAGAATGGGATATGAAACAGTGCCAGACTTTTATACCCTCCTCTCTGCATACATCGACCTTGTCAGAGACATCATAATGCTCTTTCTAACACGTATGATACAGATTTTAAAGGTATTTTTCGCTACTGCAATGTTTCTTTGTCATCTTATAAATAATAATTACTATTTAGTGCTTCTCTTTTCAAATTGATGAAACTCAAGGTGTGGGTTCCTGTAAGATTGTGGGAAAGCATATTTGAAGATGCACAGCTCCTAATTTTTCTTGGTTGCTTTAAAAAAATTTCCTCTCACAAGTACACTAAAAGCATTTACCTCTGCTAAGAGTTTGCTGGGACACAACCCCTTATTCCTGGCTGTTTCTCCAAAAACATTTCCTTTAAACTGACAGCAGAGATGCAGTGCTGTGTAACTCAGTGTCTGAGCCCAGCCACGGCACGGATCATCGCATGCTGCTGGTTGCAGAACCCCTTAGGTGAAGAGGATGGGTTTTTCATGCCTGGTCCTGTACAATTCAGGACAAGAGAGATTACTTGAAAGATTACAGATGAAGCCTATGAACCTTTCAGAATATGTACTGGGTTTGTTGTTGTTGTTGCTTTTTTGTCTTCCTCTTATTATTAGTAGCACCCACTGCTACTAATAATACTATACTATAATACTATAATACTAATATAATATAATACTATAATACTAATAAACATCATGCACCAAAGTCTTATGGATGAGTTTTTCAGTCCTCATGATGAGGATTGAGACTCCCACAACCTCAGGGACTATAAAAAGGATCAGCCAATAAAACCTATGGAGATGCCCTGCCTGTTCTCCTCTGGCAGTGGATCCTTATGAGCAACGAAATTTTCAGTGGGGATACACTAGGAGAGGAAAGACTATTTTGAATATTGTTTTCATAAAAATTCTCAATCCTTCTATCTCTGGGCCAAATTCTGATTCCCAGTTACATTAAATCTTTGCAATATCAATAAAGCCAGTGCTCTCTTCCCCTCATTTTTCTGTTTAGTTTGAGATGTAAAAACAGGGGTAGAGGTTGATTAATTTAGTCAGGGTTGGGTTTTTCGTTTTGTTTTATTTTGCTTTTGCTTACATTCATGCATAAAAATAAGGATACATTTTCTTTCCTTACATTTTTTTTTTTAGGTGAATTCCCTTTAGAAATAGCAATCCAGTAGTCTCGGATAAACCAGTTGTGCTTGACAAATTACAAGTGCCACAAAAGCAAGTCATAATCCACTGGGGAATTTCCCTCTCCTCCCTGCTGTAAGTATATTTATAGTTAGAAATACATGCACAGAAAAGAAGATATAGATGGCAGATAGTAAGCAAGTGCTCAAGAATTGAAAATAAGTAGAAATTTTAAGATGACCCTAAATGATTTCCCATTTTTTAAAAGAACACTATGTCCACTTCAAGACCAGATCAAGGTAAGACAAACTGAAAACTTAGGCAAGATCTCTTAGGGAACTTGTCAAAAACAGGAAAGGAATGTGTGTGAACTTTTAGGGAGTTTTGTTATTAAGAATTACCGCCCCTTAGTTAAAATCAGTCAGTCATGAGGTGGGGGGTGGAAATTCACATCCTGAAAATATCTTCCTGGGAGGGATATGATTGGTAAATTTGTTATATGTGACTCAACTGCCAGTACAGACAACCCTGTAAAACATTGAATTTGGAATCTGTGCTCACATGCTGCTTTGGTTAACAACAATAAATAGATACTGTGTTGTTTGTAGTGTCTGGTGGCAATACGAACCAGGGACCCACCTGTCTTGCAATATCCAACAATTTTTAGACACTCTGGGAAAGCTGAGAGGTAGACATTTATATATGTATGGGAAAATTGAAGTCATTAGTGTCAAATAGGCTTTCAAATATTTAATATTTTATAGCTAAAAGCTTGATTTGGGGATCAGTTCCTCACGGTAAGGTAGGCAGTGCAAGGGGAAGGCTTGGTCAGGTTGACCCCATCCTGTCTTCTGAAGAAGGGACATTTGTTACCACAGTGGTACAGGCAAAGGGAAGGGCAATAGCAGAGCCCCCTGTGTCTGGTGGGCCAAATGTTGGGGTGGAGAGAGCTTGTACCCAGTGCGTGCAGTTTTAAGGGCATGATACAGACATGAGTGCCATTTCTTGGTACCGGACAGTGCTGAGCTGAGGACTGTGTGGTGCTGGATCCTAGTGCAGCACCAAAGCACTTCAGGCAGGCGCTAGTAGGAGGGAGATAGTTATGTCCTCTTTGGGGTTTCCCTAGTAAAACTGGGTCTTCTCTGCGAGACAGGGATGGGGCTCATCCTGTAAGATAGCAAATGGCTTGGCATACGGGTACTACTGAGGAAGTCACTGGGAAGCAGCAAAGGTCTCCTGAGAATTATCTGCTCTGTTCACTGTTGGCATACCAACTCTTCATGCATCAAATGGTTAAAGGTTGCTGAAGATCTCTACAGGGGTGAAAGCAGGGAAATCACATTTCCCGGGGCTCTGCTACAGCAGCAGGTTGCATGGCTACTGGGTCACTGCAGAGGTAAGTGAAGCTTATGTGGTCCCTGGTTAACAGAAGCAGCTTTGGGGATATGAGTCAAGGACTGTTTCAGGGTCTTCGGATGAGTGAAGAGCCTTGAGGGAATAAGTCCATCCAAAGTCAGTGTGATGCTGCAACTGCAATTTATCTGCTTTTGAAGCTGGAGGTACGAGCAAACCTTAAAATTCTGCTCTTCCTTGCTCACACTGCTATATTTATTATTTGTTTTCAATTGGGTTTGGCTTTTACTGTAAATATGAAAGTAACTGACTCTTCCTAATTTCTTGGGTCATGACTGGTAATGGGAAGCAGACTGGAGCACACACATGAACTCTGTAATCTCTCCACATAAGCTTTCTCTTTCCTCTTCTCCCTGGGGACAAGTCATCTCTGACTTATGAGAGCTATTCTCAGCAGAGAGATAATCTGTTGCATAAACGAACTGATTTCTATTCCCTTGGGAAAAATAGGATAGCAAATAAATGTACAATCTATGAAATCAACGTTCCAATGCAAAGGAGAAGCAAATGGCCAACACTTGGCATCTGGCTTGGTTTTCTTTACTTTCATGCCCTCTTGATGACTTCTCTGCAAACCATCAGCTGTTTCAGTTAAAGGCTGTGCATCACATTCTTTCCCTTGAAGGAGAATAAAAGTGTTAAACTTGCTGCTTGAGAATTCAGGAGAGTTACAACTTATCTGAGGGCTGCATTTATTCTAGTCAGTGGGGAAGTTAGAAAGGAGCAAGGAAAAATGCATGAGTGGTATTTTTCAGACAGATAAAAGCCATGATTTAGACCTACTGTAACAAGGCCAGTAGCATAATTATTATATCACAGATTACAGCAACTGAAGTCTCCTGCCATGAAGTGAAATAGAAGGACTTGCAAATCCAATTTTGCCCTGGGAACTGGAATTCCTCCTCACATTCTGCCACTTGCCTGTGGACTACAAACCGGGATTGTGGAGCCCTTTGTACATGAGGTGTGCCAGATAATCTCCATCAGGTCACCCATGGCACTCTACGGTCACTGGGCTATCAAGGCTGTAGGCTCCCCACAGTTCCTAGGAAAGCTCAGAGGTGCTGGCACGTGAGGTGCACCCTCTCAGAACCATATCCACCCTCCCTCACTAACGACGATGATCATCAGGATTTAGTTTGGTTGTGATACACACTTTCCCCAGAAAATGCCTTTATGATGGCTGAGGTATCAGCACCCCTCCACAAAGTCCCAAGCTCTTGTGGTGTGTTACTGAGGTGTGAGTAGTGCGAAGAAGGGAACAGCTGTCTGCACTATCCTACTGGGGGTCCTGGTGCTTGGGTGACTTCCTAGGATATCCTACAAAGAAAAGGTTATGTCTGCAAATGTGCAGACATTTGGGACGTTGTGGATCACAGATTGTGCCCAGCCTGTGTTTGGAGATGACAGAAGCAAATTATAGAGACTCCTGGGTATGAGGCAGTCTGCGGATTCAAGTGACCCAGTTTACAGAAATGGGTCTGAAGAACAAGACAGAAGATGCTCACCCTACACATGGTCTATTGCAGAAGGTGATCCTGAGCATCCCAACAGACTGCTGCACATTTTAGGCTACAGGGTGCACAGCTAGGCACGGAAAAAAAAATTCCCTTGCACTGTGAAATGTTTTGGTCTGTAGTGAGAGATGTAGGTTGATAGGAGCAAGCAACAGGTCAGTGACATCCAGACCTACTGTCTGTCCTCTAAAATAATTCCACTACTGGATGAGATCTTTGTAGGTGATTTTCAAAAACTCTGTCTATAAGTATATGCTATTGTAGACAAAAATAAATAAATAAATAAATAAAAAGGTCACAAGACATTGGATTTTCTATACGAGAAAGTTCAAGAGGAGTCAAGGGGAAAGACAGACTGTCATCCTGATAATAAAAAGGACATACATACATACTTCAATCAACATGGGGCTTCTCATCAAAGAGGAGACATGAAATCTCGTTTAGATTTGCTTTGAATTATGCTGGCACCATATGGCCTTGAGAAAACTTAACCTATGAAAAATTCCCTTCTCTATTGGCATAAAGCAAATCACTCAGGATTTTTATAGAGTGGAAATGCCATAGAGTATCTGGACTTAAATTACGTATCACTGTATCTTTGTTACAAGATTAGAAAAGGATAAAAGGATGAATGGATGGATGGATGGATGGATGGATGGAGGGATGGATGGATGGATGGATGGATGGGTGGGTGGGTGGGTAGGTGCGGGAATAGATGGGTGCGTGGATGGGTGGGTGCATGGATGGACTGGTGGATAGAGAAGCAGGCAAATTATCTTCTGACATCCATTTTCAGTCAGTTGCATGACATTTCTTCATAGGACACAGCAGTCTGTTTTTACAGATATACTTACAACTGTAAAAGTTAAAAACAGTGAATTTACTGATTCATTTACCATTCACCATTCATTTTTTCACTTGTTTAATGAAGTCAAATGCAACTGGGAGTTTTGAGCAGGAGGGTCATAATTTCCATAACATAAGAGAGGTGGCTCTGGAGGGTCAATCAGATGAAGTCCTGCCTTGTTAGGAATATTAATAATAAATCATTTATACAAGGATTTTATTACTGTCATCCTGAGAAGAAACACATCTATGCTGACCCATCATACTAAATGTTAGCTACTCAGGATTTCCAAATAACAAAGCAAAGCAAAGCTATAGCCCTTGGGAAGGGCTTTTTCTTTTAAAAGAGAGTTCATTTTCCTTTATCACCCTGCTTTATACATTATATACTTTTGATGCATGGGGAATAAAATTTAGCTGTCAAGCTTCTTTCATTTGGATCTTTCAGGGCATCTGATGCCTCAGCAGCAAACAGGGATGTCTCTGCGGTTCTAACATTTTTCTCCTCTAGATAAGGGCTTTTTATGGTCCATTTGATGATTCAGAACCAGTATTTTAAAGAAATATGTATCTGTATTCAATTACTTCTTAGCCAAAACCCAGTGATCAGAGGAATAGCTAACTTCTCCAGTAATTTTCCTCAGACTCCTTCACCAGCTGTTTCTTTCTTTTGAAAGCTTTCGTGTTCTGCTCAGGCTTTTTATGAATTACGCCATTTATTCAGGACCCCAATTTGCAATTAGTCTAAAGGATATTTCCTTTTAAGGTATTGAGGCTATTTCTGAAATGGATGCTGTTAAATCATGTGAAGCAGAACACAGTACAGATGTCTTCGGTTGCAGGGAGGACTGGATAGGGCACTCTAAGAGGTCATTTTCTCCTTCACTTTAGCTGCTAATGTTTTCTTTCAAAGTCTTAAAAAAAAAAAAAAGGTCTGCTGCTACATCCTCTCACTTTACAATTGTCATTGTTTTTCTCCAATGTGGAGAAAAAAGTCCTGTTCTTAATTCCAAAGCATCTTCTATGGAGCATTTCAGTCCTACACTGAGGATCCATAGGACATCAGGGTAGCAGCCCCACCAGAAGCGAGTTACTACCAATATATATCCTTTCAAAAACAGAAACTGTCACAAAGGCTACAACAGCATGATCTATCTTATTCCTTAAAAACAATTCTCCAACAGAAAAAGCAAGAGAAAAACCTCCTACAAAACAGGGGTTTACTAAGAAATTCCTCATGCAGAGGTTGCCCACAACCGCATCATTGCACAGCGATCATGGCTTCAGTTGTTCAGTATTACCACATACTCCTTTTGGTCTTCTTTTTAAATAAAGTTGGTGCTATTGCAGTCGCTAGACCCTGTGAGAATTATAGAAAAGTGAGGTTCCTACCTCTTATTTTTCCAAAGTTTTGGGGGCAATGATTGAATGCTTTGGGGATACCGAGCCTGTAAACAAGAACCTGAAGAGCCAGCTGTTTTTATCCCTCACCCTGAAGGAATCTGTACACCTGACTTTGCAGGATGGCTCCTTTTAGGCTGCAACCTCAGGCATGCCTGGGAGCCTCCCCATGCTGTGGGACATGGGGGCTGCTCTTCCACATGCTGACACAATCCCTGGGGTGGATGGGGCCTGCTGGGATCTTGCTGCCTTGTACTCCCAAACAGCTGTGAGGAAGAAGGGTGTGCTCCCCCCCCACACCACACAGAGGGCATGGGGGCATTGTCGTGGCAAGCCTCTCGCAACCTGCATAGCAGTCAAGTGCCGAGTGAGTTTTAGCAGTGGTGAAACAGACTATTAACATTTTTGCAATGCCAGGGTATATATAATAGTCTTTGGCAGGCTTTCAAGACGTGCATACTGTTACCATCAGTAAATTTGCATACTGAAACCTGAAACAACTAGAGGAAAATGAGTTTCGAAAGAGTTGCTCACACCTCCTCTCAGTACTCATACTAATAAAGGTGGTGCTTCGCTCTAACTTACCTTACAAAGAATTTGAAAACATTTAAGGAACTTTCTCTATGGATTTACTCTCCTCTCACAGCCGTGTGAAGGCATTTTCCTCCTGGCAGGCAGTCGTAACACTCTCTTTTTCTTTTTCTTTGGGTATCTCCAAGCTTTGTGCATCTAGTAGAGATGGAGTATTTTGTACTGTGAAAAGTGTATTTTTATATTTACTCTTTGAAATGTCAGTTGTTGTAGATTTTAAACAACCTGTGTCCCTTTCACTGTAAACCATGCTAATCCAGGTTCCCAGACTGCCTTTCTCTGTGGCTGTTACATATTTCCTCTTGCCTTGTTTTCCCATGCTGTAGTGAAGTGGGGAAATAGGTTTCCATTCAAACTAATTTCTACATGGTTTTGCTCAGAAAGTTCCAAAATGACTGGAAGTAGAGCAATTTTCCAAGTGTCTAATATTGCATTCCTTGGTTTTGTTTACAAAATATATGACTGTGTAAAATCATAACAACTTCTTTGCCAGGTTTAACTTTTTAATACAAGGTAGATAGCACTAGCCAAAGGAAAATTGTAAAGGTAAAAAAAAAAATAAAAAGCAAAGCATCACTTTTATGTTTTCCATTTTCCTAACAAACCTTGAATTCTATACCTGGTTTTTCCATTAACATTTGGCCAAGACAGAATAGACAAGATTACCTAAAATTGTATGCTATCAGAGTTTTACTCCGGAATGTTGTCCCTAACTGTCTTAATAAAAACTGAAACAATTCAATTCCTGAGTTTTGGTGGTTTTTGTTTTGTTTTGTTGTGTTGGTTTTTTTGGTTGCTATTTGTTTGTTTTTATTTATTTTATTTTAGGATCATAGCAAAACAGATAAATAAGATGGACAGGTTGTTCTCTCTGCTTCCCATAAGGGTAAAGATTGTACTTTATGTAATGTTTTAGGGTCTTTAATTTGGGAATTTGGGGCAGAAAATGGGGGTGGTAGTTCACAGAACTGAATGTAACACAATTTACAGCAGTAAATATTTGTGATTTTTGACCAAGCAAGTTTTTTTGTTTTTTTCACTCAGAAATTCCAACCTGCTCATCAGCTGCCTGATGTATGCAAACACATACCTGTGGATTAACAATACAGTCTACCAGTTGGATACCTCTGCAGCAGTCTAAGCTAGTTCGTTTTGCACTCAGAGATGGTACTCAAATTTGTAACCAGACTATAACTTTCTCATGTCTGGATAAATTCACAATAATATCTCTCTCCAAGCAACTTTTTCAGATCCAGAACTCCACAGTAATGTTCACTGTGCAGAGAATTAAAAAGGTTTGGGATACATGAGAAGGATGTGTACAGATCTACTCAAGTAGTAATCTGCAAGAACTGGTAGGATAAATCAACAGAATCTTCTTTAGGTTTGATCATCTCAATTTCTTATGCAGCCAGATTTTCTTCTTCTTCAGTTTCTAAAGGAAATGGGAGAGAGGGAGAAAGGATGATGTGCATTGCCCCAAGCACTGTCAGGATCCAGCTGGGTTGAGTACCCCCAACTGGGAGAGAAGGACTTTCTCCATCACACAGTGTAGTCATTACCACCAGTACCCAATTCTGTATTTTTCCATTTTTTAACCTACAAATCAATTTCTTTTCAAGACTCTAAGTCAACAGGTTTTACTCAGAGCTTTCTGAAAACTTCACGCTTCCTAGGCAAAACTCTTCATTGTTTAGACAACCCACTTGTCAAGCAAGCCTGCTTAAGATTCTTTTCTTCCTTATGAAGACAGACGTTTTCCAGTTCTGTATGTGTTTTCTTTGACCAATTTAATTTTATGAGAAGGAAAAAACCCATGGTGCGAGGTGCAGAAGTCTTCACACATTAAGGACAGCATTTGGCAACTTTGGCTCTCAGTTTTCACATTTTGCAAAAAATCACAGCAAGGGGTCTCTGCACCTTTGAATGCCGAACATATAAAATCCTTTCATACAGTTTAGAGTTGTCATGGCTTTTTTTCCTGTTCACAGACTCTGAAACCAAACTGTGGGGGCACTCACAGCTGGCTGCTGTTTTCCTGAACCCCGTGCCCATCGCTGTATCTGGGTGCTGGAGTTTCTGGGGAGGCATCCAGCAGAACTGACAGGTATTTTGCAGCAGTAGAATTAAAAAGTTTAGTGGTGTTTTTCCTTCTCTGATCTGTTCTTGTGCATCTATGGATGGTGTGTGAGCGTAGGGTGTGGATGTGTATATGTACACACACAGAAACTGTGAATATAGTGGAGCTCAGCAGACTCCAGTGTTGACAGAACTGCAGTGATGATCTTACTAACTGTAAGTAGCTTGCAAAAAACCCACAAAAGATAAAAAATGGAGTATTATAAACTTTACAAACTGAAAGATGACCTTTACAACTCCTCCCTCATCACCCAGTCCTCATCATGAATAGGAATGTAAAAACATTTGAACAAAATGTGTCATCTGCATTTACATCTTCACAGAAAAATATGTAAGGTCTTGTCTTCCTTTCTATTAAAGCACCCATGCATGTTTCATGTATTTTAGCCCTTACTAGCATCTTTAGCTCTTATGAGCTTAGGATTAGCTTTCCTTCCAGTTTTCCTCCTCTTTATTTAGGTCTTTTTGTTAATGAGCAGATAAAATATTATCCATATTGGCCTAATTTACTGTCATTTTTCAAGCATCAAAATGCTTAATAGTTTAAGAACATAATTGCAAAGCAGTGTTCCTTGCAAAGCCTGTTACAGGGAAATTCATCTGTCCTAGGTGACTTACAGAAGATTACTGGCTTTCATCATTACACAGACAATTCTGTAAACAAGACACAGACCCTAGTTATTAAAAGGCATATGGCTGAACCAGAAAAATGTGGGCATGTTCATTTACAGTTTTAAAACAATTGTTATCTACTTCATGTCTGTAATTGCCATTCTGTCCAGGAAGCCACAGATTTCTTAGATGAAAAAAAAGTCGAAATTATGATGTTTGTATGTATGGTGACATTTTATTGAAATTAAATTAAACCTTAACTTTACAGATCACATCATCCCTCCCCCTGTATGTAACACACACACACACACACACAAAACAACATTTCACAACGTGGTAATGAAACAAACACTCCTCCAACAACTCTCCTCCAGCAGTATGCAGCTGAACATTTTCTCTTTTTTCTTTCAAAACATAAGCCTCCTTTCTTACAACTTCAAAAAGCAAACACAAAAATACAGCTTTTGGAAATTAGCTTCGTGTTTTGTTCAGCTGTTATGAGACTGGGTTTTCACTGTCATAATGAGAGCTTGAATCTTCCTTGAAGAAAGGAAAATTGAGGTGCTTAAGGTCACAAGTGTGCTAACAACTGCTGAAGGAAAAAGCCTTTGACATCAGCAACATGCTTGATGTCAAAATGTTAGTGGTGAAGTAGTGGCAGCTGGCAGTCCTGCAGCTGCTCCCTCAGCACCCCTGCTAGTTAATTGGGGAGTGGCTTTGTGCGTTGGATCCACACCACAAAGCTCACCTGGGCATCCTAATACATCATGCGGTGCCTGTGGCATCCGGTTTTACATTTCCAGTCAGCAGAAGACATCCTTGGAAAGATCCCTGCTTGGCTTCCATTACAGATACAAGACACTTCCCCACCAGTCCTGGAAGAGGATTCAAGTCTTTATCAGACAACAGCAAATGACAGTGTAGGTGGATGATTGATGAGACCTCTTCACATCACCAAAAGCATTGAGTCCCCTGTGTCTTATAAGCTCACATCTGTCTACTTTCAGTTGCTTATTCCCAAACATGGAATTTGATTTTCTATCAGCTCTTCTAGAAACAGGTTCTTACTTCTGCACAGCTATTTCTACACAGGAACCCCTTCATATTACATATACCATTTTATTGTTAAAGATTCCTCTTCACCTTTTCCTGCAGCTAACACCCACCCACAACTTTTTTTAAAGCTGCACCCAGATTTTGGTGTTTTCCACATATACCTTCCTAGTGTACCTTGCGATATTCTGTCTATATTCTTCACATATTTGAGGGCCTTGATTTAGAATGTATTGCCAGAGCTAAGCTGTGAATCATATAGACTCATTTCATCCAGACTTTAAATGCACCATGACTTGATGCTCAGATATCTATTGTACCTACAAAAAACCCTCATGCAGCTACCCCAGTAACAGAAACAAGAATAGTCACACAGTAGATGTCTTCAAGTAATGATGTATTACTGTGGACACTTTTTATTATGTTACAGATTGCAAAAATGCCTCATTGCCTTTGAAATCTTATTTTGATATTTATAAACAACTCTTTAGTTTAGAAATGTGTTGCAGCACATCTATGTCACAAAACATTCATTCTTCACGCTGTACTGAGGAGTTATCTTCTGGGTTACACTCATTAAAAGTCATGAGGCTTTTGTAGATGCTTACATTACATTTGGTAGCAAAACACCATGCACTAGATATTTGTAAGCCAAGCAGACCGAGTGTACTGTGTAACTGACAGCCATAGTAATAACAAAGGAACTTTCCCAATACACATCAGTGCATGAGGTGGGGAACATTTTGGTTTATGCTTGTAGTGGTCCAATGCTACATAATCCTAGGGCAGGGGCATCCACCTTACAGCTGTTACAGTCTCTGGAAAGCTGTCTTGTAGGCAGTGATTAACAGTGTAAAGTGAAGGTCTGCAAGGCAGAAGTGCAAGTCAGCCTTTGCTAATTACATAGACAACAAGCTCCTAAGGACAAATAGCATAAATTAGCATTACTTAAGATACCATTTGCAGAGCGATGTATTGGCTCAAGGAAAACAAACTGGGCCTCTTTCCTCTGTCTGTTAAACTCTCCGTTGAGTGCTAACACACTTTGCCTGTTCAACCCACCATCAAGGAGCCTCTAGCAAAGCTCATTCAGATCTGAAGAGACCTTGAAAGAGAAATACCAGTAAGGCATTTACTTGCAGCTTGTTCAAGGCCTCAGTGTAAATGTCTGTGCCTTGCAGGACACTTCAGCAGGTTGTGTAGGTACAGCCAGCATCTATCATCATGGTTTCTGCTCTGCAAAAGGTTTTCTGCATAAATAAGAATAACTTTTGTTTAGCATAAAATGAAGAGGTTCTGTGTCTCTTGGGCGTGTCACTACCTGCTTTCGCCTTTAGACCCGAGGCCTAAGTGTCCTTACGTAAAAGGTCTGTTACTGGTAGGATGCTCCTCAAACCACAGGAGGGATTGAATAACCTGCCTGCCTACCTCATTGCATCCACGCAGACAAAAACAGGTTTTGTTTTCAGACAAAATGGTGGTTTTTTGCACAAAGCCAAAACTTGGGGTGAAAGTATTTAGAACCCCGTCTTGCCACCAGGAGTGGTCTGGGAGCTCACACCCCACCCTCCTCTGCCAGGTCTCCTGCAGTCGCTGGTGGGAGCCCACGTCACACAGCCCAAGGGGTGGTAGCAGTGCTGGGGGATGCTCGTGTGTCCTTCATTGTGGTCGGGTCTTGGACTTGACCTTTCCAGGGGTGCTGACCCTGCTGCAGGACCTGGTACCCAGCTGAGGTGGTTGAGCCATGCTGGCTTACAGCACCACGTAACTGGGGAAGCAGAGGCAAGCGGCCCTCAAAGAGCAGCACCTCAAGCTGTGCCAGCACTTGGACAACCCGAAGAGCAAGGCCGTTTTGCTTCGATGCTTACACTCCAACATCAGGCCCCGGCTGCCCTCAGAGGCTGCCACCAGCGTCAGGAGGCCCAGACCGGCATCGCGCTGGCACCACACCGTGGGCTTTGGGTAGCACTGCAGCAGCTCCTGTGCCAGCTCCTGGCCTCCTGTGGTGCTGGCCCACAGCAGCAGCCCCACTCCTCGCACCCAGCACCCACACCCACGCGTGTGCACGTTTTCTTGCAGACTGTGGCAGACCAGAGATTTCTGCACATTTACCCACAAGGAGCTTCCTCAGCTTTTCCAATATAGATACAGTTTTTAGGGCAGGACATAACTAGATGCAGCAGGGTGGATCTTTCCATAGTGCAGATGTTTAGACATCACAAGAAGCTGTGTGTAGTACCTGAAAGCTGCTGCAGCAGAACAATCCCAGTTGTGGCTGGGCACACAGTTGCCATCACGAGCAACTTGGCACCAACACAGTGACAGCCACTTGGCAATGTTGAATATTTTGCTTTCCAGAGAGCGATGACTGCGTCACTATCTGGCTGGATCACTACACGCCATCCCTGCCTCCCACCTGAAGCAGGCAGGTGCTGGTAGGCCTTGGTTCTTGAATCCTGTACTCACCCACCACCCTAATCAGACCTGCACTGGACCATGACTTTGACTGTCCATACAATAAGTGTAGTCTTCATGTGTCTTACAAATATCATATGTAAATAGCATCCAGATGTCATCCAGCACACTGCCATCAAACAAGAAATCTCATCAAGCATGATCTGGTTATTAATTTCCTTTCTGTCCCAGCCTAAGACTTGTCATCCTTAGATTTCTGTTACTGGCACTGTCTCAACAAAGGGATGGTGATAGGCTCCTAAATGTCAAAGCTTGATCACCTTTCAAGATCAAAGACTTTTCTTATTTCACTAAATTTATTAAAATGAGTTACTCACCGCTGAAACTCCTGACAGTTTTAGGAATATCAATCTATTGTAATTAAATGCCAGCTGGCTGCTTGTAATTTAGAAAAATGGTAACTGTCTGCTGCAGATCACATATTGTAACTAACTGTGATTCTTTTTTTTTTTTTTTTTTACATAGTTTTCCAATGGCTGATCGTGAAGCTGCATGTAAGCCAAACACTTACTGTTCACCTATGCCCTACTGCTTTCTGGTGGGGTAGGTGTTTTAATGATTGATATATGTTCTATATGACCAAGATCTTATTTCCCGTGGTTCCCATTTACTCTTGACATTATCCAAATATTGATTCAAATAATGCACTCTAAGTACAACAATGCCTCCCAGTCAGTAATGTCTAATTCACCAATCAATCTGAAATCTCTTTCTGCATTTTACAGGTAGGGAGATGCAAGTGTTACATGTCGCTAACATAAAAGGATATCTCAATATATGTTGATAAATACGTCAGCATTGTCAAATAACTAATTATTTCATCAAGTTATGAAGGATAAACTGAAGAATGAACTCTTGATATTTAAGCAATTGCTCAAACAGTTCACAGGGGAAAATGGGAAATTTCCTAGGATGCTGTTTTTCCTTTCCCAGTGATTCCTCACAGTTGGAGGCTGTCTTTGCAAATTTGAATCTCCCAGAGATCTTTTCAACAGCTAATTTATTTATTTTTTCTCAGATGTTGAAAGTATCCAGGCTGCTTTAAAAATGAAAGCGACCTCTGATAGAAATAAGTGAGTTTGGAATGGGGTTTAAACAACAATAAGTAAAATCTGCCATCCTCTTGAGTGCTCCCTTGCTCACTCATGTCGTATGACCACAAAAGCAGGCATTCACAGTGCCCATCCATCCAGCACCCAGCTCTGGGAAACAGCAGCCATAGATGACTAGGATGAGCCAGAAGAGCAGGCAGATATGGAGTGATGTCCTCTAGTGTGATCCTGCAGTCTGGATCCCAAGCCTGGAGCGTACAGTCCTCTTCACTTGGTATTATTATAATGATTTATCTCATTGCTTAACACTTGTTGTCTCTTGCTAATCTGGTTATGTTCATTCAACACAGCTGGCTCATTTCAGTCAGTGCCTCTGCCAGGCAACACTACTGCACACTGATAAACAGACAGCAGCAGGGAGAAGACAAGGTGTGGTGGTTTTACTGAGCTAGGCAGCTGAGCTCTACCACAACCATGCTCTCACTCCCCCTACTCAAAGGGAAAAGGGGAGAAAACATGATGAAAAGGGTTCAAGGTTTGAGATAAGGTCAGGGAGATGACTCAACAATTATCATTACAGGCAAAACAGATTTAGCACAAGGAGGCTAATGTAATTTATTACTTATTACTAACAAGCTAGAGCAGTGAGAAACTAAAAGTAATAACGCCTTCCCCCCAACTACACTCTTCTACGTCCTCCCCCTGAACAGCACAGAGGAACAGGGATTGTGGTCTGTGGTCAGACCCTAACACTTGGTCTCCGCCGCTCCTTCACGGTCCCTCTCTGCCCCTGCTCCACGTGGGGTCCCTCCCACGGGATGCCGTCCTTCCTGAACTGCAGCTCTTCAAGAACTGCTCCCACACGGCTCCGTACCACGGGGTCCATCCCCCAGGAGCAAACTGCTCCAGCACGGGTCCCCCACGGGCGGCAGCTCCCCCCAGACCCCCTGCTCCTGCGTGGGCTCCTCTCCACGGGCTGCAGCTCCGGCCCGGGGCCTGCTCCTGCGGGGGCTCTCCATGGGCCGCAGCCTCCTCCAGGCCACATCCACCTGCTCCACCGGGGGCTCCTCCACGGGCTGCAGCGTGGAGATCTGCTCCGTGTGGGACCCATGGGCTGCAGGGGGACAGCCTGCTCCACCAGGGGCCTCTCCACAGGCCGCGGGGGAACTGCTGCTGCGTGCCTGGAGCACCTCCTGCCCTCCTGCTGCACTGACCTTGGGGTCTGCAGGGCTGCTTCTCTCACATTTTCTCACTCCTCTCTCTCCCAGCTGCTGTTGTGCTGCACTTTTTTTTTTTTATTTTTTCTTTTTTTCCCCTTTCTTCAATCTGCTCTCCTAGAGGCCCAACCAGCATCGCTCACTGGCTTGGCTCTGGCCAGCGGTGGGTCCCTTTGGAGCCATCTGAAACTGGCCCCTATCTAACATGGGGCAGCTTCTGGATTCTTCTCACAGAGGCCACCCCTGCAGCCCCCTGCTACCAAAACCTTGCCACGTAAACCCAATACACAAGGAAGAAGAAGTAAGAAAAGGCCTCACAACATAATGAGGAATATCATCTTCCAACTTTCCAACTTTCTTTTCCAATCTTTCAACTCATTATTGTTCATTCAGAGCCCTTGAAACAGTATTGAAATATTGCTCATTTGTGTTGATAGAAGGCTGCTCCACCAAAATCCCACTCCCAAAGGTGTCTGTCAGCTGTGGTGATGTACAGGGAAAATGTGGGCCGATTCATCTTCATATTCTTGTTCTGCTTTCAGACTGGTTGAATAATTATTATTGATGAAACAAAATGCTAAAAACATTTTGCAGGGGGCTACAGGGAAGAATTATATGCAAACCATAATGAGCAGAAAGAAATAGTGGTATTTAGTTTAAGAATTACAGTTTGCCTGCCTCCAGATTATTTTCAGAATCCTTTCTTTCCTATTCAAAACTGTTATTTTTTTCATATGGCTTAGTAGTAATCTTTTATTTCTGTCTATGTGTTAAATATTTATATAAACCCCAACAAGATAAATCAAGTTTTCAGTGATATTTCTTGTTTAATCCATAAACCACTTTATTTTTCTGTGATATATACTGAGACAAGGCTCACAGTCAATGTGAGAGATACACATCTAAATCCAGAGAAGAGTTGTCCCAACAAGAAACTGCCAGAAATGGCAGTTCTTTACTGTTCACTTGTGTTTCTTTTCACTCTGTTTTTAAAAATTCATGAAAGAGTAATGGCTAGTAATGGTAAATACTGTTCACACATTGTAAATTTGGCAGGGTCCTGGCATAGTAAGGACCCTGTGATTAAAATAATCCTGGCTTGACAACAGGAAAAAAACAGCTTTTAGACACTCCCCATCATTTCTTGTTAGCTAGATTATCTTTATTTAATAATATTTGAAATAAAATTAGCCAGTGGGTTTGTTTGGATATATTCCCCTTTCTTCTTTACATGGACAATCCTCAAGCCAAAAAAATGTTGCTGTTTAAAGAAGAGCAAACAGGATCTCAGATTATGGGCTGTAGTAACCGTGTTAGTCAGCAGGGAATCAACTCCTTCTGCTCTTCCCTCTTGAGATTGCCCTTAAAAGCTGCTTATAGTCCTAACCACTTAAGTAGAGGAAAGATGTAAGTACCCTGAAAGTAATGGAAAGAGCAAGAGGGATTAAGGGGCTGCAGGGATTCATTTAGAAAGAACTATTATTGAAGTGTTGGACTTCATAGAAAGATGATTTTGTCCTGGGTGGAAGTGCTTTACAAAGCCACCACCACTGCAGCCAGTCAGGAAAAAACACTTCCTTTACCATTTTCTGTGAACTGTAGGTGATCCTGCCATTAGGTTTTCATCAACTTTTATTTATTTATTTATTTATTTTACTATGCTCTAACTGCGTAGTGTGTAATATTTGTAGGGCATAAATGTCAAGGTGAATTACAAATTGCTGGAGCTACAGGGAGTAGCGCATGCACAGAAATGTGCCTGGCTATCTCAGGAGCTGCCTGGCACAGAGATTATTGGACTGTGATACAACGTCCCAAAGGAAGCAATGTAAATTCTGTAATTTAAAGTGTTTTAAATAAGACCAGACAGTGTTTGAGGGAAGGCACTCCAGCTGTTTACATTTCTGTAGTGTACCTCACAGCTGGGTCTCAGAGTGCTGAACCGATGACTACAAAACAAATTTATCAGCATTCACGCTGCAGGGAACCAGTATTTCCTTAGCCTTATGTTTAGTGCCAAGACATTGACTGAGCAGTGAATCCCATAATGTAATTTGGAGAGCGGAGCTGCCACATGCCCCCATCTCCAGCTGACCCAGGTTAACAACCCGTGGACCTTCATGCCCTGCCCTCAGAGGCACAGTCAGGGAGTGGATTAGCTGGTGAAAGCTCTGCAGCCCCCGCCCAGGACTTTGACTGTAAGTGAAGCAGGCTGTGAATCAGCGTGCAACCTGATGGTAAATCAGTGAAAGAACAACGGGGCTAATGGTACGTGTCTGGTAAAAGAAGAGCTGTTGCATTTTGAATGAAGATGCATTTTAGACACAGAGCAAAGCAGGATTATTGGTAAGTAAGCGTTACAGTTATGAGTTAGAAGCCTAAAAAAACCTCTTTTCCCAATAAATTAGCTCAGCACTGATTGGTTTTGTAGGCTGTAAAAAAGGACTTTTTAGAAATGGGCCTAAGATAATATGCATCAGAAAGATGGGAATCATGTCAAAATACGGAAACATTTTCTTCTCAGTAATGTAGGTAGCGGAACATGGCTGAGCAATGGCAGAAGGGACAGCCTGAACTGAAATTATATTTTTAGTGGTATGACGAATCTAGTGTTTGACTTTGAGCAGTATCACTTCAGGTACAGGTTTGTTTGAATGCAAGTATCTCACTGGAGCACAAGGTGTGCTCTGCAGACCCTGCTTTTAAACTGAGTAGCTGTGGAGAGTCTGCAAGAGGCTCAGTGAACGTGCCAAGACTACAGGTAACTAGAGTTGATCATTGTTAGAAGTGTTAAAAGTGTACAAAGAGCTACATAAATTCATTGTTTCTGCATGATGGTACTAGAGCTGACAGGTGCTGTTCTTCTTTTGCTTTTCTCCATGCAGAAGACTGGAACCAAACTGAGGAAAAGCGAGCAGAGCGAGGAAGTGCTTGGTGCTTTTCTGTGCCTGAAAGCCCCACCTGAAAGTGCATCTCGCTGCTGACAGCCAGCTTGTCACATTGCTCCATCTAGCTCTGCGCTCCCAGCCCAGTGAAAGATTAAAAAGAGAGAGAAGCGCTTCATAGGTGGCAACTAATGGCTCCATAAGGTTTACTCCTGTGCCCCTGGACACTTCATGTTCACAATATAATGCGGAGAAAATTGGTGCTACTGAAAACAAGAAGCACTGAAATGGTCAACACCCAGAGAAGCTGTTTCTCTTCAGCAATTTGAAGAGCACTTTTAGAAATCACAGGCAAACTTCACCCCTGATGACCAGAAGTAAGAAAGGTAAAGAAAAATCAGCTATCTCATCTTGCCAGCAAAGAAGAAATTTACAGACTGGAGCTGCTCTCCACCTCAGACAAACTCATGTAGTCTGCTTCCTAAAGGAGGTGTCCTGAATGGGTGAGAGACTTGCATCCTAAAAACAACTTTGCTGACTGAAAAAAAATCCTAAGGACCTGCTCAGCTGCAGAGGTCTGTACTACAGGTTTTTGTAAGTTCTGTGGGGCCATCACCATATGTTCACAAGGAAATTATAGTTCAATGGGAGGCCTTGAAGGCCGCTGCTAATAAGCAGGTATTATTTTACCTGTGGGATCTGACGTGGTTAAGCACAGTTGTGTGAAACCACCCATCTGTGAAGTCCTGATGCTCAGAGATGGGCAAAATTCAAAACAAAACCTGTGATATTTTGCTCCCCTTCTTCCTATGAGGATGACAAAGGAGCTCAAAAACTACAAGGTTACCTGCACATTGCTGACTCCAGAAAGCAGTCTTAAACAAAATAACTGCAAATTTGGATCTATGATGAGTGATATTTTGATAAAATCATGGGATTTTAATCTATATGCTAAAGTAGTTGATGATCACAGTGTTTCCTCCTCTAATTCAGTAGTATACTGATGTAATATCACCCTGGTGCTACATAGGCAAAATGGGGAAAAATAAAAAAAATAAAAAATTACTGTTAATGTTTTGAAGGGCTTTGTCTTAAAAAAAATAAAAGCACATCATTAGGTGAGTGTAATCTATCCATTATTTGCTCATTCTGATTATGCAGTTAAACTTTCAAGAGGAAACACAATGCTTTTCTTGAAAAATGATGGTGCGCATTAGTTATGGTGCACAAATTGTTATCCTGCTTTTAGCAATATTTGTCTATCTATTTTTTGTAATCTTCTCTGCCTGCTCACTTGGCAACAAGCTAGCACCTCACCTGCCATCACCATAAACACAAATGGTAATTTTTGGTTCTTTAGGGTAAGGGGTGTCAGAGGGCAGATCCAGTGTGTCCCAGTGGCAGCTCTTTTTCAGCAGAAGTGGGAGTGATAGACAAGGGCTGATCTGCTCTTTGCTTGCCCTTTATGGGGAAAATGCACCTTGCACTCAAAATACGTCCAGCTGGTTAGATCCTATCATTATATCATGTCTTATTTTTATTGTATTTTAACCTAAAATGCCTTATGTCGCCTGCTAGCCTTCTCCTTTGCATGCAGCTAGGGGACTGAGGGGCTGACTGGGCGCAGCATGGCACTGGCTGGGATTTGGATTTGCATCTTTGGTCCCCAGAGCTCAGAGTAAACCAGTGTCTTTGCAAACGCTTCTCGTGATGCACACCTCACCTCTTCGTGTCCTGATTTCCTACATTAGTGTTTTGTGAAATCACCCAGTGATGTATTTATATGGTAAACCTAATCTGTCCACAGGTAAACAGCTTAAAATCAGCGAGGTGAACTGCTTCTTTCCCATTAGCAGTGCATGCACATCTGATGAAAACTACCAAGCCAGGCACCCCAGCTTCTTGTCTTCCCCTTCTCACGCTAATTAAAGGGAAAGGCAAAGTGACTGATTATTTACTCATATCTCAAAATATATAAATATTATTCAGCCCAGAGAATAAGCAATTATTTGCCACCAGAAGGAGGAGACATGCTTTCTAAGCTGGAGTGTCTTGATTCAAAAACAAACAAACGAACAAAAAACGGATCCTGAATGTATTTTTCCATTTTAGTGTCACGTTTACAGAAGAGGTAGAAGTTTTTAATTTAGCCGTTAGAGGTCAGTAAATCCCAGGTTATTCATCACTTTGCTGCATTCAATTATTGAAAAAAAATAGAAACAAGGGAAAGACAAAAATAGTTACAGCATTTCTGAAGCTTTTGGGTCAAACGCTGGGTGAAATAGAGTATAGGAATAGATTTGTGAAGAGTGAAATTGTAGTTTTAAGCTGAAAATTAGAACATCCGAAAATGAGTGCACATCCTTCAGCATTTATTGGTGTTCTCTTTGTAAACCTTATTTCAATCAGTGTGAAAATAAATAAATAAATACATACATACGTACATACATAAATATGTAAATAAATAAATGGCAGATGATTGCCTAATTCAAGATGCAGAGTCAATCCAGGCAGCAGGGGCTGGAACTGGAGGATGCTTTCCTGATATGTGGCTGCATACCCACTACGGTGCCCTGCAGAGGTACTTTCCTGTAGGCTGCTCCCCTTCTGGCCAAAGAATTTTGCCTTCCCACTCTGCAGCAGCCCAGGGGCAGTGAGCAGGGTGAGAGGAAATGCTGACTTCCACGTGTTTGCTGGGAGAAAAGAGGGTTATATTATTCCTTTCATACTACTGCCACTAACAGCAAATTATCTTAGTGTACATAAAGTAACTGCACACAATTCAGTAACGTCCGATCCTAATCGATGCACCTTAAATGATGTAGCTATTGACCAGATGAAACTAAGTTTGCTTTCTGGCCTCTACCAGATAAAGGCTTGGGCTCATATTTCACTCCTGAACCTTCTCCCTCCGATGTTTTTCTAGTTTTCTATTAGCCTATCTGAAGCTAACTTCATGTATGCTGCTTCTAACAATTGCTCAGGTTTGCTAAACCTCTCCTAATATTTTATTGTTCCCAGGTGCTCTGAGCCAGCACCTCACCAGCCTCACAGGGGGTGAGAACCAGAGCCTGGAGGTTCCACACAGAGACGTCCCTTGTGGTCACACATCTTGCTGTGCCCACCTGCCTTGCTCCCTGGTATGAACATTAACCTAACTAACACCTGAGTATTTGAAAGAGAGGGAATGCAAGCACCAGTCTGGTGAAGTCCATCCCCTGATGTGCATGCTCACTCTCATTACGGAAGCATGACGGGAGAGGAGACAGACACAGGTGCCTTAATCAGTTACAGTATGACTATGAAGCTGCTAATGTGATGTCAAAAAAAAACAGAAGCCATCCAGAATGGAATCTTATCTGTGAAAAAGTGTTTCTAACACAACAGAAGGGCAAGGTGAGACTTCCTCTGGAGGTGAGACTCACCTGCAGTCCTGTGTCAGAAAATCAAGGAAGACTATCCAAAAGACAAATAGACACAGATGGAGCCACAGTTGTGATGAACAGAAAAGCAAAGAAGCTCAAACAGCACAGTTTGCCTGTCCTAGGAAAGTAAAGGCTGGGGATAGCTATGACAGTTAACTATAAATACCCTGAGGGGTGAATGTAAAGGGAGACAAGCTATTCAGGATGAAGCATATTCTTGGCACAAAAACAGATGGGTATAAATTGCCTGTAAATAAAATTTAGGCCGGAACTCAGGAAAAGATTTCCAGGCCTCCCAAATGCTTCCATTTCTCATGGGCAACAAGTGATTAATTTAAATGTAGATCTTTGTTAATTAAAGAAATGACAAGACATGATTGCCCATGACAGCAGGGGACTGGAAGTGGTGATCCAGCAGGCCTGTAGGATCGTTAGCTTGCCAGAGCCCCCTTTAAAAGTGCTTTGAAGACAGATCTTCAAAGGATAGCTCCATGGGTTCCAGTTCTGCTGTGCTCACACAGCATTTCATGGGAATTCTTCACGGTGATGAAATTAAAGCTTCCAGCTTGCGAGCAGCAGGTGACTGCCAACACCCGCATACAAGACTCCTTGGGGTGGGGGTCTGCTATAGACCGCCGAACCAGGATGAGGAGACGGATGAGGAGTTTTATAGGCAACTGACAGAAGTTGCAAAATCGTCGGCGCTTGTCCTCGTGGGGGACTTCAACTTCCCGGACATATCCTGGAAACACAACACGGCACAGAGAAAGCAGTCTAGGAGGTTTCTGGAGAGCGTGGGAGATAGCTTCCTGACGCAGCTGGTCAGTGAACCTACCAGGGGTGGTGCCCCGCTAGACCTTCTCTTCACAAACAGAGAAGGACTGGTGGGAGATGTGGTGGTCGGAAGCTGTCTGGGGCAGAGTGACCACGAAATGGTAGAGTTCTCTATTCTTGGCGAGGCCAGGAAGGGGACCAGTAAAACTGCTGTCTTGGACTTCCGGAGGGCTGACTTTGAGCTGCTCAGGACGCTGGTTGGCCGAGTCCCTTGGGAGGCGGTTCTGAAGGGCAGAGGAGTCCAGGAAGGCTGGGCGCTCCTCAAGAAGGAAATCGTGATGGCACAGGAGCGGTCCGTCCCCACGTGCCCAAAGATGAGCCGGCGTGGAAGAAGACCGGCCTGGCTCAACAGAGAGTTGCGGCTGGAGCTTAGCAGAAAAAAGAGGGTTTATAATCTTTGGAAAAAAGGGCGGGCCACTGAGGAGGACTACAAGGATGTAGCGAGGCTGTGCAGGGAGAAAATTAGAAAGGCCAAAGCTCATCTGGAGCTCAATCTGGCTACTGCCGTTAAAGACAACAAAAAATCCTTTTACAAATACATCAACGCGAAACGGAGGACTAGGGAGAATCTCCATCCTTTACTGGATGCGAGGGGAAACCTAGTTACTAAGGATGAGGAAAAGGCTGAGGTGCTTAATGCCGCCTTTGCCTCAGTCTTTAGCGGCAATACCGGTTGTTCTCCGGACACCCAGTGCCCTGAGCTGGTGGAAGGGGATGGGGAGCAGGATGTGGCCTTCGCTATCCATGAGGAAATGGTTGGCGACCTGCTACGGAGCTTGGATGTGCGCAAGTCGATGGGGCCGGATGGGATCCACCCAAGGGTACTGAGAGAACTGGCGGAGGAGCTGGCCGAGCCGCTTTCCATCATTTATCGGCAGTCCTGGCTATCGGGGGAGGTCCCGGTTGACTGGCGGCTAGCCAATGTGACGCCCATCTATAAGAAGGGCCGGAGGGCAGACCCGGGGAACTATAGGCCTGTCAGTTTGACCTCAGTGCCGGGGAAGCTCATGGAGCAGATTATCTTGAGGGTCATCACGCGGCACTTGCAGGGCAAGCAGGCGATCAGGCCCAGTCAGCATGGGTTTATGAAAGGCAGGTCCTGCTTGACGAACCTGATCTCCTTCTATGACCAAGTGACGCGCTTGGTGGATGAGGGAAAGGCTGTGGACGTGGTCTACCTTGACCTCAGTAAGGCTTTTGACACCGTTCCCCACAACATTCCCCTCGAGAAACTGGCTGCTCGGGGCTTGGACTGGCGTACGCTTCGCTGGGTTAGAAACTGGCTGGATGGCCGGGCCCAGAGAGTTGTGGTGAATGGAGTCAAATCTGGTTGGAGGCCGGTCACTAGTGGAGTCCCCCAGGGCTCGGTACTGGGGCCGGTCCTCTTTAATATCTTTATTGATGATCTGGATGAGGGCGTCCAGTGCACCCTCAGTAAGTTTGCAGACGACACCAAGCTAAGTGCGTGTGTCGATCTGCTCGAGGGCAGGAAGGCTCTGCAGGAGGATCTGGATAGGCTGGAGCGATGGGCTGAGGTCAACTGCATGAAGTTCAACAAGGCCAAGTGCCGGGTCCTGCACCTGGGCTGCAACAACCCCAAGCAGAGCTACAGGCTGGGAGATGAGTGGCTGGAAAGCTGCCTGGCCGAGAAGGACCTGGGAGTATTGGTGGATAGTCGGCTGAATATGAGCCAGCAGTGTGCTCAGGTGGCCAAGAAGGCCAACGGCATCCTGGCCTGTATAAGAAGCAGTGTGGCCAGCAGGTCGAGGGAAGTGATTGTGCCCCTGTACTCGGCTCTGGTGAGGCCGCACCTCGAGTACTGTGTTCAGTTCTGGGCCCCTCGCTACAGGAAGGACATGGTGGTGCTCGAGCGAGTCCAGAGAAGGGCGACCAAGCTGGTGAGGGGTCTGGAGAACAAGTCTTACGAGGAGCGGCTGAGGGAGCTGGGCTTGTTCAGCCTGGAGAAGAGGAGGCTCAGGGGCGACCTCATCGCTCTCTACAGTTACCTGAAAGGAGGCTGTAGAGAGGTGGGGGTTGGTCTATTCTCCCACGTGCCTAGTGACAGGACGAGGGGGAATGGGCTAAAGTTGCGACAGGGGAGTTTTAGGTTGGATGTTAGGAAGTACTTCTTTACCGAAAGGGTTATTAAGCATTGGAACGGGCTGCCCAGGGAGGTGGTGGAGTCACCATCCCTGGAGGTCTTTAAAAGACGTTTAGATGTAGAGCTTAGGGATATGGTTTAGTGGAGTACTTAGTGTTAGGTCGGAGGTTGGACTCGATGATCTTGAGGTCTCTTCCAACCTAGAGAAATCTGTGAATCTGTGAATCTGTGAAGACAAAATGAGGTGATCAGCAGATCGTGCAGTTATCATGCAGTCCTTCACATCAACAAACAGTAAGGACCTTGTATGAGTGAAGAACCCCTTTATTTATGACTCTCAGGTGTTTGCCTCAAAAAACATGGTCCTGGGACAACCGGAAAAAAAGGGCAGTTGTCTTCTCTAAACTGCAAAAGCATATTTCTGGTGAGCCTGTGCTCAGCACAGAAGGGAAGGCATTGAGGATATGTTCAGCATGTGTTCAGAAGCTTCTTCTTTTTTTCTGAAGAAATAAAACCGAAGCAGTAAAGTAAAAGGAACTGAATCCTGTGGTTGGGGATTTGAACTCAGGCTGGTGAGTCAGTCCTGTGGCATCCAGAAATAGTCTTCTACTTCGAAACAAAATACGTGTCAGCATGGAGTTCTTCCTTCTGAGGGGAGGCCGGGCATCCCACCGCATCATCAGCTGCAGCATCAGTGGGACGAGGACAGACTTTGCCATCTACTCCGGGGAAGCCAAAGGGAAAGTAGGGGCTTCCATGGCCCTGCAATGGGAAGTCATGCAAAGAATAGAAAATGGGATTGCTGGTCTTGCAGAGACACCGTGCAGACCCTATTGCTCCAGAACAGCATGCTAACAGATCTTTTTCTTCGAAAGTATAAGCTGAACTTCATGCTCTTTTTGCTAGTCTCAGGAACAGTTTGATTTATGCAAGTCTTGAGCATTCAATAATATTAATTTCAGTAGATTTTTATGTAAATAATGCATCATTCTGTGTTAATGGAGAAGAATGTTGCAAGACTGTCAAAATAATAAACAGCTTGGTGTATGTGGCATTTTAGAAATTCTCCTTCTTAAGTATCATGGCCCTCGTCAGCATCCTAACTCAATGACAAATGACTTGATCTTTCATTTTCTCTAATCAAAAGCTCTGGAACTAAATCATTTTATTTCATGGGAACAACAAAGTCACTTGAATAATACAGATTCAGAACTCAAGTCAGATATGACTTCTGAGCTATGTGCTATCTGGGGCAAAATGTGGTTAAAAAAAGAAAGACTGAAGACTGGGATGAAAAAGACAGGAAAAGGACCAGAAGCAGAAGCAAAAATTTCATCTGTTTCAGTTTAAAACATAGCACATCCCATTAAAAGGCTAGAAGATAAACACATCAGCAGCTCTGTTTTCATCACTTGGAGTAGATATTTTAAGAAGCTTCATCAACTAAGTATAGGAAGTTGCTCAGTGGCTAAAAAGGAAGATTGTATGAGATAGCAACACAAACAGCCTCAGGAAACAACCCATGATATAAAATACTGACTACAGCTAAAAGTTGCTATTTAAGCTTTTCTTTTTCTTTTTTTTTATTGATGTAAGAGCTATCATGTGCTGTTCATGCTGCAGTAACCACCATGAAGGTCATATTTGAAACAACGCATATTGATTTGAGCCTGTGTTAAAGAGGCGGTGCGCATGCAGAGTAATGAACTGGTCCCTGCCCCATGCTCTTGTGCACTGAGGCTGAATGTATGGACTCAACACAAATCACTTCTGATACATCTCTGCAAGCTGCCCAGCCCTTCTCCCACTGCTGTGACACGAGGCGTGCTGGCAGCCCTGCAGGAGTAAGTTTTCTGCTGGGGGTATGCAGGGGACAGGACTCCCCAGGCATTGCTTGTGTCCAGCCCTTACCGTACTGGGGTATAAGCAGTCCCACAGTATGGTGTAAAGTGATGTGGGCAGATCTTAGCAGCAAGACCTGAAAGCTACTATTCATACCAGTCTTTCTATTGATTTAAAAGCAATTATTTGCCTGAATAAGCACGGTTCATCTGAGAAAGAGGTTACAGAGTCATGCCTAGAGGTTTCTGAAAGTTCCTATCAGTCCCAGATGTGCTGTTGTGACACTTTACTTTCATGAGGTGCTTACAGTCCCAAGTCTTTAAGCCAGTCCTTTGTGCCCTCCTGTTTTGGAGTTATTCTGCATGGCCATAGCATTCGTTGGTGTCTTTTAGAAGGATCTGAGACACAACTAAATTTGCCAAGCTTTCTAGATGGTGCTGAAATTCACAGCCCTGCCAAGGGTCTTTGCTATTAGCCAGCCCTTGATATGGTCCCCTAAATCCAGCCTGGACTTGTAAAGGTCTGAGGAGAGGACAGCCCCTTGTCCAGCTCTGATGCAATTCCGCATTGGACCAGCTCTTTTCCAGAGTGCTGGAAAGGGGTCATGATCTGAGAGGAGTCTCCATTTCTGGGTCCCCCAGACTGTGCTGTGGGTTAGGAGTGCTTGTCAGGGTGGAGGTGGAGGAGAGAGAAACAGCCTGGATACACTGAGGGGGTTAAAGAGGCAGCCCAGGAAATGGCTGTAATCACAGCAGCCTTCTCAAATGGACACGTCCAAATTGCATCCAGCTCAGCTATGGACACATCCTAACATGAAAGCACTACACCTGGACTGGCCATCAGTTTGTCCATCCCTTACTGCAGTAGTAAATATTTTACTCCAAGCAATAATGAGTCTTTGGTCTAGGAGGTAAAGCCCTGAGGGGCAATTTCCAGGACATGATTCCTGAAACTCTACATCTGTGGGGAGGCTGAGCGATTCAATAGGCTAAGATTATGCAGGCAATAAAAATTAATACTGTTTGGCTGTTGGTTTAGTACATAGCCTTTGGTCAGCCATTTAATCTTTCCCACTCTCCCTTGTATGTAGTACTGCCGTGCTAGGACCTGGCTCAAGGCATGTTGTGATAGTCTCTGGAGATGTACAGGTTATGTAACTGCTGAGCATCACTTGTGTCTTGTCTGTTACATACCTTAGAGGCTTAAACGGTAGTGCTGAAAGACTTCTTAGTAAGAGGAGTGCTATAGCCATAACGTAACTATAATTACAGGTAAATCCCCTCTTGATGTTTGCTTTGTCCTCAACTGGATCACCAAAATTAATCTCTTGCTTCACACACATTAAATAGCATTTCCAGAACCTAAAGAGTTTTTGGCTTTCTGTAGCATGAATCTTCTGCAAGTGTTCAAAGATGGCATGAGTTACACATGATCTGATTTGCTTTCTTTCAGTTTCTTTTCAGGGGTCTATATGCTCAAATTATGAAGCCACATTTTTTTGTGTTGCCCAGTTTTTCATATCTTTTATACGCTTGGTAGACTGGGTGCCATTTGCATTTAAAGTACTACCAGCAGTATGTTCAGTCAGTAATGAAAGTCTTCACAGCTTTCTGAGCTACTGCTCATTATCTAAATAGTACTGACATCTAAAGAACACACACTGCTTGAGCTTTGCCATTTAAAACAACGCTGGTTCTCAAACAGCACAGTGGAAAATTCTGTAGGATCAGTGTTCTGGGTCATACACAGAAAGATGATAGTCATGTGGCCCTCCTGCACCTTTCTTCCAGCTGCTGAAACTAAGATGCTAACACAGATTAAGACAGACGACAGAAGAAATGGTCTTGACAGCAGAGTGGAACAGCAGAGAAATTATGACAAAATCTGCACTCTGGATATATTTGAGGAGCCCATAATACACTCTTTTCGTTAGCAATAACATTTACACCATTAAGAATGCTTGGGTTTTTGCTAAGCATGAAATGAGAGGAGATAAGGAGTTTGTGGCTGATGCAAGGAAATTGTTAGTTATTCTTACAGATTAATTGCTGATTTGATCATAAAAAAAAGCAATTAACCTATAATCATAAAATTATTATACTCTATTTGAAACGTTGGGGAAAAAGAGAAATATAATCCTTGACATTAGGTGAAAATTAAGTACAGATTCTGATATTTTGCATTTGGGAATGGACCTTGAGTGGTCTTGCAAGACCAGCCCAAATGAAAAGCAACTCTGTTAAATAATGGCTGTCGGGTATTTTTCTCATCTGTTGTTAAAAACTCCAAAAATAAAGATTCTCCACCTTTATATGTTGGATAAATTCAGTTCTGTTTTACACGAAGTCAAAGAGAAAATTAGAATTCTTGACCCATATTCACTGGAACAATAAATTTTATTAGAAAAGTTTCCTATCAGCGGTTGGTGCTCTCACTTCACTTTGTTGAAGAAACTGTATTCAAGAAATTTCCCAACCTCACGAAGCCAAATGTTGTCGCTCCTAGCACTGGAAAGCCTCTTGACCGAAGTAGCCATTGCACAGCACATTCATTTTATACCTTCTATCAATGCAGTGGGTTTTTTCCTAATATGACAGTAATTTAGCAGTCACTGCCTTATACCACTGCTCCCCCAAGTCCCCTAGGAGGCAACTGGTTGACCAACCTTGCCATGCTCTTGTGGAAGCAGCAGCCTGTGCCTGCTCTCTGTTGCGACGGTCCTGACCCTAGTGGGTAGAGGGGAGCCATAACATGTGGGACTCTGGAGAACCTCGCTCTCATCTTAGACCATGCTTTTACTTTTTGAAGAAACAGCTATCAGTAGCCATTTTCTTCCCTTTAGGATGTTGAAAATACTGTCTGGGAAGACTAAAGCAGTCCATGTGTACGGCTGACTCAGGAAGCCAAAGTGGCTGAGCCCTGATAGCCGGCATGTTACCTTCCCTTAACTCATTTACAAAGTGCCTCATACTAGGTCTCCATACCTAAAATCTGGCCTACACAATGTAAGTCCTCATCATCCATCAATCCTGTAATTTTATCAGGACCCCAAAGCATAAGACATTTCCTCCTCTCTCATTCCTTCCCAAAGATTCACATTGGGATGGAAAACACGATGCATTTTCTCCTGACGTGTAAGGGTTAGAGCTGACTCACGAAGTCTTCCTGCTTCTCCCAGAACTGCAGCCACTCTGTCCCATTTCTGCCTTGGAAATACAGCGCAGTTTAGGAATGACCCTCCCTTATACATTTAAGTAGCACAATGTGTTAACTTTACAATACTCTCCCTCATCCCCCTGCACCGGACAAATCCATTTATTTAGTCCCTTCCCTTTGTGTCAGGAAATACTTGTAAACACAACCCCCTCAGGCAACTTTCAAAATATCAGCCTTTATCAAGACTGTTTATTCTGTTGATACAACTTCTCTTTCATGTTATTTTTCATTTTCTACCTTCTCTAGACCTTCTCTGTGTGGAGAAGCAGGGATGCATTTTTCCCACCTTGCACTTGTTTTAAGATTTTACAGGTGTCCCTGGACTCACTGCAATGCAAAACATCCCTATACAAAAAGGGTCAGAGATCACTTTGCTCAGGGCTCCCTGTACCGCTCTCCTATTCCTCTTTATCCCCTGTTTCGAAGAACTTTGCAGTCCCTCTTTTGGTCTCCTTTACAGCGTTTTACCTTTGCTACCTTGCTCAGTCGCTGCATCTCTGCTCTGCCTTCAGGCCCCCCTGCCTCTTTCCCTGCTCCCTCCATCAGCACGTTTTCTCCTCCGCAAGCACCTAGAGAAGTTCTTCTCTTGCCAGGCACTTTTCCCTTTAAGTCCTTTGGCTGCCTCTGCATTTCTGAAGTTACTCATGGCCTAGGCGTACAGCCTGCAGCTACATCCCCTGCATTTCTGAGTTTACTCATGGCCCTGGAGGACAGTTCCTGCAGCTACATCCCCTATGAAGGGCTTGCAAAAAGCCCCAGTGTCCCAGGTCTGTTCAGAAGGGACCCTGCTGGCTTCTGTTTATTATTTTTGGCCTCTGTCCACACCAGCTCAGCCGTGGGCTCACTAGCAGTGCTTGTTCTGGTAACTCTGGCTGGATGAAGCATCCCCCCAAGGAAAACCCAGGGACGTGCACACATGCCTGCGTACACACACGTGTCCAGTGCTACCCAGCAGCAGCCCTGGCTCTCTGTGCAGGCTCCCACATCCCTTTTATTACTGAATTTCCATTTTCCTGCTGCCCTGAAGGGGCCTCCAGCTCCCATGTATCCGGCCGGGGCTCCAGCATTCCTCACCAGCGCGGGGGGAAGAATAGCATGTATTGCATGTGCAGAATGGCCTGTTCACAGCCTGGTAGACTAAAAACCACACAGAAATCACTCAGGGCTCCTCCGTCTCGGGCCGGGGCACCCAGCCAGCACCAAGCGGGTACCGGTGCACTCCGTGCCCCATTGGCATGTCAGACCCTGCTGTCATCCCAGCGCTGGCTGCAGATCTGGCGGCACGTTCACGGGAGGCACTTCTCCTTCGGCTCCCAGTGAGGAGCTGGCTCGCTTCCAAAGGCAATGTTGTGTGTACTCTTCTGGAGGCCGTGTCAACAAGGCAGTTCAAGGAATTAAGTGGGATTTCTGAGTAATGGCAGCTCCTCCCCGCTGAACCCCCGGCAAGGCACCGCTCTGCTTCCCTCATTCCCTGTGCCACCTCTGTCCAGGCAAAGCTCTCTGCAGACCGGGAAATGCCGTCCTTGGGACCAGTGGTTTCAATACCCCTAGCCATTGACTTGTGTCTTGCTTCATAGATCCCCTTGTTCTTGGTTGTACGTCAGAAAATTGCAGCCTGTTTTCAGACTAAAGTTTATGTGAGAGGGCCTTAGCCGTGTTTTCTGCCAGCAGCACTGCTGGTGGCCCTGGTGTCTGGGCTCCGCCACACCGCTGGCCTCCAGAATCAACATCACCTTACATTTTAAAAGCTGCTTTGGGAAGTCCCTGACATGTGAAAACAGCTGAATGCAGCAGTGCTCCCGGTACGCTGGGCCCAGTCTCCCGTACAAGCAGCTGCCTTGTCTGCCTGATTTGACAACAGAAAGCACTGAGGAAACACAACCC
The DNA here is from genome assembly GCF_964211835.1 of Anser anser. Lineage (NCBI taxonomy): Eukaryota > Metazoa > Chordata > Aves > Anseriformes > Anatidae > Anser > Anser anser. Next base: position 36,223,463 of record NC_139720.1, on the reverse strand, counting down.
TGGGCCTGTTTGGTTTGTGCAGCATCCACTGCTGGGGTTCTAAAAATACTGCATTCATATCACACACTCCTTCTTAATTTAACTCAACTTCAGTTTTTGGCAAAGGAAAGCAGCATTTTAGACATCATCCGTCACAAGAATGAAAGGAGGAGCTTTCACTTCCAACCCCGAACGGACTTCTGCAAATTTCAGTAAAAATCCCTGGTCACATTTTCTTCATCTGCAAAACTGAAACAAGGCTGTTCTGGTGTCCTTCTCGCGGGGGATTAGGAAGTGCTTTAAAGGGCTTTCGAAACTGAAAATACTTTCCTTCTCCTCAGTCCTCTTGCCCGCCTATGTACCATTTGGAGGCTCAGACCTTCAGAGGTGTTGGGGTGATGCATGTTATTACAGGAAATAAGCCGGAAAGGAGCAACCCAGGGAGCCAGGGGCTGTGAGGACCATCGTCATTTCAAGGCTACCAGCAGTGATGACAGACCTTGTCTGTGACTATTTCCTATGCACACAGTTCAGCAGGGGTGTAAGCATATCCAAAACACGGATTCAGGGATGACATAGATGGATGGCAAAGATGGCAAAATGGATTTTGGAATAGCCGAAATATGACTGTTGTTCATCCAGGTTAAAAAATAAATCAGTAGCTTGATCTTGTTGTCATGACACAGGTAAGAAATAGAAGAAATCAGTGTGACTAATCCTGTGTTTAAGCACTACAGACTAGGTTTGGGACTTAATCTCTCCTGGGGCAATCCCAATTTAACATGAGTAACAAGATCCTAGCACCAGGTTATAAGGGTCAGTGTTTCGAGCATGTAAAAGAAGGCATTGTAATTAGTTTTCAGATTTGGAGGGATATTCTTCTGCTTAGATAACTCTGTTATACATGTGAGGCAATTTTGTGTTTGATTCTGCAGCTGTGAAATAATGACAGTTTTTATTAGAAAATTAAGATCATGTGAATGCAAGGCTCTTTCAGGACAGCACAGCACTTCTGAAGCATGAAAGGAAGAACCCAGTGATTTGCAGAAAAAGCAGTGATGGAGAAGGGATGCAGTGTCCTTTTTCAGGAGTCACATTTAAAGGGTAAGATTAGAAGTGCATTATCTTGATGCGGGATTACAGAAAGCCCACTTGCACAGCTGGTGCAACTGGCACTGGGAGGAAGACAATCTGCCTGCTTTTCAATTTCTGACCAGTGATAACATCATGTTGTTTTCAACATACAGTAGGATAACAATGGGGAAGGGACTAATTTAATTTTAAAATAATTGCTACATATATATATATATATAGGTGCGTGTGGCTAATAGTTGTCTTTTGCTGCTTCCAGTTTCTTAAAGATCACATAGAACTGTTTAACACCGTTCAATTTTATTTTTTTTTAATTTCCTTCAACTCTTATTTTTGAATGTCCTTCTTTCAGTGTGCTTTCCAGGAAGGGAGGGAAGAGAGAGCAGAATAAACATCCACGGTTAGGTCTTGTTTATAGAGCAGTTCAGTAAATTCCTGCAGGCCAGGCAGAAGAGGAAGAGTGTTATTTCAATATTAGAGAGAACTGCTATGTTTTCTCGAAGTTAGAGGCCGTCCAGACATTCCAGGAGTCATTCATTTTTATGCAGGGGGCACATTTTGCTCATTTGCATACGTTGAGTGGATCCGGATGAGGACAAGGGTGCAGAGGGATGCAGACAGCACACCTTCCAGGTAGGATGGGGGTATCTGTGAACTCTGGCATTAGCCAGCATAGTTTGCCCCACAGTTTTATGAGAGTGTCACGTGCTGCCTACAAAGCTGAGACAGAGAGACCTTTGAAAATTATTTCTGCAGATAGCCTGAGTGGAGGGGAAAGTCTTGTAACCAAAGAGTTTACGGTGTTTGTCTTTGCAGTCATTGTGTTTGCTCAAATACTACTCAAATAACTGCTCAGATAGAAGTTCTGTCTGCCATTAAGCATTTGCAGGCTCAAAGCCTCAAAGGTCAGGAGATATCTGGGTTAAAGTCGTACCCTAGGTAGCCCACACTACCCATCCCTAAACACACACATAGGAACCATAGGCATTCAGAAACTAAGGAACCTGCTTTTGTGGAAACGTAAAGTGTTGAAGCCTATCTCTTTTAAATAGGTGGATTTGGACTATTTTTTGGAGACTTTCTGGAGTGTTGCTCTGTAATAGCGTAGGTCCTCTGTGAGGCTGCAATGTCAGCAGCAAGCTGGCTGGTGAGGGAGAAAGGACTCTTGGAGTGTTGTAGAAGGTAACTGGTAAACCAGCACTGAAAAGCAAGAGCCGGCAAACAGTTTAGAAGGAAACCAGTTCCTTCTTGGTCATATAAAATGTTTTCCTTTTTGTAGCCCTTTATTATATACATTATTTTAAATCAATGCAACCAAATGATAATAATCTGAAAATCCTATTAGCAAGCAGAGTGCTAGAGTTGGTAGTCTGTCACTGCTCAACTTCTTTGCTATTGGTTTGGGATGCCCACAGATAGGCTCCCAGCATGCTTATAAACAATAAAGGGAATCTGAAGAGATCAGAAGGCATATGCACAGTCACTTATTATTTGGTGCCAACTGGGAGCATAATAAAAGCTGTAAAGGAGAAGGCCACCAATTTCTTATTGTGTTCAGCGAATTAGTGAAAAATCAAACCAAAAGTCCTACTCCAATAACAGCTAATGTCTCTGCTGAGCTCCAAGCTTATTTCAAGATTGAAATTTCTCTGAGACTGACTGGCTTACATAATTATCTAATGAGCCAAGCCTCCAAGGAGCAGCATTTGACATCCTGGCAGGGAAAAAACAGCTTAATTGTCAACATTTCATAATCTGAAATTTAAAACGTTAACTGATCATTTTGAAGCTGCTGATCCATCCTGGTAAGATATGTATTTTCCTTATGTATACTACTACTTTCAATCTTTAGGTTTTCCCTGATGTACCTCTGGCTGCAATTAACATGGGCTATAAACCATTTGCTCCCCTCCCTCTACTCCCACCCCACCCCCACCCCCTCCGCAAGTTTTTATTTTCTTCTGGAGTATGCCAGCTTGCTTACTTCTTATCATTTTCTTTTTTCTTGAAAATGCAGCTTACTTGCATTGGTTTAATTGTTGGCCTGCTATAAAATTCCTCATTATCAATTATCATTATCATCAAGAAATTAAAAAAAAAAAAACACAAAAAACTAAACAAGCAGAATAAATCTTTAGTGTCATTTGATGTGTCTGAGTCTCGTTATAAATAAATACATGAGAGAAATATTTTTTGTAAAGAACCTCCAAATTATAGCATTGCCCAGATCCTCTTATATTTACCCGGCAGAAATCTCTTCTCTGAATATCAGGGCTTCATGATGAAGGAGGAGTGAATTTGCTTCTCGGTATGCAGTTTTTTCTCCTTCCTAAACTGGGTACTTCTGGATGCTCTTCCTTCGCTGAGGAGAATTACAGGCTAGCCCAAACATCCCTGATTTGTTCCACTTAATTTGTCATATAGAATCATTAGCATTCAGTTTGTTAAGCCAAATCTATCAGTTACCACAAGCAGTTCCTGCTCGTCTGGGAAAAAAAGAGAGGCATGAGTCCTTTCCCCTCAGTTGTTAGAGAACTATCAGGGAAAGCATAGCTCATTTCAAAGTATTAAAGGTGAAGTTTCAGTTTTCAGCACTCCTGAGTCAGGCAGAAGACCTACTTGCACCATACAGTAGTGGGGCATCTCAAGGAACAAACTTCATCTGCAAAGCTGAGGGCAGCAGGTGCCAATGACAAACCAGCTATCTAAAATACTACACTAATAGACTGTGAATCCCTGAGTGGTTAGAAAAGTGGTATCATCCTAAATGTAAAGGGAAAGCATCTTTGCACCCAAGGAGGAGCTATAATCTAAAAGACCATCAGAATGCAAGGCACTATTCAAAGGGAAACTGAGCCCCGACTATATCTGTTTTTCACAACCAAGAGGAAAAACCTTTTCAGTCTGCTTAATTCAAGAAATAAATGTTGGAGGTTTCATTTCAGTATGGTTAATTGTATAGGTATATCACTTCTGCCAGTTTAATCTATCAGTCAGGGCACAAGAGAGCAAAAGGAAGATGCTCACTAACTGCTTTTTCAGTGACACATAGGACTTCTGCTGACAAGAGAAAAGGTGGGTTTTGGTCTCCTAGCTCATGACACGGACTCACTATGGACAACCTGAGGAGTGGTTAGCCTTTGGAAGGCATTTTACTCATTCCAACTAGTTTTCAAGGGTTTTATCCATTCTGTTAATGAAATCTTTGGCAGGCAAGTCACTCCCTGAAACATTATTTTGTTCTCTGTAGGTAAATCACAAACCTGAGCCTGCTGTGACCCTGCTGAGCTGTAGCCCCTTGCTTCTTGCCAATGGGCAGCCTTGTGGAAACGTGTACATCTGGCTGTTCTGAAGAAACAGTGTCTCCAGCTGAAATCACATTTTGGCAGAGATGACGTGAGCAACTAAAATTACCACTCTGTAGCTGTAAGTGGTAAGGACGCAACCCAGAGAGTTGTGCTGTGAAAAGGCATCTAGCAATGTAGCGGGGTACGCTGTAATTCCAGGCTGTTCCTCACCATCTGTTGGGAGCTACGTCTTAGAGGAGAAAGGAGGCGCCGCCGTATAAATCCTTTTTATTTAGAAATGCTAAATTTAGGATCCAGAAGGGATCTGCATTTTTCCCCACAGCCTTTTGTGCATGCGTGTGTTCAGCTGTGGCAGCTTTGCCTCTGCCTACACCAGCGCTGCCACAGGGTGCTGGGCAAGGAGGCTGGTGGTGCTGCCTCGCCGTTCCTGCAGCCAGCAGCATGCTGTCCCCGTTGTGCTGGTTTCACCCTGCTGGGCAGCTGAACTTCATCACAACCATGCTCTCACTCCCCCTACCCAATGAAAAAAAAGGGGAAAAAATACAATGGAAAAGTCTTGTGGGTTGAGATAAGGACAGGGAGATCACTCAACAATTATCGTCAAGGGCACAACAGACTCAGCACAAGGAGGCTAATGTAATTTATAACTTATTACTAACAAGCTAGAGCAGTGAGAAACTAAAAACAAAGTAATAACGCCTTCCCCCCAACTACACTCTTCTACGTCCTCCCCCTGAACAGCACAGAGGAACAGGGATTGTGGTCTGTGGTCAGACCCTAACACTTGGTCTCCGCCGCTCCTTCACGGTCACTCTCTGCCCCTGCTCCACGTGGGGTCCCTCCCACGGGATGTCGTCCTTCCCCAACTGAGCCTGTGGGGGCTGCCAAAAGACAATATGGATCCTTCAATATGGGTCCGTACCATGGGGCCCATCCCCCAGGAGCAAACTGCTCCAGCACGGGTCCCCCACGGGCGGCAGCTCCCCCCAGACCCCCTGCTCCTGCGTGGGCTCCTCTCCACGGGCTGCAGCTCCGGCCCGGGGCCTGCTCCTGCGGGGGCTCTCCATGGGCCGCAGCCTCCTCCAGGCCACATCCACCTGCTCCACCGGGGGCTCCTCCACGGGCTGCAGCGTGGAGATCTGCTCCGTGTGGGACCCGTGGGCTGCAGGGGGACAGCCTGCTCCACCAGGGGCCTCTGCACAGGCCGCAGGGGAACTGCTGCTGCGTGCATGGGGGACCTCCTGCCCTCCTGCTGCACTGACCTGGGGGTGTGCTGGGCTGTTTTGCTCACATTTTTCCACTCCTCTCTCTCCCAGCTGCTGTTGTGCTGCACTTTTTTTTTTTTTTATTCCCTTTCTTCAGTCTGCTCTCCCAGAGGCTCAACGCACATCGCTCACTGGCTCGGCTCTGGCCAGCGGTGGGTCTCTTTTGGAGCCACCTGGAGCTGGCCCTTATCTGACATGGGGCAGCTGTTGGGTTCTGCTCACAGAGACCACCCTTGCAGACCACCCACTACCAAAACCTTGCCAAGTAAATCCAATACACCATAAATGAGGACAGAGAGAGATGTTTCAGCTTTAACTTTGAGCAGACCAAAGAGTCCACTTAATTCCTACAGCCTTGGGCATTAGTACTCTTCTATGGCAACGGTAATACCTTAGTGGGAATCCTATTTTCTCATTAATATATGGAAAAAGCATCGTACCCTCTGTAGGAAAATCTCTCCAGCTGCTTTTCTGTACTTAGTGAAACTGTTTGGAAGATAAAATACCAAACTCTGCCCCAGTAGGAATTTGCTAGGCACTGCACTAAATGACCCATTGTTTCTGAGTGCTTTATGCTAACGGTCTTTAGAAACAAGGATTAAAATTGGAGTTGATTTGACTCCAAATTGACTATTTCCCAGTGCTCAGTAGCAATCTATAGAGCTGTTTGGAGGCTTGAGCTAAGTTTTCTGGGTTGGAAGAGTTTTGACTTCCAGCATTTTGCCTCTGTAGCTTTGTTAAAAAAAATGAAGCTAGCACAGTTGTATCTGTATGCATTTGGCAAACCTAATATCAGTTTGTGGTAACCAGGCGGATCCCACCTGTTTAACAGGGACACAAGTGGATGCCTCTTCAGTGCCTTAAACAGGCCTGAACACTGCCTTGGCTGAGTAAATTAAAAAAAAAAAAAAAAAAACAAAAAAAAAAAACAGCATGGTAGTTGATGAAGAAGCAGGTTACATGGCAAATCCCAATTTTTGGTGAATTCCCAGCACTGGGAGCAATTGGCAGTGTGGACAGAAATTACAGAGCTTGAAAGATGTTCCCTCAGCCCTTGCTAGCTTCCAGCACACTAAGGCACAGTGACAGGCAGAGCAGGAAACTGGTTGGATTCTTGCTATGAAAACCAATCCAGAGCAGTGGTTCTTTGGGGGGCTGGCTAGCACACCAGCCTGGTGCTTCTCCTTGTAGTGAGCTGCTAAGTCACAGTGAAAGCTACAACTTTACTGCAAGTGCTTTCTGTTGTTATTATCCCATGTAAACAATAGTGGCAGCTGCTGCAGAGATCACACGTTTTTATGTGATGGCTGTGCCCAGCTCTGAGCTGCGCTGCCATGTGCCAGGGCACCCAAGAGAGCGCTTGGCTCCAGCCGCTTGGAAGAAGCCATTTCTCCCAGGGCTGCTGTGCAATCTGCTCTGCCCTGGTCGATAGGAGGAACCAGGCTGCTCCTAGTGCCATGGCCCTTCCTCGTCCAGCCAAGCATGGAGGGGACGGAAAAGATGGGGCAGCTTCTTTGAATTTGTTTTACTCTTTCCCACCAGGAAAAGGAGGCAACTCGGGCAACCTGCTCTCCACTCACAGCCTTCCCCCTGCATTTAGTAGGTGGTGGTAGTGTTTATTTTGTAGGCACCCAGGTCTTAGAGCTCCATATCTAGTTCATTTGTACATTTGTGAGGTTCATGCCTGTTATCACTGTAGGAAAAAGAAAACCCCTCTGCCTATTAACAAATTCCTTTTGCCTTCTCAAATCTGAAGTGCTGTATACCTCTACATTGTCCAAAAAGCTTTCCCCATTCCAAGGGAAAAGCAAGTGAATGGCTCCAGTAGTTATTTTATTACAGTGTAGTAAAGAACAAAATAAAACATAATTAAAATTGATTTTTAAAATAGTTAGATCATCTTCATTTTGAGGATGGGGCGATATTTTGGTGTAATAACTCTTCCCTTTGGGAGTTTCTAGGACTTGGGGAAATTTAGGAACGTAGCAGGGTCATTTTCTTTCACCTCAATATAGTGATTTTCCCCTGAGCATGGCCTTTGCTTTTATTAAGATATGAGAAGACTGCTGCTGGCTGATAAAATACCAGTCTCCAAGACAGCAATAACAGAGCCCCTTCTTTATTTGACTAACAATCTAAATAACCTAATACGTTAGCTTAATACTTTCCAAGTGAGAGTGAAGATGATGATGGATAACGACGAGAAATGTTTTCCTGCACTGTGTACAACTTAATTATGGCCCCAATCCAGTAGCATGCCTTATCCAAATTACTTCTGCTCCAGTCATTACATTAAACTCCTGCTGAGGGATTCTGCTCAGACATGTGCATGTTGATGTGAAGGTGAATTTGGCCCCAAGAAGTGATCCACACCAGGATGTGTAGGGGGATGTAACACATGGAAGCTGAAGCTGCTACAACCGACACAGAGACAGCATCGTTACTCAGATAAAAAGCAGAAGTGGCAACTTCTTTCTCTAACATGACTCCACAATTCTGTGCAGACATAAGACAGCACAAGTTATGCCACCATACAGCTCTCACACCCTTCTCATCCCATCCTTCTCTTGGGATGCCCACAGAGATCAGCACTCTGCCAGGCTATCATCGAAAGTGTTCACGCACAGGGAAGTTCATGCACAGGGACATCCACTACTTCCAGCTCTTCTCAGCCATGCATACCGGTTCCCTAGAAATGGCAAAAGGTGGCTTTGCAGTTGACATGCAGCACAATTTTATCATAAACAGCAGAAATACGATGTACTCGTTAGCAGTATGTAGAATAATGGCATTCCACTAAATATCAGGATGCTGACATTTTTCCTCCCAACCCTAAAACACATTAATTTTTGCAAGTAGGAACTGGCACAGCAGAGAATTTCTAGTGCTTCCATTTAGGAAAATAGAAGAGCCATTTTGCCATGTTATCTGCAGGTTCCTTTCCTGCGGAAATAATCCATAGAAAATGTTGCTTGCTTGAGCCTTGGAGAAATTATACTTGATTTCCTAATGTGCGATTGGTTTTTTTATCAGTGACAAACCAAGAGAGAATAATTTGTCACTGGATAAAGAGACTACAAAGCCAAAGAACATGGCACACACACAAAAAAATGTTCATCCTAAGTAAAATGAGTGGTCAAATTCATCCACCATTATGAATTTGGCTCCACAACACTGATATTTGGATAGCTTATTATTTTATATCTCTACTGTGTTTTTTTCTCAGGCAGGCAGGTAAGAAAATAGGACAGAATGGACCACTTCAGCTAATGGTCTCAATCCTGAAAACATTTGCCACACTTATTTGGTACTGTGGCAAGTGCAAATATTTCAAAAACATTAGTCACAGAATTCATTTCAGAATAATAGGATTAAAATAAATGAAGCAAACAACAAATCATAGCCTTTTAGATTTGCTGGTTTGCTGCTGAACCAGCAAGGTGCAGATTTTCAAGTTTCCCCTGCAATCATAAGGAACTACTGAGCTTTTAATAAAATCTTGGAGACTCACATAATCCAAGATTTTCAGAAACAGAGTCAAAGAGAAACTATTCAACATTTTACAAGTTGGAATGAAATTCAGACTTGGTAATGAAAGCAGTTTTGTTCGCACCTTTGACTTTCAGGGTATTCGGTAGCACAGATTATTTTTGTATGAAAGTATGTCTGCATATTGCCATTAGTCTAGACTCAGATGAACAGCAGGCATCTGTTCATCATTTAGACATTGATTTTCGGCTTTGGTGGCTCAGCTGAGCTGATCTGTGCTTGGAGTTAGACATCCAGTTGAATCAGGGATGTAAAAATGTCCGCTGTTACAAAAATACTGAAGTGGCATGGCCTTTGGCAAGAAACTGTTCTAATGCTTACAAAAGCTGGGAGTATACAGTTTGGTCATTATGTTATTACGGTTTAATAATCTTTTTTTTTTTTTTTCTGGACAATGTACTTAGATATCCATGCTCAATCTTGGTACCAAGTGAGGAATCATCACTAGTAGTGTTTGAGGATGGTCACGCATCATTTGTGTAAGATGTGCAAAACTGGCAGTCTGCCGAGGAAAAAGGATGAAGGTGACAAAGATGTCTGTTTCCAGATCTAACCTGACATCCCAAAAGGCACGGCACCAGAAAGCCTGGATCTGAGATATTAGAAAACCTCTGCCATTAAAGCAGCCCCTGGGACAGGTGAGAGCTGCAGGATGCAGGAGGGAGGCTTGAGGGCTCCCCCCAGCCTCTCCAGCTGAGGGCCAAGGCTGGGGCAGGGACCAGCACCTGGAGAGGATGGGGCAGCCAGGAGACGGGAAAATCAGAAGAATGTCTTAATTGATTTGATGGCTTAATGGGCTCAATACATTTGTGATTTATTTGGGGCAGGGGGAGGGGGAGAGGCACGTTTTCAAGGTGTGCAAGGCAGTTGCATGCACCTGCTGTGAACACCAGCAGTTGGAGGCAATAGAAATGCTGAGAGACTGAGCATGAAAAGAGGAGGGAGAAGTAGCCTTGCTGCAGTGGGGATTGCTATCTGGTTCTCAAAAAGGTAAAGGCTCCTTTGGATCTCATTTCTGCAGAGCAGAGGAGGAGTTGGCCCAGATCTTGAAGAACACAACCTTGTGCAAGTGATCACAAAGAATGGTATTCCTGACATTTAGCAATAAAGCAGCAACATAAAACAAATAATTTCAAAAAAAAAAAAAAAGAAACATCACTACATGGTGAATTGAGAAATAAGCAAGGCAGAAGTAAAATAGGGGGGGTTAGAAAGAAGTTCTAAAAAGGCAGCCTCAAAGAGAGAAACACACTTTATTCTCATTGAAAGGAGACACACGAAGTGTAGTGAGAAACCTCTTTTGCTAACTCAGAAGTTTTTCAGTAACCTGAAAATTATTTGGCGTGGAAAGTAGGTCAAGTTACTAAGAAGATATATGTAAGACTAGCACAAACCTACAAGGACAAAATCAGAAAGGCCAGGGCATAGAAGGAAGTAGAATCAACACAGAATGGAATAAGAAAAAAGAAATAGAAGAAATATCATGAAAGAACATTTGTAAAATATGTAAAATATTCTTCATATTGTAAACTATGAAGACAAAGAAAAAAAAGGCTCATTGCTAAGGGCAAAGAAGGTTAATGTTATATAGAGATAGGAAACGAGGCCTTCTGAGCAGGGAAGAAGTGGTAGATTTGTTGATTTGTTTGACTTTGCTTCCCACGGGACTCTCATAAACAAGTTAAGGAAGCAGTCTTATTGAAACCACTGTGAAATTGTACAACTGGCTGGAAAATCATACTTCTACAGAAAATGACAAGTAAATTTGTGCTAGGATTTCTCCAGGGTCTGGTATTATACAATATTTAAGGGTTTGGACATAAGACAACGAAGCTGTGTAGTACAGGACACAGGGTAGAAGATAGGGTTGGACTTCAAATTTATTTTGAAAAACTGAAGTGGTCTGAAATAAATAGCACAATACATAGGTAGTAGAAATGACTGTATGAATACAGATAGGAAATGGTGAACAAAGCTCCTGTTTTTTATTTAAGGCTGTGGGGTGCACATGAACACGTGGGAGCACATGATCCGAGTCAGTAATGTTGAGCTGCTGCAAGAACACAGCTTCGCAGCGGGACGCTGAAATAAAGGATTTGTGTGGAAGATGTGCTAAGTAATCCTTCTGCCCTGTTTGTCACTGGCAACGTCTCAGCTCTGCTTGGAGAAACATGGGGTCAGTTTGAAAGAAGCCGGAGCAGAAGCAGCAAGATTAAAGGCTGAGAGTCCCTGATCTCAGAGATGAAACAGAGAGCATCGGGGCTGTTCAGGCAAGAGAAAGCAGAGGAGAAATATACTAACAGCTGCCACCTTTATAAAATTGTCCTGCAGGCCGTGGGTCACAGGTTGAGAAGAAACACTCTTAAAAAGTGCCTAAACAGCAGATTTAGGTTAAACAACACCGGTCTCAAGCTGCAGGAATAACTAAGGGCTGTCTGCCTCCAGGGGCAGGTCAGGTGAACCTCCGGCAGGGCTGGCCAGGCAGCGCTGAGCCTGCCCTGGGGAAGGGGGTGGCCGACGTGACACCCATGATGCTTTCTGTAACTCCACGAGGACTAAAATCCTTAGAAAAAAAGAGAAGGGTTGTCACAGAGAGGTGTTGTCGTGCTGACATTTTCCCCGTTCGAATCATAACTGCATCTGTAAGAGGAGTGACCAGAATACCTAATGACTCATGCAGATAAAAATATCTTAAGGAGCAGAAAAATGAGAGCACTTAACATCATCTAATGCCGCCTTGAGGGGGCACAGGAGCAGATTTATTTTCCAAATGTGACACTTGTAAAACTGGCCTGTCTCAGACACAAACAATGCATCTATTACTCTAATATTTCAAATACAAGAAACCATTCATCTGCACGTGGCCTTAAACTGGAAGTATTGGCTCACCAGGTTTCATTCCAACTAACTACAGCAATAATTAGAGAAGACAACCAAGGCGTCTGTTCAACGAGGCTTTTAGATCCATAGGGGTGTCCTGATTCTGCTGCATCAAACACCCCCCCCCCACCCCCGAAAAGCCACGTGGAAAAGCCTGAACTACCCCAAGCTCTGAGCCATGCCCCTTGTGCCACCTCAGACCAGGCCGGATGGGCAAAGATCAGAAATGAGCTAGTTAATTTTTTTGTGCTTTGATTTAGACTGAAATTATATTTGGCTCTACTGGAGCAAGAAATTTGTTCTGATGTCTTATCTACTTTTTATGTGGAAAAAAAAATCCCCTCTGCCTCTTTCTGGTTATGTGGTAGATATGCACATACTTAAATGCTAACACAAATATTTTGATAACTCTCTCTAATAAAGATCCATCCAAGTGTAGGGAAGGCAAGTGACTGAATGATCACAATCAGTAGACTAAAGCTGAAAATGTGTCTTGGACTTAGATCATGTGTGAGCAGCTTCTGTCTGAAAAACAGGATTTTTTGCTAAGGTTAAAACAATCTGAGAAAGACAGATGGAAATCACATCCCTGCCTTACAACAGCTTTTTGCTACGGGCAAATATTATTATCATGATTATCTATACCAAAGCAAAACACAATAGCTTATTTAGTTGCAACAACTCAAACAGAATTTCTCATTAAGAAATCATCTGGAGAGTTGCTCTAGGAGATGAAAGCCATCATCTTCACCATCCATTCTCATTCTCTGTCTCCTCGTGTCAGCTGTATAGATGGATATCCTCAAAGATATCTCTTGAACTCTATCTGCCGTAAGCGCAGATCTTATAAGCACGGTTTGCCTGTAGGATTGTGCACAGCAGGTATTCCCACTGATTTCAGCAGGCTGCCTGGTGCACAAGGGTCTCATTTCTCAGCCATGCAGGAGGTGCTGGCAGCCTCCAGGGAAGGCAGCATGGGGCAGCTGCCTGGCAGCCCAGACCTCCATCCCAGGAGACCTCGGCAAAGCCATGGCCAGCCCAACTGCATGGGCATGGGAGCCCTGCCTCGTGGCTGCTGGCTGTGGGACACTCGAGTCCTTCCAGCCTGTGATTTGGTGATGAACACCACAGCAGGAAGGGGTTGAATCAGATCCACGATGGAAATTTCCTTAGCGCTTGGAGAGGTGTGTGTGTGTGCTGATAACGGGGTTATCGGCACAGGGTGGCTGTGCGTGTATCTGCACTCTGAATAAATGCAGCGAGAGTACCACTCCGTGCCCTTAGATACGAGAAAACATTTGCTGATCATCATGCAAATTATAAGGACCTGTGACAGCAGGATACATGTTAAGGATTATTTGCTTCTGGATCACTTGTAGTGCGGCCAGTATCGCTGCTCGGCTGGGCCCATCCTCTTGCCAGGAGTCGGCAGGGGAGGACAAAGCGATGGCCAACCTTTTCCAGGCCTCTTGTGCCATTTGGGAGGACAAGAAGCAGCACTGAGCCAAGAAAGTTTGGGCATCTATTGAGACTGATAATGCCCCAGTGAAGCACGTGCATTAATTATTAATACAAATGGCATCAGACAGCAAAACTTTGCGCATATGAAATTGCCTTATATTTACATTTGAAACATTCTTGTTTTCTCCAGCATGAAAGTCTGTCTTTAATGGCCTATTAGCGTTTAGTTAATGCTACATTAGCTGATTTTTAATGTACTGCACTAGCAACAAAGAAATCACGATCCAGACATTACCTCAAGAAGGAAACACAAAAGGAATCAGGCATGAAAAAGAGGTGCAGACTTTTTTCCTTTTCACTACATCTCTCATCAGAGTAAATTCATTAGGAACACAGTCTATAAAATAATGCTCAGCACATTACAGAAGATCATGTCAAGGGTAATTTTGTAGTGTGATAGCAGGGGAATTAAACCAGCCATTCACATTAGCAATAACAAGCATTCAACATCTAATCACCTGTGTACTGTCTGAAATTTTTCCTCTGAAATAGCATGTCAACATTTTTCCCTTTTTTCCTGAGTTTGGCCACTCAGGAGGCAGAAAGAATTTTAATGAAATGCTAATGCAGTACCTGTAGCTTTATTTGCAATTTTACATAAAATTAAGGAAAAAAAAAATTAGGGACCTATACATAGGTGACATAAATACAGCAAACATTGTTTAGTCTGTGGGTAGCTGGTAGCCTGTATATTGCATTGAACTATATAGGTCTCCGTAGAGGTGGTTGCATTAAGGCTATGTGATGCAGCCACTTAGACTGATATGGCACATTAGTAGGCAACGGAGTAAAGGGAAACAGCAGGTGGCAAGTGTCAGAGATGACAGGTTTGAAGACAGTTTCCTCCACAGAGGCTGGCTAGAAGTAGCGTGGTCACAAAATTACCCCCCGGGTGAGCTGCTAGTGGTGTGGGTGCTAAGGCAGCGGCAGAGCTGAGGTAGGACTCTGCTGAGATGCCTCCCCCCAGGCCACGAGCCCCAGGAGCTCGGGGAGGTGCTGGGGTCCAGGAGCACCACGGGCTCCTCTGTAATGAGGCCCAGGGTGACAGCTTCCAGCCAGCAAAAGGGCAGGCTAAGAAAGCAGCATCCAACAGAAGTAAGATTTGTTGCTATTGTCCTAAAAAACAGTGGGGATAGCATCCTTGTATGTACTCTTTTTTCCTTATTTGCATGCATTACTCTTTATTTACCTAATGAGCTATATGCTCAAGATTTTCAGACTTGTAAGTATATTACCTTCTAATACTTGTTTCTCTGCACAAAGATGCATGATTTCTCCTCATTTGTATTTCATATTTTTCTTCCTATATGTTTATAATATGTCTTAAATGGCTTACACTAAAACACAGTCATTGCTTGTGAAAGGTAGAATTTCTGTCACGTAATCGTAGCCACATAGAGTTCAGCATCGTGTCTGTTCTTGCAGTCCAGTTTCTCTCGATTGTCAGTGGAGAGACAGAGGCGTCTCCAGAGAGCAGCTCGTCTGATTTGTCTCAGGTGCCTTCTTTAGACCGGGGCGAATCACTCAGCTATGGGAGGTCTGACATCTCCCTGCTTTGATAGGAGAAATGCCTGTCTCTTGCCTGTCTTCCCGGTGCCCAGCTTGGAGATCACAGAAGTTAGGGGAGCTGAATCTCCTCTCTTCCTGCTATAATGATGTTCCTCTGCAGAAATGATGCTTCTCACAGTGATTTCTGCCTGGCAATAGCAAACTATTCAGGGCAAAAT
Organism: Anser anser; assembly: GCF_964211835.1. NCBI lineage: Eukaryota > Metazoa > Chordata > Aves > Anseriformes > Anatidae > Anser > Anser anser. The sequence goes on along the minus strand of NC_139720.1, from coordinate 36,208,142 downwards.
TCATTCAGTGCAAGGCTGTAATGTAAGGCCTATGTACAGTTGGATTTTCATTCATGCCTTCTAAACAACACTTTAGGAGCACTTCAGAAGTGCAAAAGTCCCAGCCTGGCCCTTTGACTTCCACTGACTGACTGTTGTGGGTTAGCCTGGCAGGCAGGTAAGCACCACACAGCCGCTCGCTCATTCCTACCCCCGGTGGGATGGGGGAGAGAATCGGGGAACAAAATAAAACTTGTGGATTGAGATAAAGATGATTTAATAGGAAAGGAAAGAGGGGGGAAAAAGAAAAAAGAAGAAGAAAAAAAAAGGATACCCAAAACAAGTGATGCAAAACACAATTGCTCACCACCATCTGACCCATGCCCAGCCAGTCCCCAAGCAACAGCAGCCCCCCAGCCAGCTCCCCCAGCTTACAGTGCTGAGCATGTCATCATACAGTATGGGACATCCCTTTGGTCCCTTTGGGCCAGCTGTCCTCACTGTGTCCCCTCCCAGCTCCTCGTGCATCCCCAGCCTCCTTGCTGGTAGGGCAGCTGGCAGAGCTGAAAAGTCCTTGGCTCTGTGAAAGCCCTGCTCTGCAGCAACTGGAATCATCTGTGTGTTATCACCACCATCCTAAATCCAAAACACAGCGCCATATCAGCTCCTAGGAAGAAAAATAACTCTACCCCAGATGAAGCCAGGGCACTAATTTAGGCTCTGCCTATTTAGTTAGTTAGTTAGTTAGTTTATTGCAAAGTACAAGGAAGGCCTGAGAATAGAAAAAAATTCTTCTCAGTTCCTAAACCCCAAGACCATAAGTACCTTATATATAAAGATACTCACTTCCTATGCTGAAACTGTTAAACATCTTCGTAGAATAACAGAATGGTTTGGGTTGGAAGGGACCTTAAAGCCCACCCAGCTCCAACCCCCTGCCATGGGCAGGGACACCTCCCATCAGACCAGGTTGCCCAAAGCCCCATCCAGCCTGGCCTTGAACACCTTGAACACCTCCAGGGATGGGGCATCCACAGCACTTTTACAGGTTTCAGGAGGTTCTTAATACCTTGTTGTCATTTTTGTAAATTGATCTCTGATGACTTTCTCCCTGGTTACTTATTCCACAGCTGCTGTCTTGACAAGGCAAGCAGCAGGATTCTGCTCATCTTTGGACTCCCTTAACTCCGCTAAGATGCGATTCATTCATTACAGAGACATAAATACCAACCTTCTGGTTTCTTCATGCAAGCACACCTTCTAACCAGATCTGGATCATTACCAGAAACCGCAGGGTATTCTCCATAACAACAACTTCATTTGCATTTAATGATGCTACATTAGGCGACATTTGAAATGACACTAGAAAAGGTAAAATAGTTCTGCATTGATTCAAGAAGATGGTAGCAGCTCAGTTGCTTTTTAATGAAAGCTGTGCTATGTGAACATTTCCAAATGTGTATCTAATGCCTCCCCTGAGAAGCGGGAAGTTTTTTTTACTTTCTGTGTAACCAGGATGTTCTAAACTTTCTAACTTGCAGGGACTTGCTTTATTTACCTTCCTCTAACTCCAGTGTTGGTTTTGTTTCCAGCTTCCTGCCTCTCTCTTGTTCTCCTACACAAATACTGCTGTGTAAGTCAAAGGGAAGTAGCCTTCATGCTAACTTTTAGTTGATGGTAATAGGTAGGTAGGTCCTTTTGGTAAGAAAACTTCCTTCAGTAAAGATGTAAGCTCCAAAAAAAAAAAAAAAAAAAAGTTCTGTTTAAAGCAGTTTCTCTCCTACCTTTCTTTAGTCTTCTCATTGATTTTAGTGGACTTTGTCCCCCTTGGCTACTGACTTGGGTCATCTAGCACTTAAAACCCCTGAGCATGTATGAGCAAGTCTGCTCCTTTATTTGCTTCTTACAGTGTCAAAGACCCAGACAGCCTGGCTGATCCAGGAGTGGCACCTCATGGGGCTGCTGAAGTCTACGTGCCTGCGTGAGGGAGGAGCCATCCCTCACCACAGCTTCCTCCCAGCACTCCAGCAGAAGCAGCTGCCTCACAGCCTTCCGCCACCTATTTGCCCTCTCTAGGAGTCATGGCAGGGCGCTGCTCCCAAGCTACTTTACATATTTATAAACATTAATAAGGTCACCCCTCAGTCTCCTCCAAGCTAAAGAGACCCAGCTCCCTCAGCCTTTCCTCGTAAGGGAGATGCTCCACTCCCTGAATCATCCTCGTGGCTCTGTGCTGGACTCTCTCAAGCAGTTCCCTGTCCTTCCTGAACTGAGGGGCCCAGAACTGGACACAATATCCTAGATGTGGTCTCACCAGGGCAGAGTAGAGGGGCAGGAGAACCTCCCTGGACCTACTAACCTCCCCCAGGATGCCATTGGCCTTCTTGGCCACAAGGGCACTGTGCTGGCATGGTCATCCTGCTGTCCACCAGGACCCCCAGGTCCCTCTCCCCTTCACTGCTCTCCAGCAGGGCAGTCCCCAGCCTATACCGGTGTCTGGGGTTGTTCTTGCCCAGATACAGGACTCTACACTTGTCCTGGTTATATTTCATTAAGTTTCTCCCCACCCAGCTCTCCAGCCTGTCGAGGTCCCGCTGGATGGCAGCACGGCCTTCAGGCATGTCAGCCACTCCTCCCGGCTTAGTGTCATCAGCAAACTTGCACTCCATTCCCTCATCCAAGTCATCGATGAACATATTGAACAACTCTGTCCCAGTACCGACCCTTGAGGGACTCCACTAGACACAGAACTCCAACTCGGCTCCATCCCATTGACCCCGACCCTCTGGCTCCTTCCCTTCAGCCAGCTCACAGTGCAAAATGGAGAATGCGGGCATCGATCCCGCTACCTCTCGCATGCTAAGCGAGCGCTCTACCATTTGAGCTAATTCCCCCTAAAGTCCCTGAGCTAAATAAAATGGCAAACTGCTTTGAAAAGTGTTGCTGTTGCAAGAATAATTTTTAAATATATCAGAAAAGGTCTGTTTTTTTAAAGATGTGAATATGAAAGAGAATGCAGGAACACGGCAGACCTGTATTAGGAATATCCATGCAGGAAAACTCAGTATAATAAATGAAACAGAAATCATTTTCCCATGTGAAACAAAGAAGAGTTTGTAATGCTCCTTTATTTATTAGAGTTCATGATCAAGTGCATGATTGAGTATTGCACTGCGTATGAGCTTTTAAATTTCTTCATACCATATGCAGGGTAACCAGGAGTGCACCAGTTATAAATGCATTCTGCTTTGGCTTTTCTTTTTATGATCTCTGGTGGCTCAACAAAGGAATCAGGAGCAAATTCTGTTGCTTCTATTACAGAATGTAAGGAGAAGCTTTCTTCCAGCTAGTGCAGGCCTGCCATTTACTTCAAGAAAGTACTTATCTCTGGGAGCATACCAGGAAGGAAACTATAAAAATACATTTGAGGATCTTGTCAAGTTAAAAGTGAAAGACAAAGAACAAGCCTCTGCTTATATTTCAGTGCATTCCAAAACTCAGCCAGTCGGCCAGCTGTGTGTACCCTGTATCACAACAGAGAGAGATTACCCCTGACTTTTACCTTTAAATCTGCAGTTCCATTTTCCTTGTACCTTTCCTGTTATTGCACTTTTTCTGTAATGTTCAGAGAGAGAGAACTTTGCATTTCAAGGAAAGAAAAGAAAAGCCATCAAGAGCTTTCTTAGGAACTATCTGTTGACCTCCGGTTGGCCCAGAAGTATGTGCATAGAAGAGGCAGGACTTTACAGCACAGGAAGTCAAATCAGTAGAGTCTGTTGCAGAATTTGCAAACAAAGATTTAACTCATATAAACCTCAGCTCCAGAGACATCTGTAAAAAGGAAATGGAAATTATTAGACAGCTTTAATGGCAACAGAAACTGCTGTTTTCCTTATAGTATTCGTATGCCACAGTCACAAGTACGTGCTTATACTTGTACACTTAACATTCTTGCTCACTTACCTTGTTCTTTGTCAGGAAGGAAGACCACACACAGAAAAATGTGTGTTGCAATAGCGATGTTTGAAAAAAATAATGTTAGAGATGTAGTAACCCCTCTGTGGCATGTAGCTAGACAGCTGTCAACTGGAGAGCCTCGGTGAATACGACAGACCCGAGGGGCTGGAAGATGCTCTCTGCACCTCGCAGACAGACTCGTGGCCATCCTGCCAGGTGCAGCCCAGCTCCGGCATTCAAAGGAGTGGTTCTGGCCAGCTTTTAGAAAGGCTGATGGTGAGACGAGAAAAAATGGCCCAAGCACCTAGGAGTCTACTTCAGGGTGACCAAATTGCTCTCTAGGCTTTCTCTCACCTGCATTGAAAAAATGTCCCCTGCCTACAGTGGGAGCTTATATACCTGATCATGGATTCATTTGCCCCAAACATAGACATCAAATGCACTTCATGTGAGGTGCTCCAGATTATCAGACCTGGCTTGCCCTGCCACTCCAGGGGGACTTGGGGGTCCCGTGTGTGGCCACAGATTGCCACAGCTGAGTGACTGAGCAGCTCTGCTGCAGAAACATGCAGTCAAGCACTTGCAGCATGCCCTTAGCTCACATACAGATACTCTAGTTTGGAAATCATAATCTTGAACACAATTGGACGAATTCCTTTTTTTTTTTTTTTTTTTTTTTCCCATAAAGCATACCCAGTTCAGCCTATTTCTGAAGTACAGCTAGGGAAGTGCCAGAGCACTGCTAACTGATGAATTTTCACTTCATTGTCTACTGTGAAGAACCAGATCTGGTTTACTGAGGTTTCAACGCAAACCAAATGCAGGTGTCCCATAGATTTCTGGCGTGACTGAGGAATTTTGTGGGTTTTACTCATTTTTTACAGAGCAGAATGGATATGACATGATATTTTACAGGGACTTAAAGACAAATCCCTGTCCCAAGAGGCTTAAATGATGTAAGAAGTTTAAAATGGATTAACTTCTATCAACCTTAAGGTACATAGCTTTTGCTTCTCTGCTCATTTTCTAATCAACTAACCCTTGTCTTTCTCTGAGAGCTGACATGTGATGCTTTACCAGTTCCTGGAGAGCAGAAGCTAGTTGCAGCCTGCATAGCTGAAATTTAACGTGTTGAACTAAACTGTGTCTTTTAAATACAAGCCAGGTGGTGGAAGGTTGTGGGAAAAGAAATAAAGCAACAACTGGACATTTAGTGAAAAAAAACATCCTGAGCATGACTGGGAAAGAACTGCAGATGGGAGGTCTCACATGCTCCCACAGGCTGTGCCGTGACTCCTTCCTGTGCTAAGCTGGCAGTCCTCTGCAGTGTCTGCACCCTTCATTTAGCTTCGCTTGTGCAGAACCAGAAGAAGAAATGAAAGTGCTCTTCATTCACCTCAACAGCTACAGAGAGCCTCAGCATGCAGCACATTACTCTAAGATCTGGGTAGCAGTCTGCTTTTTAAGGAAATCCATCAGTAAAGCTGCTAGTCAAAGCAATGAAAAGTTACACCAAGGAGGTGCAGAGCTTGTAGAGATTCCTGTCTGGTACAGGGGGAAAGCTCCAGCCAGCAGCAGCCAGTCACACAGCCACTTTCCAGACTGGCCAAAATGGCAAGAGAATGGGAATTAAATACACAGTAAGTATATACAGCAATTAAAACGTGAATTTTTAACAGTGTCATACTCACATTCAGATGTATATTTAAATGATGCAAGAAGTATGTACTTCTACCTCACAGCAACTGCTTTCCTTCTCTCCTCTCCCCCTTAAAGCAAAAGTAGACAAGAGCAGATCAAAGGAAGCATTACCAAATATTTCCTAATTAACTATTCAAATGTCTTTAAAAGTTAATTTGTTGAACACCTGTTTCAAGCCACTTGCTGTTCAAGAACTCAGGTTGTTATCCCACAAAATGCTCATTAACTGTGAATTAAAGCCTTTTGTGCTTCAGTAGAATTAGAAAGCAAATGTTCAGAGACCAGCAAAGTGCACAAGCATCTGACGGCACTCTTCAGAACTGGAAACGGCATCCAGTCACCTTCACCTTCACAGTAACTTTGAGATAAATTTGCAGACTGGCAGCAATGGCAGAATATACTGTGTGGAGAAACATACCTTTCACCAAAGCGCAAGGCAACCGTGACCTAAACTGTAGTACACCCTCACGAGGACTACAAGCGCAATTGCTTTGTGTGTAAGTCATCACAAGAAATGAACATTTATATGTAAAAAAAAGAAATTTGACAATAACCTTTACTTCAGAAATTATTATTAGGAAAACACTTTATCTGCCAGGATTTTAGGGGGAAATGTTCTGATCTTTTTTCTTGTCTTTTCCCAAGCTCTTATCCTCTGAGCAAAATTCTCATGACATTTTTTCAGCATCTTTTGTCAACAAAGCAGAGAAGACTATGCTCCTTTATCTACCTACACAACGAAGTAATGGCCCTAGAAGTTGTATACTGAATACCAAATACTCACATAAAATTGCTCATAATCAATCCCCCAAAGTCATTAACATTTTGAATAATTAATAAATTCAAGAAAATTACAATCTGTTCAAAGACAATCCATGAAAAAAAAGCCCAAGACTGCCAAACAAGTTCTTCATTGTAAATTATTGCCCTGCTGATTCAGTTGCATCAGATAAAATGAAGCACTCAATTCTTCAAAAACCAAATGTTTTGCTAGCCTTTCTAATGGGTAGCAAACAGATTAAATGAAGCACACACAAACAACTAATAGAGGAGAAACCTTGCAGTGATGGGAGATTATCCTCAACATGTCTGACATTTCATATATCTGAAACACTGAGATTACTTGTAAGTAGAATAATAATAATAATAATAGACAATAGATAATAATAATTAATAATAATAATAATAAAGTAACACCAAAGCAAGGGTCATGCTGAGACCAGAATGAGTGTCAGCATACATTTTGATGAGGCACAGCTGGAAGGTCTGGGAATGTGCTGTGTAACCAAGCCTATTACAATTGAACTGTGGGATAACTGCTGACACAGCAACTGAGCTGCTTATACCTAAAGCAGCCCCACAGCTGGTGCACAACAGCACACATCAACAAACAGACCAGTGAGCCCCAGTTGATCTAGTCTGAGGTCATCAGAAGCATTTTTTAAATAATCTTCAGGACTAAAAAATGGGCAACATTGAAAATTACCACTAGGTTTATAAACCACTGCCAAGTCTTTTGTCGTATATGAATGATCCACTTTAATGAAATGTGACATTTTCTTCCACAATATACTATGAAAACTATTTGGTACAATAAAGGTAATATCTGAGAAGCTTTCATCCTCTCAGTTTTCTGCTAATAAAACACAGACACTAATCAGATGTTGCCTTTTAAGTGCAAATCAGAGCAGAGATTCACATTCTTAAGGGTATTTTTACAGTGCTTTGTCCTACTGTCAGATATAAAATGTGTGCCAGCTGTAAATGAGTAACTTGAAATGCTTCTTCCCTGGGATAATTTCAGTGTGTTTCTGTTAGTCAGACCAGATGCCAGTCATGTATTTTTTGCACTTATCCAGCTATCGTCCCAGCACTTCCCAGCACTCTTCCCCCTAACCCAGCTCTACCAGCACTGGAGGTGTTTCCATAGGCACATCGATGCTTCTCCCCTGGGAGATGGCCTGACCCAAGCTCAGGTCACCTTTCCTCTGTTGCGCCCATGCTGCTGAGATGCCTTCAGTGCCCTGTGCTCTTCAAATGGACCAGCAAATAGAGCTGAAAGAGGTCCTTAGGACTCCTGTGCAGTGGGAGGGATGCCGCTGGCATACCTGACCGGCATTCAGAAGCAGCACCCATGCAAGACAGCACACAGAGATATAGGTGGGCTTCCGTGGTTACCAGGTCAGAGATTTTAAATAGCTCCAGCAGCCAGGTTGGGATTACACATCCCACAGAAAAGGACTTTCTACCCCCTTATCCCTCCAACAACCATTTAGCACTGAGATGATAACTTGTTAAAACTCAGATAACCTTGAGGTAGTCGTATGCTCAAACATTTCCTTAAATAAACACTTTGAGGATTTAAAATTGTAAGGAACCCATTTACCAGGCTGTGGTAAGGGAGGTACTGGGCTGTTAAAAAGAAGAAAATAATCATGATAAGAAACATTTTGTTCTGCTGTACATCTCTCTCTTCATACATTGCCAGGAGACGGTAATGAGCAGTGAGTCATGAGCAGAGTTTTACCAGAATGAAAAGGGGCAGAAATAGACCCTGCCTATCCTCTCCACATCACCCCATCCCATACACATCCAGATATTCATTAATTAGGGCCTGAATGTAAATGATTGTGATTATTGCAAATTAATGCTGGGAACCCATCCAACAGTGCCTTCCAATAGGTGCCGCTGAAAAGAGGAGGCACATATGCTTCTCCTCACAATGCCACCGGGAGCCTTGTCTCCTGCCATGGCTCCCCAGTGTGAATGTGCTCCTGGCAAGGCGTTTTTACATCGTGCCTCCAGCAGCCCTGAGGCCTTAGGGCAAAGAAAGAATGAGGTTAAGCAATTTGTAGGTTTATTCCAAACATAACAGGTCCTTAGAGCCTTAGAAATAGTCATTTGACAACCAGCGAAAGGTTTTCCATGCATACAGAAGACTCAGACAAAACACTAGGAAAAGAGTTATCTAATCATTGTTGAAAGAATGACTCGCAGAAGGGTTTGTGCTGCCGTAAAATATCCTTTCTTTGCCGTCTTACCCAAGTGGGTTTTGCATGGGTGAAGTCCTGTCTCTAGGGAATAAGAGCAACTACAAAGACCCACCAGAGGCTTTTCTGTATTCATTTTATCACTAAACGTGATACTATCTAAATAGGAACGTTATAGCTATAGGAATGATATAGCAATCTGAGTAACACTGAATGACATACTAGTCACCTTTTAGTGCCTGGATGCAAGTCTCCAGCCAGGTATTCTAGAAGAATTCCAGGTTAACAGAAAGCAACAGCACCTTGAGCTGTTCACTTTTTTTTTGCAAGGCGTCCTTCTAAGTGCCTACAAAAGCTTCCCAAAACAAATTTGTCAGTATCAGCTTCTCTGACCACTTATATGGCAATCTAATTTGTCTTGTCAGGACCCCAGCCCCACATCTCCGTCCACTTCCCTACTCTTCCCTATCTCCTGCAACCAAGCGCCCCCCTCTGAACTCTGTGTTCTTTCATTCCTCCTCCTTTACCTGCATTTCCAGCCCTCACCCCCATCTTTTCACCCATGCGAGGCAAGATGCAAACCTCGAGCCATCCTCCCGTCCTTGTTCTGAGTTGGCCCATGACACGTCCCAAACCAAAAGCTCAAACACAGGCTTCAAAGTGCTGTGTGTGTGAGGCAGCAGCTGCAACAACAGCAGCTCCGATCTCGGTCTGTGTGTTTCTGAGAGCACACGGAGGTGCCTGTGTCACGTCTCCTGAAAAGCCCCCACACAGCGTGCTGGGAGAAGCTGTGGCCGCTGGTTCTCACTGTGGAAAATTTCTCATACGACACTTGAGCAAAGCCTGGTCAAGTGTGATACTTGGAAGAGCCACCACCATGTGGTCTGTATTTCCTCGCCTGCAGTGAACATCTGGATGTGATCTGAGAGGAACTTTTGCTTCTTGCAAGGAGAAGCTGAGGAGGCTTGGGTTGTCTAGTCTGTAGAAAAGAAGGCTAAGAGGTGACCTCATTGCTCTCTACAACTTCCTGAGGAAGGGAAGTGGAGAGGGAGATGTTGGTCTCTGCTCCCTGGTAAATGACAACAGGATGCATGGGAGTGGCACAGAGCTGCGTCAGGGGAGATTCAGACTGGATATTTCAAAAAACTTCTTTACCATGAAGGTGGTCAAACACTAGAAGAGGCTTCCTAGAGAGGTGGTTGATGAGGGCATTTGGACAATGCCCTCAATGGTGTGCGTTAACTTTTGGTTAGCCCTAAAGTGGTCAGGCAGTTGGTCTTGATGGCATTTGTAGTTCCCTTCCAACTGGGCTATTGTATTGTATTGTATTGTATTGTATCGTATTGTATCCTATCCCATCCCATCCCATCCCATCCCATCCCATCCTATCCTATCCTATCCTATCCTATCCTATCCTATCCTACGGACACTTTGTGAAGATTGATCCCGTCTCTGAAGGGATATGATAACAAACCCCATCCAGCTGCTGACCTGCTAGTCACCAGCAGAGGCAATCTTATGTGCTCATAAACAGATGGCCACTGTGAAAGCACGGCGTTTTTCATGAAGCTTTGCAAATCTCCAAGGAATTAACAGAATTACGCAGAAAGCCATGCCAACTTTGACCCATGTGCTGGATTCAGCAGATTGCTGACTTAGAGCAGCTGGTGGGACCTTTCCAGGACCTGCACGCTTTCCTGAGGGTCGGTCCTCTGAGCAGGACGCAGCCTGACCTGTGGGTGTCACAGTGGCAGAGCTGGGGCTCTCATTTGCCCAGGGCTGCCGTCTCCCAGGCTCTGAGAGCAGGTCCTACACCTGAAAGAGCTGTGGGTTCAAACACCACGCTGCATCCAGCAGCACTCTTCATCCATTCTAAATAGGTATCTTTGGCATCTGGGTTTCCATCTGAGATGCTCTTCAGAGGTGAGGTTGTGAAAACCTGGTACCTGAGGTAGCAGAGAAAGGCCAGTTCTCACTGCAAAAGTCAGACAAGTATTTGCATTTTTGTCTCTCTCTGGTCTGTTCCACTCTGCACCATCGCCTTCCCAAAGCTGACCCCCCCACCTCCCCATGCTTGCTGGTAGGCCCCAAAGGCCTTCTCCTCTGTGTGGGCTCCTCAGCAGCACACCCTGAATGCAGGTGGGAGGCATCTGCAGGATGGGAGGCTTCAGGTCCTCTCTAGGAGACGAAGAGAAGGAAGATCAGGTGTTTCCTTCTCTCTGTAGCCCTACATTTTAAGCTCACCCAGGTCAGTTTTAGAGGTGGAAGTAGCAGTATTGAAAGATTAGTATATCAATTAGTATTGAAAGTAGTAGTACTGAAGTGCTACTTCAGTGCTACTTCAGTACTACTACTTTTTAAAAGGTTGTATAATTTTTTAATCCTCTTTTGTCTTAATTTTATCTCAGTTTTGGTCTTTTTATACATTTGATCAGAAGACTCGTAACTTTTTGAAATAGGTTCAACAAGGCTCAACCCCAACCTTTCACAAAACTATTTAGAAACTGATTAAAACCTGGAAATAGAGGCAAACTGGATAAATAGCACACTCCGCAAGCCAGCCATTTGGTGTGACACAGGAAATGGAAATTCTTTCAAACCTATGCTGCTTCATCATTTTGATCCATTTAATCCTACAGTGATCATTGTTTTAAAAGAGGGAAAAAACCATACGACTAGTGCATAGCGTGCTGTCAGCATGATCCAGAGGCTCATTTGCTGTCTCACTATGCTAATTCTCTAATAGTTTGGTTATAGCTATGGATTATGATAGCATGTATGAGTGCATAGTAATCAGAATTATAACAAATCTGAATTAAGTCTTTAACTGAACCGTTCCAAGTGCTCATTAATCAATATGCTTATCAAGTTGTTTTTCTAATGTACTCTTATTCTGCTGGCAGCAAGTGAAGTGTACTTACACACAGTTAAAGATTTATCCTTGTCATCCAATACAGAAGCAGGAGAATGTCCTCCGTCACCGTAACAGCCAAATAGCCAATTTGTCTTGCAGTCCTTGTGTAGGACCGTGATGGAGCAATACATCCTATAGTCATGAAGGACATACCTGAATGTGTGATGTGGAACAGAGAGCACTGGGAATGGCACACGGAGCCATTTTTATGTGAAACAGCAATCTTAGTCTTGCAAATTTATGGATTGCTGGATGTCTGTAAGCAGGTCCAGTCTTTCAGCATAAATGCTGGGTAGCCTTAAGGCTGCTGTCATTTTCATCTGCATTGAGCAACTGCAGGAGAACCTGTACAGCTTGTGATTTTCTGGGGTTTCTAGTACAGGTAGGTGTCGCCCCAGGAAATAACAGAAGCCTAGTGAACCTGGCACCAAGTTCCTTGCCAAATCTCATATTCCTCCACCTAACAGGAGGCTTACCACAAGTACTTTATAGTGGAAAATACATCAGGTGCTGAGGAATCTGCCTCCTGGTCCTAGCATTCCTTTCAATTATGTCTGAACTTCTTAAAAGCACATTTAATGTTAAAATTCAGGGTGAGGTAGAGATCAAATAAAAAATACAGCTCAGTCAGTTGAAATTTCTCAAAAAAAAAAAAAAGGCAACTGGAAAAGGAGGTAATAGGCTTAGACAGCCCTAAAAAAGGACTGAGTCATCTGAGAAGCACAGTTTAAATAAATAGATGAATGCATGATGTTTTCAGTATAAAGTTCAATCCCTCTCATCCCATAATGGCCAGTTTTCATTTTAATGTAATGAAAAGTTCGTAACACCCCCACCACTGCCTTTAATTCCCCGTAATATAAGATCAATTACATTCTTTCCAGACAGTTGTTCTTTTACTTCATGTTTTGCTTCAGAAGAAATCATTAATATCTTTCACATAGGCATGCTTTTGGTGCCGTTATAACAATATTATCCGAAACAGATTATAGAAACGGGTTCATCAGCTGAACAATCTTGGCCTCATCATATCTTTTTCAGCCCAGGAGAAACCGGTCTGTTTTATTAATGGCTGCTTTTTACACCAATATTTTTTCTGCAGGAAAAGAAAATAATAATAAAAAAGTAGTTACATAGCTGTCTCTGAGGCAATATACAGTATTATTTTCTGAGATATTCAAGGAAAAGTACTGTTCTTTTCTTTCATGTTTATTCTATATCCATTACCAAGTTAAGTCACTGCTGAAGTAATGACCTTAGTGTACTGGATTACAGCTATGCAGTAATACATCTTCCATGTATTGTACCCACCTGTCATATATTTTCACTCCTTGAATAAGTATGGAAGGAATAGATAATGAGGATTCATTCAGTATACGTATTCAAAAGGAAGACCTATAAAAGAGCAGCTATTCCATCAGGTAGCTGTTTATTTCAAAGGGATAGAGATTAGTTTGTGTCAAATATATTTCTGGTGTCCTTTGTTACCGCTATGTTTAGGCAGAGACAATAGCTTTTCTTAGTTTTTACAGTTAAAATTGAAAAAAGTTCTATTTTGGTTTGAAATGTTCATTTGACAGTAGCATTTTCTAATTTAACCTGAAGACCAAGAAGAATATATTTGAAGAGCTTCAAAACAATGAGAAAATATGTTTGGTTGGTTGTTTGTTTGTTTTCCTAATAGTCACTGAAAGCTGATGGCCAGGTTTTACGTAGCCAGGCTGCATTCAAAGGTCAGGTCTGTAGGGCAAAAATCACTTCAGGCCACTTTTGTTGTCCTTCTGCATGAATATAGCAGTTCCCAATACACATTAACACAGATTTAGGACAAATGTTGAAAAATACTGTAGATAGACACTGATGTTCTCTTTGATCTGCTTAGTCATGCTACTCCCTCTGCTATTTCTCTTTCTACTAATTTTATTTAAAGCTTTATGGTACAGATCTCTGCAGGAAGGAGAGCTGAGCAAACAGGATTTTTATTTTGGAAGATTTGGGATATTTTCCTATTTTTTCTCAAATCAAATTGAAGTCAATTTTTATGGGAAGAAAACATACAAAGAATTGCAGTTGAGAAAAGCAGAGGTGTTTTCTGGGCGTGTGGTCACGTAATGGCCAAGATTTGTTATGGGACTCTGCAGAACAGATGCCCTCCTGCATGATAACAAAGAAATTCATTCCAAGGACCCAAAGCACTGAGCTTGTAGTTCAGATTAAACAAATCCAAAACAATCTATTCTACTTTACTCCTCTCAGTGCAAGAAGTTTGCAAATTTAACTTTTTCTTTTGAGAATGCCCAGTCAGGTCCAGGAGAAAGTAAATCTTAGAGTTGCACACTGACATAATAAAGGAATAAATTAAATAAACCCAAGCAGGTGAAGTACACACTTGCCCAGGCAAAGAATAGTAGCTGCAATGTGCAGCTTGCCTCTGCAATGGGCAACTTGCCTCTGCAGTGACAGCTAAGCCCCAGGGTGAGAAGGTGATGCTTCAGCCTGGGGAATCTTGTCACTCACTCCACGGAATAAGGCAATTTGTACAATAAAACAGCCCAAGAGATTTAATCACAGAAATTTGAGGGAATCGTGATATGCTCAGAAAAATGTTGTAAAAATAAATTAAAAGGCTAAATCTGTCACGAATATACATGTTGCTGTTAACCCTTCATTTGTCTTGGATATAAAATAGTTTCAATTAAAGGTATCAAGGATATCATCAAACTCCCTTCCAGAGCAGAAGTTGCTCTTCCTCAGCTCACTGGAGTGTTTTTACATTGTCATTTGGGAATTCCAACAGAAATATTTAGCCATAAGGAAATGTTGCAAGTAAAATATGACTTGTGCACAAAATGCTTCAATTTAAAATAGAAGCAGTCCTCCTTTGACAAGGTTAAATGCAACTTTTAACACTCTGAGGGTGCCAGCAGATAAAACACAGAAGTAAAAAGCAGGGAGCCAAAAGACACATATGGAGTTAACAATGCTCTTTAAAGCCTCGGTGGAGGGCTGAGACACACATTTTTAGAATAGTTAGGTCTGAGTGTGCATATTGGTGCAAGCATCTCATGAAATTGGCACGGGCGTGCCCACACGTGAGCACCTGAGGCAAGCCCTGCAGGTGGCAGGGCCACAGCTCTGGTCTGTAGGATGGAAACCAGGATGGAAACCAGCAGCTCTGTTGCCCTGTTCTTGCTGGAGGTTCTCCCTTTTGCATGGGCTGCCAGCCAGCAAAGTGTGGGCATCCAGATTCGTCCCCAAGGCTGGTGTGATGCGTGCTCCTGGGCCTCTCCAGCTGTATGAATGATGCTTGCACTGAGCCTTGGGCTACCTCATGAGCTCACTGTACGCTAGTAGCTTGGCCAGTGCCCAAAAAGACGTCACTCTGACCTCTGCTCTTCACCTTTAAAGTTTTTTTGAATCCCAGTAGGGCACAGTTTAGCATCCAGTTGGCTGGGGAATTTGCAAGATAACACACTCATGAGAAGCTGCTTACATCTTTTGATCTCAAAAGTCCCCTTTGTAATTACAGCAGAGTCATCTCCTTTCTGCTACGGGGGATGCTGTTCTGCTTGTAACCTTGAATCACAAAGGAATAAGATGGATTGGGTCTACAGGGAGCTGTAAGTGGACCCAAACTGTTCCACAGTGCAGTAGCTGTGATCTTTGTGATATTTTACACTTCTTCTACCTTCCTCTGCAAACTGTGCTGCCTCACTGGCAATGATGCTGGGGAGAAACAGAAATTGTGCCTGATCCGGACCTGCTCTGTGCTTCTGCACACATGCATCAATCCCCTTGCATTGCCGGATACAAAACATGTCAAATTGGAGGAGAATTGGGCCCGTTACACAAGAGCAAGCTGTCTGCATGATGATGTGTATACAAGGATAGTGCCTGGACTGGTCTGGTTGCTTGCAAACAGGTGGCCTTTAGGGGTAAAGGGCCCAAGCACATGCACTTTGCAGGACTGCAGAGAATAAAGCCTGCCAGGGAAAAGAGAGCATTGCTCAGTGCTGCAGCCCGTGTGCCCTGCATGCATGGCATGGTTTTGGTGCTTGTGGGGAGGAGGGCGCTGCTCAGGCACAGCCCTGTCACCCCATGCACAGGAGTAGGTGGCTTCAGACAGCCCTGGAGGGCATGGGCAGGATGCGTGTACACAAACATTGCTCTTTCAGACCAGGACAGACTCAGTCATACTGTCCTGACTGCAAATCTGCTTCTCCCACTTGAATATGTCACACACCACTGACAAAAGCAGAAGGTGTCTTGCATCAACTGTGCGTGCAGGTACCTGAACACATGTATAATAAGGCTTTATACCATGTTCATACAGCTTTATACCATGTCCTACAGAGAGAATTCTTTCTCCATACTGCATAGAAGAAGCTGCCAGCCTTGGGGCAGCTTTTTTTTTTGTAATACCATATTAAAACATTGCTATTCAGATTGCATTTTAGTGTGAATCATATGATCACACTGATGCTTCAGAATGTAAGTGCAGAATTCCCTTTTGGCACTGATGGTATTTATGAAAGAAACCAGAAGAACTTGTTCAAATTTAAAATGTGTTAATATTTTGCCTTCTGGCTATTTTAAAATTTTTATTTTCTTTCTACAAAAGGAAAAGGAAAAAAAGTCTGCAGAGATTTACATGAAAAAATATCAAAAGATCATTTCACTGCCCTGAAGGAGATTCTCACAAGAAGTTCCACTCTGTTGTAAAGGCAACAGTTTTCTGCATAGATTTTGTTGTTGTTGTTAAGGAATTAATCTATATTTTATTACAAGCATTCTGAGCTGATATGCAGTTTAAATTATACAAGATGTGCAACTACCCTGTTAATGACCAGCTGGAAGTGATATGCAGAGACACCCAGAACTTGTTTGGAAGATACTGAAGAGGAAGAACACACAAGATTCATATGAAGACGTGTTGAACATTATGTTTCTACAAAATGCGACTGTCCACAAGCCTGAGGAGCACCAGCTGCTGGGGTCTGGCATCCTCTGTTACAGAGGGCCTGTGCTAGCTTTCATCGGGGTGACCCCAGCTGGGTGCCCTGGTTTCACTGGGGAGAGCAGCGGCCTGTGTTTCAGCACAGGCTGTGAGGAGACTACCAAGGATGTTGGATTTTCCCCCCAGCACATCTGTCACGCCGTCACCTGCATTATTTCATTTTACGGTGACCATTACTATTACCCAAGCTATCAAAACTAAAACTACACACACCGCAACACTCCTTTACCGCTCTCTTTGCTATAGTGGATGTCACCAAACAGAAGGCATGATTAGGCCCTAATCTCACCGGCGTTACCATGTCAGTGATTATATACGGGTGAGCAACTCTGGCAAACTGTCATATAAAAATGTAGTTGGGTTTATGCATCCTTGCAGCCTTGTTAATACAATACAGTAAATTTATTTTTCCAAATCAGTGTTTCAAGACACAGCTGATGATGTATGTGCTAGTATACAAACAGGAAAGGGCAAGTATTGAAGGCGGCAGTATCTGCCCCAATTTTTGATGAAATACAGTCACTAGGACTTTTTATGAAAAATGCTGTTTTGTCAGACTGTCAAGGCCAAGTACTGAACTCCAGCTCTTCAACACCTCTTTGGGTACCTGACAGAAATGCACTGTTTCTCAGAGATGCTGAGGACACACAAATGTTACTGAAGCTGAATGGTCACTGCAGCAGAAGTCAAGGGGCAGAACTTTCTAAAAATCAGGTTTGCTTTCCTTGGCAGCTTCAGGAGTAGTTAGAAACAAGTTCTGCCTCCAGAGCTTCCGTGAGCTCCGATGGCTGTGCTGTGCAGAATAACAACATGAAGGTAAGGTGAAAGGCTACGAATTCCCTGCCGTGACATATCAATAGCAATGTTTAATATGTGGCTACAAAGTTACAGACAATAGCTTTTACAGTGATTTACCAAATTTCCTGTTACTCGTTAAATCAATAGTTTCCAAACTTCATCTTCATCAAGATCTGGAGTCTTTGCTGAAATATTGTTATGGAACTAACAATGGAATTACTATGATAATAGTCTGCAACTATCATAATCCACATCACTGAATTAATAAATCATTACACTTCCTGGATGCCTTTTTCCATCTCGCCCAGACTCCTCTTTTATTCCTGCCTTGCTTCTATCCTCTCACTGCCCCCATCTTAAAAACCTCAACCACTTTTCCCTGTGGGGTATCCCCACAAGCACTTCTCACCCGGTCTTGAGCACCTCATTCCTTTCTCAGAAAGGGCGGAGACCCCATAGGGGCACCATTCCCTGTGTCAGTCCTGAGGAGGATTTCTGGTTGTTTTCAAGCTTGTGCTCAGGGAGGAGGCTCCTGGGACCAGAAGAACATCATGAGGAACCTGGGGCACGTCAATGTGCTCTGGAGAGAGGTGGCAGCCTAGGCATACTGCAGTGCCAAAGACCAGCTTCAATCCTTTGTACAAAAAAAAAAAAAAAAAAAAAAAAAAAAAAAAAGCATGTAAACAGTCACTGAAAGTCTTTAGGGCATCTAGAATAAAAAGATAATTGCACATGGGAGCTATATAATCCCGTCACAAAATCCCCCATGAGGAGCAAGTGAAAACAAAGCAGGGAGCGGAGCAGTTCAGTGCTCGTGGTGTTTTCCTTAAATGTGTTTGTTTGAGCTTCAGGGAGGTTTTTGCCTGGTTTTGCCTGAAAGCACTGGCACGTCAAACGCTCCTGAGAAACTTCTCCAAAGGAACTTTGTCCCTGAAAACATGTATCAATGCAGCTGCCAACAGGGTCAGAAAGATACCTGCTTATCAGCGTTTTTAAGCGCTTCCTGTGCAGTTTATACAAGCCTTTCCTACCAGCTTTGGATTTCAGGCTTCATCAGGTTTAATGGAGCATTGTCGCTGCCTTTGTGGTGTCGACACTTTTCTTCAGTCTCCTCTCAAGCTTCGGTTTCTCTCCCCGCTATCGCGCCGAGCAACTTTTTGACCTTGATTATCAGACCCGCATCTCTCACTGATGGCTATGGGGTTCAGGTACTGGGGCTTCCTACAGCAGGCGTATTTCTGTATCATGCAGATTATCATGTGTTGTTCCCCACACACCCCTAAATCTTTTAATAGCAAATAATGCTGAAATACAGACAGTACATTTCCAGATTTTTCTTAACCACGAGTCTTTTTATGGGGCTGTAGATTCCCGTGGCTCACTCAGTCCCGTTACAAAAGTGCAAATGGAGACATCACAACCTGTGCTATCCTGAAATCTGCGGAGGGAACCCCTTTGTGTTTCGGGATTTCAAAGCACAGATACAAAATGCAGAGGACAAGTGAGTGCCCAGTGACTCCTGGGTTTTGGCACAGGTTGTCTGAGGGCTGGAGGTGCAGGGAGGGGGCTGAGCAGCCCCTGAAGCTGCCCCACTACCTTCACTGTCAGCCCCACGCCGTCCCTGGCCAGGGAAGGCAGTGAGCAGTCACAGGGTTACTTTACTCCCACCTTCAGGGAGACAAAAACGGGCTTTACCTATGCTGGTGGCAAGTTTTGGACACAGGATGAAGGGAACCCCTCTGCACCACGGTGAGATTTATCATCAGTGGCTAAGCTGAGGAACAGTTGGCAGTGACCGGCAGTAGGTTATGGCATGCTAATTATTTACTTACATTACTTAAATGCATTTGAGGTGCATGAGTCACTCTTCAAAGGGGCTACAGCTCCATAGAAACTGTTGATTTTTTTTTTTAAACACTCTATATTAATAAAAATTGTAAACACAGATGTTCATCACAAATAATGATATTTCCAGAAGGTCAGCATATTTATTCTGTGTCAGCTATTTAGTGGGAGATTGTGAGGCTTTCTTTATTGCTTGAAATCTGACAGAAAGCACCTTTTCTATCAAGTTTCCTAGGTTGTTCCGCACAGTAGTTGAAAGGCCGTGACCCAGAGAAGTCAGAGGTTAATTAGATTTGTAGCTCAGCTGGAGCAACCAGCAGGCCGTGCAGATTGCCTATTGTTGTGGCTACGTGTTTGTTGGGGACCTTTCCTGATGCTGTGTCTGCTGCGGAAGCAGCGATGTTCACATAATCCTGTTTGCACTTTTCCCTAATTAGCTAGCCCGGCGCTGGACCGACTTCTCCCCAGAACAACATTTTCAGTCTGATTTTTGGCCTCCAGTTTATTCTTTTTTTTTTTTTTTCTTTGTTGAGGACATCTGAAAAAACAATGGCTTGTGTGATCTCAAAGCAGCCTTTACATTGCACTATGGTCGCAGTGCAACCCAGGTGAAATTTCTGTGCGTTGGGCAATCTGTTATAGGAAGAGATGCGAAAAAAAAAAAAAAAAAGTTCATTTTCTATTATTATTTTTAAATCTCCTCTACAAAAGACTGTCAAAAGCCATAGCTTCTAGTCAGTAAAAAAGGAAGAAAAAAAAAAAAAAGACAAATCGAGCCAAAAAAAACCCCACCCCACACATAAAACAAGACGACAAAGAATCCATTTAAACAATCTTGTTAAAAGCATTAATAAAAGGAAATGGTCAAGCTATAAAACAACTGTGGGGGGAAAAAAAAGAAATGTGCTTGCACAACTCAAAAATGGATTAGAGCCCCCGCTACTGACACAGGTCTTTGCAGACAAAGCAGCAGATCCTATAACAAGAGACCTTTGATGCTGCAGAAGAAAGGACAACATTTATAGCACCTTATTACACAGATGAAACTGGAGAGCTCTGAAGTCTTGAACTTTCACATTTTTTTTCTCCAACACAACTTAATAAATATTTATATACACACTTTTACAACTTTGCAAGACTTTTGGAAGTGTCAGTAAATTCTAAATGTTTGTTTTTGCCTTGTTTGCAATTGTTCCTTCAGGTATTGATGGGATTCTGGGTATTACCCATAGCAATCTGAACGATAACATGTTAATATCAGAATGCCACATATGCCACATATTTGGGAAACCAGGCAGCCAGGCTGACCGTGCAGGGCCACATGCACCTCCAGAGCATGGCTGGAAAGAAAAGAAAGGGAAAAAAAAAAAAAAAAGAAAAAAAATGGAGAAAATATTTTCCATACTCCTGCTTACAGAAGATAAACAGAAATCCAAGAGCTGAATGCAAAAGTAGAGTAATTTCTTTCTCTGCCATGATTCATAATAACCAGGACTGTGATTTCTGACAGTACAAAACATCTGGTAAACCTTCAGCCTCAACTCTAGGAGCCTGGGGTTTTGACAACTTGTTCAAAAATCCCACTTCCTCCCTTGGCAATGTTGCCTGAGAACGAGTGCCACGTAAGAGCTTTACCTGTGATTTTGTATGCCCAGACTGACATTAAAACCTTGAAGGTTTGCCAGAACCATTCACTTAATTTGTATTAAAAGAAAAAAAATGTCAAGAAAAAAAACAACAAAACAAACAAACAAACAAAAAACAAGGAAAATAAAGAAGGAAAGTCAAAGCAGGGTGTGATGGTGAGGCTTGGCTCTCCTGTACCCCATGCCCCAGCCGATGCTCTCCTCATGCCTGCCACCTGCTTCTGCCCCACCGGCAGCCAGGCAGCCCCTGCCCATCCCGTTTACTCTTGAAACACCCCAGGTAAGGAGCCAGTGAAAGCAGCTGGCAGGTTACACAAACATTCCCCACCACTTTGCAAACACAAAACATTTCCCTGAGCACTTAACCCATGCTTAACTTGGGCATGAGTCGAGACCTCCTTACCAGCTACAGCTGACACTGTGAAGCATCTCATGGCATCATCCGGGCAAGCTGTTCTTTCCCAGGAACCAGGGCAAAGGAGCACAAGGAGGATATAATCATTTTGCTCCACCTCCCCCATGTAAAGCTGCCAAGAGGAGCACATAAACAAGCTAATCCCCAGTGCAGCCCGTTATTAGCAGATTGAGCTACAGGCATTAAAAAGGAGCAGATAATGGAAAGTAAGAGGAGGCTACAGAAGCAAAATGTTGTTGATGGTGTTTATTGTGAAATTAGATGGTTATTTCTTCAGGATACTTGCATACAGATTCTTGCAGAAAAAGTCATCCTGTAGTTTTTAGCAAATATGAAAATTTGCGGGCTTATGGGCAGCTTACGTTGAAGTATTTATTTATACTTACACAGATTGCAAGCCATTATAAGGTATTGTGACATCTTTTACTGTGACCGCCTGTCACCTAAGACCCCTCTTTAGGGCCTTTTTCCTGCCTGGGTACCTAAACCAGGGCTACTTCCATACAGCTCAGAATTGTGCATTTATTAGTGCTCCATCGTGAGAAGAAACACGAAGCCATTTTTCTGGCCTGAATGTTTTCCCCATGCAACTATTCAGCGTATTTTTGAGTAAGGGCAGGGCTGTGACAGAGGTCCTCATCGCCTGGCTACAATTGCTATGCACTAGGGCCCCTGGCCCCTGTTGCTTGTCAGCATGAAACTCATGAATACAGGTTTTATCCCTAGTTTCTCCCTAGTCTAAAGGAAACCTTGGATGCTTTCTCATCCCCCTCACCCCCCAAGCCACACTGGTGAGGGTGGCTACAGATGCTGCAGCCTGGCAAATCGTACTTACTGGTTTTGGTCACGTCATGGTTAGGGCAGCGATGCAAAATGAAGATCTTGCCCTAAATTTTGTGCTTCAGAATGAGATATTTGGGTGTTTAGGCCCTGGTGCCACATTGTGGATTTGGTGTCTTTGGGTAGCCTGCAGCCTTCAGTGGGACCACTCGAATCACGCTCTGTGGGGACTGGATTGGGTCCCCAAGCCTTGGGACCGTGGCGCTGCTCATGTTCTGCAGGAGATGCTCTCTTTGAACTTCAGCCTCGGAAGTCTCTCATAAGGAAATACCACATGTGAAATAAATACAGACTCGGGGATGAAATAGAAATCAGGTACAACAGAGGAAATACATCACTGCAAGTATTGCTGTTTATTTTTTAATTTACTTGGTGCTCTTGCTTGCAAACTGGCAAGAGCACCAGTGGCTTTGATCTTGTCAGCTCCGATAAGCCTAGAAACACTGTGGGTAGCGAAGGGCATGGAGGGGAGATCGGGCACTGCAGGAAGTAGCACTGATGTCTTAACAAGAGGCATTTTCCCCTCCACGTCTCTGTGATGCTTCAGGCACTCTGCCTCTGAAGGGCCTTTCTCCAGAGATGAAGAGCTTCCTCATGCCTATTAAAGATTGTACTGTACTTCTGAAAAGGTAAGAATAAGTTCATTGATCACCACATGATCTTCCTAAGCAGAGTCATGTGCAACAATAAGGCTCCAAGTGCTTTTCTTTCGGGGGATTAACTGAGAAAAACAAACAATTCTTCCTTTAATTTTTTTTAACCCTGCTGATACAGTTTCATCACCATAATGCCAGATACGTATTCTGACATACTCTCAGAATTAAGCCAGTAGCAGAGTTCACACCGTCGATATTCTGTACATATGCAATACTAAAAACAGCACAGAAGTTCATGCCAGCAGAAATGCTCCTTTCATCCCACATTAAACCTACTGCTTTGGGAGTCTTTGGGAAGTCCTTGGGAGTTTTCCCATTGCTTTTATACAGTGCATAAAAAGCATAGCAAACAAAGACTAAAGCAGGCAAGCAATGTAAGGTATAAACAACGTACAGGCAAGTACAAGAATCACACTGAAATAAATATGTATTTTTTATTTATTAATACATTATGAAATAAATTCCATAATCCTTTAGGAAACATGAATATATCCAATGGCTTGTGTAGTCTGGTGCCTTTTATGAGACAGTACTTGCATGTTCTGTAAAAGAAACAAAGAAGGGCCTGCCCCAGACATTTCGTTTAATCAGAAAATGCGCAAACACGTTGACTCAAAGCACCTTCATTGGTCCAAGCACTCCTCTCAACATGCCCTATGCTCAAGCACTCCATATACTCAAGAGACAGAACCAAACTCCTCAGAGCCACACGGATCTTGCAAGCTTTTCCATTTTTTAAAGTGAACTTTGTTACGGTTCTTTAAAAAGTGCCCAGAAAAGCTGTGGTATCTGCATCCTTGGTTACACTGAAAACTCAACTGGACAAGATTCTGGACAATGGGATATGACTTTAAAGTTGGCCCTTCTTTGACAAAGAAGTTGGAGCACATGATCATCAGAAGCCCTTTCCAATCAGAATTATTCTATTATTCTGTAAAGATTTTGAGCATTCTCTGCATAAATTTTTTTTCATCGTGAGTAAAATGCTGTTGAATTTGTCAAATGTTGAATATAATGCACGGCAAGGTGACATACTGTAGTGCAGATCCTTCAAAGAGCTGTGTGTGAATGTGTCTCTAGCTCCATGACGTGGTTAGCCATTCAGAGAGAAAATTATATTTATCTCAATTTCACAAATACGTTTGCATTTAAAAAAAAAATAAAAATCAAACCTGTCATCTTTTCTTTGCATTAGTCATGGGATAGCAGAAAGAGAGAGAGTCAATTTTCAAATAGTGACATTGAGAATTTAGCCTGAAAATTTGATGTGAAGTGAATACCCAGACGTTTCAAGGTCTGCCCACCACCAAAGGTGTCTGGCTTGGATCTGATGGACCACAGGCTGGGCGATTTGAAGAACTTGCTCAGATCTGCCAGGCCTGACTTCCTTTGAGAAGTGGGGCTTCACCTTTGACTCAGAAGTGAACAACACGATCCTCTTTCCTCAAAGAGAACTGAAATCAAAGCATCTCTATACGTTTCATTATGGAAAGGTCACATCATAACTGTTTTATCCGCATAGCGTTCTTGTGTCAGAGGCAAACAACCCCAGAATTTCAAATAGCGCACAGATTTGTTCTGAATGGTGAACTGCTAAGCTGTCTCCCCATATGTCTGATCTGAGCTTTTCCTTCTCATCTTGCAGAGACAATCATTTAAATTCTAACAAGCCTATATATACTCTCTTGCATTTCTCTCTCACGTTTTGTGCAGAATGGTGACCACAAGAGGGGCAGGAGGACAAACACTCATCCTCTCTGAATCCTTGTCAGTGGACTTGTCAACTCTATTTTCTGAAGCCATGAGTCAGATATACTGCAAAATTTAGTCTGCTGGCATAGCCTCTCCAGGAGTGTATGTGATAACCTGTGAGGAGCTCTGCTTTTACACAGAAAAAATAAGCCCCTTCAGGATACGTGTCAAGTTCTGCTCGTGTCCCTCTTCTCACTCTTCACTGTCTTCCTCAGACAGCAGGCTGTTACGGCACTAGTGAGGAAACTGGCACTGAACTGCTGCTTGAGGAAAAACATTGGCCATCTAGCTGACAAAGGAGAGGAGAGGGATTATCCTCAGGTGAACGGGGCCAGCAGTGAACTGAACTGGGCAAATCAAATACTATACAGACCACTGAATAGAGTAACCAGGGGTTTTGGGTCAACCCTGGTCACCTCAGACCTGCCTTCCTCTGTAATGCGTGGATTGGATGAACAGCTGCCCGTTACAGCACACAGACAAAAGACCCCGGAAAAAAAAAAAAAAGAAAAAAAAAGAAATAATTTTAACAAGCCTTTTCTTTCTCTCGCTCTCTCATTTTTTTTTCTTTTTTCTCCTTTAAAGTAATGACCTCTGCAACATAACCAGGAAACAAAGCAAAGCAAACAGAAATGCGTGAATGGCAGACTTACAAGGTGTCCATTACATCGTTATCAACTGGTTAGTTATTAATATCACGTAGCTTTTGACCTAGGAGAGGTTTACTGTTCCGCAAAATATCTCTACCAATCCAGGAAACTGTTAAATAAGAGACCTGAAAAATAACCACCTCCTCTGAGACCTGGGTGTATATCTGCTTCAGTGTTTAATTTGGGGTGGAAATTTTCCCAACTCTACTTCACTAGCCCTTAACACATCCTTAATATCCCTGTTCACTAAGCTACTTTTGGCTCTGTAGGCTTTATTAATAGCTAGCTTTGTCATAAAAACCAGTAGCCGTCACGGCACCTTTACGCTTCTCACATCTGTAAACAAGGAACTGGGAGGAAACGTGGCATTGCTGGAGCTCAGTGTGTTGTCTAATCACCAGCAACCAAAAGAACTCGGAGGGCTCAGTCTCCGAGGCCGTGTGGCTGTGTTCGGAGGTACGCCAGCTGGTTTCTGGTAGGAGCCAACCTGATGACAGCCGATCGTCCCCGCTGGTCGCGGACGAGGACTAACCAGCGTTTCCCTGCTGGGTGCCAGTGCCGTGCCACCCTCGCGGCTCGTTCCACTCCACACAGGTCGCTGCTTTCTGGTGACTTAAAGGATTTTGGGAGCACTGCAACGTAACAGGGCACACACACAGCCCTGCTGGAGGGGACGGACCCCCTAAAAATGCTCTTGCTGCCATCTCAGCCCCGTTTCCCCCTCAGCCTGGCACACCCAGCCCCGCAACCTCTCCGCACCTTTGGCCGCCCGCCACCTGAAGGAGGCCTGCCAAGATTTTTGTGCAGGAGTGCGACGGGGTCACTACGCCACAGACAGGCGAGGGGGGGGGGGGGGGGTTGGATAAAACTTCCATGTCCTCAAACCTGCGGACACCCGGGCTCGCCCTTCGCCTGAGCATCGCCCTGCTCCATCCACCACGGCACCCGGGGGCCGGAGCAACCCCTCGGGGGGGTGTCCCGCGGCCACGGCTCGGTGCCGGGAGGGTCGGGCCGCGGGCCGGCGAGGGCGGGGGGCGGCCCCCAGGTGGCTCTGCCCGGGGGCGGCCGTGCCGGGCCCGCCCGCTCCGCGCCGCCGCCGGCAGCCGTGGGCGGCCCCGCTCGGCCCGGCCCCGCCCGCCGCGCACCTGCCGGGGGCCGGGGGCAGGCGGGGGGGCGGCGGCGGCCGGCCGTGAGCTCCGGCGGTGCCGCAGGAGGAGCAGGAAGCGCCGGGGCGAACCCAGCCTCGCCATCACATGACTCAGCAGCAGCCGCCGCCACCGGGCTGAGTCCAGCCGGGAGGGGGAAACCTGCCGCTGCTGCCGCCGCGATGAGCCCGCCGCCCCGCGGCCCCTGAGCCTTGAGCACCCCGGCTCGGCCCGGCCCGGCCCGGCTCGGCTCGGCTCGGAGCCCCCCTCCCCCGGTGCGGGGTTGCGGCGGGGGCTCCCCCGTTGCGGGGGGCTCCCCGGCGGCGGCTGCGGCGGGGTACTATGCTCACCCGGGTCAAGTCCGCCGTGGCCAATTTCATGGGCGGCATCATGGCTGGCAGCGCGGGCGGCGAGCACGGCGGGGGAGGCGGCGGCGGCGGCTCCGACCTGCCCCTGCGCTTCCCCTACGGCAGACCCGAGTTCCTGGGGCTGTCCCCGGACGAGGTGGAGTGCTCCGCCGACCACATCGCCCGGCCCATCCTCATCCTCAGCAAGGAGACGCGGCGCCTGCCCTGGACCACGGGCTACGCCGAGTGAGTACGGCTGCGGCGGGCAGGTGGGGGGCGGCCGGGGTCGTCCTGCTCCGCCCTGCCCTGCCCTGCCCTGCCCTCAGCCCAGGGGCTCGGCTCTTCTCCCCCCCCTCCAGGCCTGCACGGCGCCCAAGGGCATCGGTAGTCGGTTTTGGGGCAGTGGGGGGGCATCCGCGGTGCCCTGTCCTCCCCCCCAGCGTTGGTGCCCCCCCAAGGAGGAGGGGGTGAGGCCGGAGCCCCGCCGGGGCCGGCTGTGCCCAGCCGGGGCTGGGGAACGGAGGGGCTGTTGGTAGGGAGCTCGGCTTGTGCGGATGCTTCCCGCTAGCCAGAAGGGCTGGGATGGGGTCTGGGGGCACCTTCGTTGCACCCAGCGGGCAAGAAGTCACACAGTGGTGGCTGGTTGCTTCTCCCCAAAGTGCCCCCAGCTTGGGGGAAGACACGAGGGACATGAGCTCTGAACTGATGGAAACAATCCTAAAAGCGGGCTTCCCCAACAGCTCGTTGCTCTGATCTGTGTCACGCTATTTGCTTTGGAGGGTGCCCAGCTGGGACCGGTGGTAGCCCTGAGCGCGAGTGACGTGGTCGCACCTTCAGCACCGGCTGCAGGCAAAGGGCAGCGCTTGTTTGGATGCAGCTCCTCATCCCGCTGGCAAGGGCAGCGGCTGCGGAGGCAAGGCACGTCCTTGCACTTGACTCTTGTACCAGCACACGTTGCTGCCTTTGGTGATGCTGGGAGCAGGGCCGAGTATTTGATGTCTCCCTGCTGCTGTCTCCAAGTCCTGACTGTACCGTACCGTCCACATCACTCCTACCTGGCAGATTGCTGAAGTCCCACCAAAGGAGCTCTTCCGAGCCACCAGCTCTTTTGCCGTACTGTCTCTCTGGGCATCCGTGAATTCCCAGCAAAGCCGCTGCAAACACTACAGCGAAGGCTTTGTGTTGCTAATGAGCGATTGCTAGCTTTATTTAAAAGGTTCATATGAGTTGCTGCATCATTGGGGATGCTGAAATAGGAAGGGAGTTTTAAAGAGTTTCAGATTGGATTGTTCTCCTCAGATTATTAAGGAGTTGAATACGCTGCTGAGCGAATTCCCCAGGAACTATAAGTTTAAATGTTTAAAAGTAAGCTCTGATTGTTCTGCTACTGTAATAGTCCCTTCAAAAGCAGTTCTTTACCAAAGCAAGTAAGTGCTGCTATTTTTAGCTTACGTGAGGTGCTGTGGCTTTCAGCGAGCAGCTGTAATTGCAGGTTGGTGACGGAGCGGGAGGGAGCTCTCCGGCTCCCAGGTCTGCGCATCCACCGCTACCGGCAGCCTCTGCCCGGGACTGCCAGGGAAGGAAAATGAGGATGCTGGAAGGGGAAGGCTGGGGGAGACCCTGTAGCTGAAACCTACAGCTTGGGGGGAGTGTTTGGAGACAGGGTAGCCAGCTCTGGCGATAGTGAAAGGAGAATGTGCCAGGATCACTTTCAAATACTTCTTTGAGCTTCGAGCAGTTTGGTTAGTTGGAAGGCGTAAAAAAGTAACTGGCCTTCTCCCTTCCTACTGTTATCTCTGTGAAAAGAGATCAGCCTTTTGCTTTATCTGTTTGTTGTTTTTTTTTTTTTTTTTTTGTCTCATCCCCTCTCAGTGCAGTCCTGGCTGCAGTAACTGACTTGTGTGGAGCAGAGCTCAAGGAGGGTACTGCTGCCTTAAGGGAAGAGAAGAGCTTGTGGAAGTGTTACCAGGCTGATCCCAGAAACATCCCTCTGCGCTTCCAAAATGGGGCTTGGTTGTAACCAGAAGATGTCAAAAAGCTCACTGCGCTGTAGCTAAGAAGAAAACAGGACTACCAAAATTATGTTGTCATCCAAAGGCGAAGCAATGCAACAGACATAATGCACAAAGAAAAAGAAGGAAATAAGGACAAAATTGGGTTTTGCCAAATTTGACTTTTTTTTTTCCCAACACTCCCCCCCTCAAGCTGTTACCAGGCTGTCTGAAAATAATTGCAAGATTTACTTGGTGGTATATATTGAAAATATCTGTTTTCCTTTTGGATTGCATTTGGATTATATAGAGAAAATAAAGGGGAAAAAAAGAAACAGGAAGGTCAAATTACTATTATACATATTCTCAAGTTTGTTTGCTCAGAGGGATGTGGGGGAGGAAGTACTTTTATACCATTACTTAGCATTGTGTTAGCATCTATATTAAGGAAACTGGCAGAGCAGTGCTTGCCTCTTGGTGCAGTACAAATGAGCACTTGCAAGAATGTCAGGGGCAGGCTTGGTGTCCTCACCAGCAGCTGGTGACATGCAAAGGGCAGCGGTTTAATTCGTGTTTTACTAGTTTGTTGGCAGTGATAGCTCTGGGCTCTGAGGTTTTTTTTATTCCTTGAAGTTAAGGAGAGGTTTGCTGTAGCCTTAGAAGATGGAGATTTAGCCCTGGAGAAGGTGTGTGCTGCCTTTATTACATCTTCACTGGTGTCACGGGCTGTGCACAGCAGGGTTGGAGTCACTGGATTTATGCTCTGTGCCCAGTGCCAGTGCATGTCTTACTGTCTTTGGGAGGAAATTTTGGCTCAGAGAACAGATCACCTGGATGCCTTGGCTCAGGAAGGCGTTTGCTGTGTTCATGTTCTTTAGTTGTAAAAGCATGTCAGTGTGCTGATGATACTGGAGCTCCCTCATGTCCTCGTGTCAGTGTTTCATCCAAGCTGGAGAATGTGTTTCGGGGTTAGAGCTGGTTCCTGTGCTGGACTAAAGCAGTCCAAGCCCACTAAATATATATATGTACATATATGTTTTCAGGGACTTCCTCTTGTTTCTTTGGTTCCCGAGGACAGGGATTTCTTACCACCTTAGACAGTGATAAAGAAACCCACCCTATTTTTTTCTTCTTCTCCTTAGCATCTGTGTTATATGCCTGTTCATCAGACTTGTCCCACTGGAACAAGCACTGGTCCTTCCCTTTTTCTATCTTTGCTCATACTGAGCTTTTTTTGTAATAGATATTTTTGCAATATTGCTCATCCATGTCATATATTTTAAGTAGGTAATTTAAAAAATAAGTTATCTCTGTGGTGTTATGCAGTGAAATGTAAATTAGCATTTAATTTTTATTATTAGCTTCCCCTCTTTCAGTGTTATAATTATTATGCAAAGCATGTAGGCAGGCAAATGAAATCTTCAAAAACATACTCAATGCTAGCATAAAATATCATTGCTTCCTGAAATTTCAGTGGGAATCCCATAGGGAATCAGCTTTCCGTAGTGAGCAGACGGAAAATTGCCTTCCAAAACATCTGTCCTGTTACTCCCGTGGAAGACCTGAGACCCTGAATTTCAATTCTTCTTGATCTACAGAATAGCAGAAGGCAATAATGTTTCAAAAAGAGATACTCTTATACTGCAGGCAGTCTTCTAGTGGTGGACAAACTCCATAGAAAGAAAATGCAAGTTGTCCCACGTCTAGTAAGTTTTTTAATTGTCTTTAGAGGTATCAATTTGTTTAGAAATACTTTTTTTTTTTTTTTAAACCAAGGACATCCCTGGCATAACTCTACTGAATGTGGTTAGCTAACACGCATCGGGAATGACCCAGGGAGTGAGCAGTCTGTTAACAAACATTCCTTTAAGTCTGACTTTAATCCAGAGGGGTAAGGAGATTTGCTGCTCTCTGAAGAGTTCAGTGATTTATTTGAGTGAGGGGGGAGTCGCCCCTGACACTGCATTTGCTCGCTGCCCCCCTGCCCTCCAAAGGCATCTGTGCTCCAAGGCTGAAGAGCTCCTCTGATCTTCACCTCGAGCTAGTTTCTGAGCATCTGCTTGGATTGCGCTGTTACCGGGAGGAAAACTTCTGTGGTCCCTCTCTCTGCTTGGCTTTAGCATGTTGTGACCTCCTTCCCGTGGTTTCTGTCTTCCAAGCTGCCATCGGCCCCAGTGCTAAACTCCAAACGTAACCGGCCAAGTGGAGGCAGCAGCAGAGCTAGAGGACATGGCGTTAAATGGGGTGGGTGGTATTTGTCTGGCTGAACTCTGCCTGTAACGTTATTTTTTCATCTTTTTCTCTATCTATCCTGTTCCTGCTTTGAAAACAGAGCATCACTAGGGTGGAGCAGAGCCTTCCTCTCCTGATTGAATTACCTGGAGTACATATAGCACATAAAAAAAAAATAATCCTAAATTTGAAAGTGACAAAGAAATAGCCTTGTTCTGGTGAAGCTGCAGAGAAACTGCAACTGAATAACATTTTGTGATAGAAAAACAAAACTTGAGTCATTTTTCATCTCTGTTGAATGTGGATGTGTATTTCTGGTGGTCCATAATTTAGTGCTGCAATTACTTTTCTAAATAATGAGTCCTGGGGGTGGGATCATAGCTAGATTTTTCTCTATCACATGCTTTCTTCTCTTTTCCCTACTCTTACCTTTCAATGATCTCTTTGGAGACTAGTATCAAAAGGTACCATTAAATGCACTTAACAGATTATTTGAGGGAAATGTGGAAACAGGCTCATATGTTGACTGTGACTTTATGCAAGGGCTTGTTTTGCTTTTTTTTTTTTTATTTTCTAAATGCCACTCTAGATATCTGTCCATTTCCAAGTCATAATAGGTAGCTAGAAACTAGGCCTTTGTGGTGTGTATGCGTCTTGGCTTTATAAAATCAATTTATTATCCCAGCGGTGCCTTTCGTTTGATGAGCCACAAAGTCCGGGCTCTTTTTTCCGTAACGTTACATTTCAGAAGTCTTGCGATGCTGTGGTTTCTCTGCTCTGCAGGCCTGCAGTGGCAATTACATCTGCTCTGTGCTGAGGTGACTACTGGCCCGTAATGGATGCAGAGTTGTAGGTGAAGTCTGACGACCGTGTTCTTCTGCAGTGTTATTCCAGAGGCACGTTGTTACAGCAATAACTTAAGCTTAAAATGAAAAAGGCAAAAGGTGGGAGGGAGAAGGGAAGCTTATGGATTTTATTTCCACTCCAAGTCCTGGCTGTTTGGTAAGGCTGGTGATGTTGCAGCACGTTTTCTCACGCTGTGTTACTTAGCTTATAGGAA
The DNA here is from genome assembly GCF_964211835.1 of Anser anser. Lineage (NCBI taxonomy): Eukaryota > Metazoa > Chordata > Aves > Anseriformes > Anatidae > Anser > Anser anser. Next base: position 36,176,207 of record NC_139720.1, on the reverse strand, counting down.
ATGAATGTATGCAAGGATTGAGCGAAGGATTTTTACTAAAATCATTTCCATCCACTTTCAGTCGTCAGAAATTTTAGGTTGGCACAATCAAGCCCAAACTTGTTGATTTTGGGGGTTAAAATAACAGAGAAGTCGTTTTCCCCCTGAAGTACCTTTCACATTCTGTCTAGACTGAACTGTTTGTACAAATGCTGAGCGTTGCAATAACCCTCTGAGGTAGGTGGAAGCTCACCACGTCTGTGAGGTGGGATAAACCAAAGCGCAGAAACTGCTTGGCCGGAGCTGGGCAGCGTGGCAGCGGATAGCGGAGGGCTTGCAGCTCCCCATCCCTTATTCTGATGCCCATCGCCTGTTAATAGCAGCATTTGGCTCCTGTGAATTGCAAGTTATGTTCTCCTTTCTGGGAGCCAGTCTTTCGAACCGTCAGCTGGGAGCATGACTCATCCCCTGCCTGTAAACAGGTTTCTTGTGTGTGTTCTGCTTGGTACAGATTTCAGGGGGATAGCGTGCCCGGAAAAAGGAATACCTTTTTTGTCTTGTTCTGTTTGCCTTTTTCCTCGGGTTGAATACACAGAAATAACGAATCGCTTTCCTTTTTAAACTTTTAAAAATACTGTTTACTTTTTCCCCTATATCTGGATAAAATCATGTTCCTTAATTCTTTCTGTAGTTCAGAAGGCAGGACTGAATAGGACCTGATGGATGAGCTAAAAATTCAAGTCCCATATGTGTACCTAAAGAAGCCTGAACGCTTTTCCTGTGAACAAATTATTCTTTTATGCATAATATAATCTTAACTTTAAATAAGAGTTTGGCAATGTATATTAAGCCTGGGCCCATATAAAACAGCCTTCAGAAACCTCATGGTAGCTGTAAGAGCTTCAGAAATCCCTCTCCTTGTGTAAGAGCTGATACCATAACATTTAATATTTATGTAATGGCTCTAATCTGCCAAGTGTCTTGCAAATAATCACTTCAGAACAACCTCACAGAAGAATATACATGTGCAAATGTCCTGCTGCTTCAGCTGAAGAAACTGAGGCAGCGAGGATAAGCTCTGGCAAGGGGGGGAGTTACGAATGTGGAAAATGAGTCCTGTGTTCGAAGTTGCGTGCTTGGACGACACAATTTTTCCTGCCTTTCTGTGCTTGGCTTTTCCTATGTGGTCTCTGGTTTCTTAGAACTAATCTGGAGGGAGGGCACGGGGGGAAAGGGTAAATCATGTGCTCTGGTGTTTTTAATGTTGTCTAAATTGCATGCACATGATTCCTAAAGAGACAAATAGGAAATCCATCCCTCTGTGCTGTCTCGTGCTGTTGGCCCCAGGGGCTGAGGACTGGTGCTGTTTGAGGAGCTTGCTTGAGCTTGGTCCCAGCTCCCAAAATGGGAGGGCATCCGTGTCTTCCCGGGCAGTTTTGGCTTGTCCAGTTTCACCAGGCTCTGTCAGTGGTCGGCGAGCGCTCTGGCTTGGCTCCTTTCCCTCCAGTACAGCTGCATTGCTCGGGAAGGTACGTGCTATAAGGAAACCTGACAGGGCTGTGCCCCCGAGGGTGAGCCTCTTCCAGCCCGTGAATGTGATCAAATGAAACGTGCTCGCGTTAACCTTGAAGGGAAGCGGAGCTGCAAAGCACAATTCATCCCTGTGACAGGACCCGTGTATTGCGTGAGGAAGAAATATGGTTTGTGGGTTTAAGGACAGGTTGGTCAGCTCTGTATTGAGCTGCACCCTGAATATGACTCGTGATTGAACTCGCTGCTCTAAAATGCAAGACGTTGTGCCAGGCAACTCAGTGTTAACTGTGCTTTTTGTCATCTCCTAACTCTCTGAGGACCTTTTTTCCTCCCAGTGAAGCAGGAGGAGGAAGATGACTTGTAAGACTTGGTTCCTATTTGGCCAGTTACATTCACCAAGTAGGGTTTACGTTTAGGATGGCTACATGCAGTACATGGCACTGTCCCCAGCATTTTCCCTGCCCCCTCGTTAGGCGGAGTGGAAGGGGTTGTGGTTTCAAGTGTTCAGTCTACAAAACTGTTGGAGATGGTGGAGAGGTCCCAGCTTGTGTCCAACCCCTGCAATCCAAACCCAACAGGCACGGGGTGGGATTTTTACTGCATAGGAATTAAAGAGCTTGAAGAATGCAAGAGGAGGCCAGCAGGTCCATGGCAGTGGTGTTGCTGGTTTCACCCATGACCCCCTCGCCTGGTCCCCCCTCCAGCAGCACGTCTGTTATACCCTGCCAAACGTGCTCACAGTTGGAGGCAGCAGCTGACAGTGGTAAATGCAGAGGTTGGAGCAAGGCTCTGAGACTTGGTGTTGGCAACGTGTAGCTGGGGAAAACCAAAATATGGACCTGCGTACTGCTCCACACTCATGCTGATTCAACACAACCCCCCACCACCACCAATAAAAAACAAAACACAAAAGGGTTATCAGTGTTGCTGTGGCAGGCGTGCCTCTCTGGCGTGAAGCAGGGTGGCAGTTCTCCTCTTATGGGATCTGTATTTGATCATCTGTTACTATCACTTGTGTTCAGCTTCATTTCATTTCTTTATCTTTCTTTCCTTTAATACCAAAGGTTGCATTAACACCTCACGTTTGTGATGGCTGTGGTGGTGCTCCTCCCAGATGGTTACCATCTCTGAGACAGGCAGGGATCGAGTGGGCCTGGCCCTCCACAAGGAAGCAGCCGTGTCGCATCAACCTCTTTCTCCTCTGGTGCAGAGAGATCAGGATCAGGCTGTCCCATCGGTTTCGCTCCTGATAATGTCAGGTTGGTCTTAACTTTGCTGGGCATCTCCTGTGCTGGAGGAGGAATGCTGTCAGATCCCGTTGGCTCTGCACACTTTCTTCTCATGGAAGCAGACCCTGGGTTCTGATGGTCACTGTGGCTGAGGTGGATAATCATTTCCAACCTTTTTTTTCCCTCCTTTGACCCACATTTTCTTTCTGAACTGCTACCATAAGGTGTTTAATCCTGGCTGACTGATTTTGATGCCATTCAGGCTGTCTTCAGCGTGGCTTGTAGCTGTGATAGCCCCCTGATATCGAGAGCTGGTGCAGTTAGATGGGCCTTGCTTTTCAGGGAGAGAGGGTTGGGGGAAGAGTGGGAAGCCACGTACTGCCTTGCGTATGCTTTCCATGTGGGATTCTGCTCTAATAGGAGAAGAAAGACTGAGCTTTGATTGCATCTTTTGCTACTCTTGTTTTGCACTGTAAACAATTAGTTTGGAGAGGGGGGCAGCATCTGTGTGCTTTGGAGTAGAAGAACAACTGCTGTTTGTGTGTTAGTCCACAGTGGTTTTGTGGACTGCATTCTGATGTCCTGCATACCACTACTTCCAAAATCTTATGCCAGTGTCCTGGACTGGCGTTAGAGGTCTCCAAGGTTGTCTAGGGATCCTGTTGTAGTCATAGCTCTGCTTACAAAGTCTTCCCAGTTAAATTCTTCTATTAAACTGCTGGTCCTGCAGCTAGGCTACTTTTATGCTGTCCTGCCTGTGCCTCTGCCCCCTTACACAAAGGTACCGACAGAGATGAGGTCTCTCTTTGCTCCTGCTCCTCCCATGAGCCCTTCCGAATTTCCCAGTTTGTTCTGTCCTTTATGGCCTGTTATAATTTCTGCTCTCCAAGCTTCCTGCAGAGAGGTGCAAGAAATCCAATTCCAGCCAAGCAAGCTCTTTTATTTTTTATTTTTTTTTTGCCAACACTGATTCATTGAGACTAAGTGTTGTTTGTCTGTCTTTAGGCACGTGTTAGAGGCCTCCTTAGAAACAGATGATACATAGTGCATGGTCGTAATGTCACAAAATATCTACCACGCAGAACTAATGGTCTGGTCCCTGGTGAGGTCTGAAGTAGGATGGAGGGCACATCTCCAACTCTCGTCTGGGACAGTGGTCTGTTTTGTGAAATAGTCTAAAGGGAAGAAACGTTACCCCTGTGTTCTCCTGAGGTCTCTGTCTTCAGCTATAGCAGGTCACCGTGCGGACAGACATGCTGCTGGCTGGGATCCGTCGGGTCTTCCAGAAATGGCAGCTTCAGCCTTTACCCAGCTGTGAAACACTTGATACACCTTCTCCGGGGTGAAACAGGATCCCTTGTGCTGCAAGCTGCCCGGCACTTGGAAGGCTGAGAAAACGCTGTAGGTATTGCTGCTCTGAGTATGGAGGCTTTTTGTTAGGTTTTGGAGGATGCAGTTTGAGAGGTCAGTGAGTTTCCCAAAGTGGCAATGATAATGAATGAAATGATGATGATTATCATTATTTAATTCCCCCCTCTTGAGGGAAGATGCTTTTTTTTTTTTTCCTTGGTTGTGGACTTTTTTCCTTTTTTGGTTGGTCATGAGGAGGAGAAAATGAGAAGCTGCGAGTCCAATAGCAAGAAGCAAGACTTCCTGTAGTATCTGGTTGGGAAGTGCGTTCCTGAAATGGCTGCAGGCCCCAGGGCTGTCACCGGGAGCCGAGCCCTGTCCCGTGAGTGCAGTTTGCAAAGTGTTTCAAGGTGAGAGCCACTGTGTTCAACCCATCACATCCCAGCTGCCTGCACATGCCAGGCTTGCTGAGCAGCGCGAAAGTGCTCAAGGGTGAACTTTTCCTGCATTTCCACTGGTTTTAGGAGATGTGCAGGGGGTTTAGTGCCCCCTTGCCCTCAGACCCCATTAATTCCCTGGCTCAGCTTCTGTGTGAGCTCCTTGGCGTTTAGAGTGTAGGTCTTAGGTTTTTGTTTATTTGTTCAGCAGGATGTGATGCTTTGCAGAAGTCTGTGCAGTAAAACTGAGTTCCTTAAATTACTGCTTATAAGTGTGTGTGGTTTTTGGTGCCTTTTTTTTCTGAAACAATTTCTGAAATTTTAGAGAAAGTGGTGTGATTTTTTTTTTAACCCAAATCTATTTTAAAGGTCTTTGTTTCAGGTGTGAATGCTGAATTTTTGTGCTAAAGTTGAATCTACAGCACAATTCAAGCTAGTTTTTGTTTTTCTATGCTGCACTTATTTGTAGGTGTCTTGATTGAAAAAGGAAATTGTCCCCCCCCCCCCCGCCCATTTCTTTCCAAGGACTTCCTCATTGGATTTAAATTCAAACTTTTAAAACTTTTCCTTCAGAAATTTTAAGAGCTGTAGAGTGAAACCTGCACTGTGTGTTTGGTGCTGCTGAGGATGGAGTATACCTTTCGATTCAGATAGGTAGGTGTTCAGAAATGAGAAATTCTGATCTTAAAGCTAACTCTAATGATTATGGTTGCTTAAATCATCACATACATCAGAGCTTTTTGAGTTGCTCTGAAATGAGCAATTTCAGAATATTTGCAGAATATAAATATTTTCCTCCCATCTTCCCTTCTTTTCCACAAAAAAAAGTGTTTTTCAACCATTCTCTTACATCTTTTGAAGGCAAGAACTTAAATCAGGCACATGTGCTCTACACCAATATTATCAGGAAATGTTAGATGAGAAAATATATGCGACCACTTCTTTAGGCTGGGGCTCCCTCCAGTGTACTTCTCAATGTCATTTTAAGGTCTCTGTCCTTTTCCAGTAGTGCAAAGCTGGGAATTACAGCCGAACGAGCGCCTTCAGCAACCCCTCTGGCATAATCCCCTAAAACCCAGGTCTGTGGATTGTAATTCTATTAGCTGTTAATCAAATGAAGCCTGGAAGAATGCAGCTGGCATGCAGGAATGTGGGAAGTTCTACATCTCTGGCTGTAATCCTGCTTTTAGAGGGAAAAAAAGTTATAGGCTAATGTGATTAACTGTAATCCCATTCTTGCTGGGTTTGAGAGAAGTGCCTGATGCCTACATCACCAGCTAGCTCTATGGAGCACCCGAAGGGCTTCTGTGGAGGGGCTAGCAATTGTTTTGCTACTCAGCTGGTTGTCTTTGAAAAAAGACAGTGGCAAGAGAGAAATGAACTGTCATAGTTCGAGCTTTGTTTCTACTCTTTGTTGCTTAGCATAATTCAGAAATATGAAACCAAGAGGATGGAAGTGGAAACACAAAAGGAGCATAATCCTTTCAGGTAGCTGTGTATGTTTAAACATGGGCAAGAAGCAACTTATACATACACTGCAAGCTGCTCTTTGGAGCTTTGTAGACCCAAAGGTTTATGTTAGAATACTATTATTTGCTAATATATTATTGCTGCTGACCAAATTGCTATTCTTTGTTTTTGTTTGGTCCATTGTCTGCATTAAAAAAAAAAAGTCTCTTAATAAAAGCTTTAACTTTGCATGAAGTGAATGACCTGGGGAATTTTTTCCCATTGGTGTGCGTGTTTTTCCTTTTAGTGCTAAGGGGGCAGGTATGCTGACTTCTCTTGAGAGGCTGGTTTGAGGTGTTAGCAACCCTGCTGGGGTGGGAGAGACATAGGGCTCTTCATGAAAGGAATGGAAAATACCTCTGCTGTGTGTAAGGGCAGCAGAGCACAAACAATGAGGTGCTCTGGGGACAAAGATCATCTTTTTGCTGTGTGAAACGCGAAGTGCAACCTGAGATGGAGGTATTTCAATGCCACATCATTTGCCAACAACAACTGGTCGCATTCAAAGGTTGGGTGCTGTCTGGGGGCAGGTGGTGGCCTCTGGGAGCAGTGGGGTCCTCGGCGCTGCCACTGCTGGGGCTTGTCCCAGTTTCCAGGGGGCTTGAAGGATGAAGTATGAGGTATCTGTGGGAGCAGACAGGAAGATACCTTGTTCACATCTTGCTCATTTGCTGGACAAATTGAAAATAAGGGTGGCTAATCTCAGAGTCAGATGCTATGCGAGACCTCTAGAGTGAGTTCTGGAGAGGAGTGAGACCTGAGGACTGAGGTCACTACTTGCTTAAGCAGCAAATTAGAGATGTGCAGTTTCTCTCAGTCTCTACACTGCACTGAGCTGAGGCTTCCCCTTGTTTTCCCATCAAGTTCCTTCTCCCACCAGTGTGTGTATGATGGTGTTAGGTGGGGAGGCCCTGATGGTGTCTGCCTCAAGTCCTGGGGAGAACAGAGGGTTGCAGGCCCCACTGAAAGGATGGCCAGGTCCAAGCTGTAACCTGCCCATCCAGCTCCCTGAAGGAATGCAAAGTGGGAGCAGAGTCACCAAGTTGACTAAAAAGGAGTATTAATTTTGTCTTTGGTGCTTAGTTGGCCTCAGGTGTCAGTCCCCTCATGGCAGTTCAAATGTTTGCAAAAGGTAGGAGGGGTGGGAGAGACGATGCTGCAAACTGCAACAAAATGCTGTAGTGCTAATCCTGTCACCAGTTAGGCTTAGTCGATTTGGTATTTGGAGAGGTTGTGCCAGACTGCCTTGTTTACACTTAGTTTAATAGGAAGTGTAAGGCACGCTGCTTCTCTTGCAGTTGCTTACAGAAGTTTGGTATGTGGTGTTAGTACTGCGTTCCCTCACAGCCTCCTCTACTGCAAGCACACCTCTTGAGGCTATCATGTAAATAAATGTGTGGCTTTAAATAAAGAAACAAAACCAACAAATAGTTGAAGGGAGAGTTTTTGTTCTTCTTTTGTCTTTGAAACTTTGCCGAACTTGGAAAGACTAGGTGGATGTAATCTTGGAGAAATGTGGTGGTGGTTGGCAAAGCTGACTTGAACTAGCTACACAGGTATGCATTTTAAAATTACCTTAGCCCATTTAGAATCCTTCTAGAGAGCTACCAAAAATAGTTGCTCAGGGTGTAGTCAAAAAGCCAAAGAAAATGTTAGAATACAAGGGAAGTGGGATGCAATAGTGGAAAATAAATTGCCTCTGTAGAAGTCTGCATTTAAAACACTGTTGAGAATAGTGTTCACCCTTAATTATGGGCAAAGCTTAAAAGGAGAAATAATGACTATGGAAAAAGTAATTAGGAAATGCAGAGGAGTTGGAAGAGAAGGAATAGAAATCAAGCCTTATGAAACCAGGAGAGAGCACACTGAAGGCAGGCTAAATATTTTTGTATCAGGGGAAACATTTGACAGGAATAGAAACCCTTATCACAGGCTGTAAACGGTGATAAAAGATGATGCTTCTCTCTGTAACTTAGAGTTATATAGACACAACTCGTTGTGTGAGGACATACAGCGGTGAAAGGCCTGTGACAGGTCGGGGCCTTCTGTGTCAGAGTGCCCAGAGGCCTTGGATCAGTCGGTGAAACTATTGTTAGAGGTAGGTGTCATGAAAGCCCAGAGGCTTTTTAATGTATTTTGAAGAAGATATAACGTCTCATGCTCTGCTGCTTGGCAGATGACTCTACTGGGCATTGAGGGAATTGCTCTGCTATGGCTGGGTTCATTCCTGCATTAACCTGGCATTTCTCAGAGTTCCACTGGGAATAGCGAGTCTGCAGCTGAAAGCAGGGTGCAATTAGGGGGCACAAACCGAGCTGCTCTGAGAAATCCTCCCAAGTGTGTTTCTATTTAGAATGACAGTCCAACCTGTGGGAGAAGGCCCTTCCGTGGAGACTGCAACAGAAATCGAAAATGGCAGCACACACTGTATTGAAAAGCAGTGTGTAGGTATTCTGCATTGGAAGGAAATTCCTTCTTAAACAGAAGGTCTTCTAAGGGTAGGCTAACAAGTCTTTGTTTCAGTAGTCCATAGTTAAGTACTGCAGAAAGCAAATTTTTTGTTTGGGAATGGATGTGCTTATTTTATGGAATCCTAAAACGAGAGCTTTTCCCAAGCTCTCTAGCTTCTTATTCTTCATCTTTCTGTTCTTGTGCAATATTTTAGTCTGCATTCCTGAAACAAAAAAGCAAAAGAAATATATGCAAATAGCTGTCCTGTTCTGTTATCTTTCTGGATGTGCTGTAGAGACTCCAGCCTCTGACAGTGTGACAGAGCTGTGAGGTTCCACACTGCTCCCCTCAGCCTTGCAGAAGTGCCATTAGGAAAAGACTTTACAAAAATAAAATAAACTTACTGCACCAGCAAGCAGTCAAGCATTGTTACAGGCAGTTATAAGGCTGATACCACAAAGGTGCATGAGTAATGAGTGGAATAGTCAGAAAGAATCTGGAGGAATGGCAAGATGGTCTTGAGTTTTAAAATGAGAATGGGGTTTGAAAATTGTTTCCTGTGTGAGGGTTTTAACAAGACCTGAAAGAACCAAAATATCTCCAGTGAAAGTCATACTAGCAAGCAGCGTGGAGCAGGTAGGGTTTGCTCTCGGCTGAGAGGCACTTGCAATACAAAAGCACCTGGCACTGGCAGTGGTGTGTCACGCAGCAGTGAGGGGTATAAGTCAAGTATGGAGCTAACGTCGCATTTTGCAGGAGAGCTCATCTTAACCGGAATTAAAAGGATGTTTGTGTAGGCAGAGATGGGGGCAGTGTTATTTCAGGGAATGGAAAAACACGGTGGAGTTTTCATACAGCAGGCGTGAAGTAAGCTTGTTTGGGAACGCTGCTGCTAGAGCATCTTCATGAGCTATTACTCTCTTACATGTGAAATAGTGAAGCAAACGCTATCTATAGATAAGAGCTTACGCAATATTCTTCAGCAAACTTGGTTGTAAATCAAATAGAAAATAAACCTGGTAAGCTGTGTGAATTTAGTTGTGCAGAAAGTCAGCCTTTGGGGATATGGGAGAAAATGTAATTGCAAACTTATGTCAAAAGAGTTTTAACCTGTAGTTTTAAGAAACAGCATGAAATCTGAACAAAAACCTCAGATGTAAGAAATGTGTAATATACTTCCAAATAGCTGTATAATCTGTGGTTACACTTTCTACAAGACTTGATCTGCTTTGGGTGGCTTGTAGGAAATGTACCCCTTTCTCCTGTGTTTGTTCACCTGCTGCCCTGGGGAGTGGAGACTTACAAAAGCTTTAATTTTGCAGCAGTTCTGTTAATTTTTGTGGGCAAGGAAACCAGTGGTAATATGGCTGTGGAGTGGGAAACTGGATCTGTGTTGTTCAGCTGAGGACAAGAGGAATGCACTGTAGAAAGCATTGGCTTCTTACAGTCTCTTCATGTGGACGGTAGGATGTCTTCAGATCTCCATCCTGTACGGAGGGGTGATGTGACTGCGAAGCTGACTTCTGTCCATCTCTTTCTCCATGTTTCAAGGGACCAGTTGCTATTACTGAAGAGTGAAATGTGGCCATCAAACTGCCAAGTAGTCTGACAAGGTACTTAGGGAAATACATTTTGTCTCAGTCAACTCAGAATAGAAATTTGGTCTAGAAATCTAGAAATATAAAAGCTGGCACCTGATTGAAGTCTAGGACCATTGTTAGCGTTTCCCTGTTACAAATACAGACTGTGTGAACATCTGCCTTACCTGGTGGTAGCAGCTAGGGGAAATGTACCGCAGCTGAGGTGTAGGTTTCATTTGTGTGTATTGGCAGTGACCTGTGACGTGATATTTTCAAAAAGGAAATTGTTCTGTTGCCTTCAAGAAGGCCATTTTAGGCATTTTTATTTTAAAGAAAGCAAATTCATGGTCTTGTAAACAAAAGCCTTTACGCATTCAGAATATGCCCCACAAGCTGTAGGTCTTGGAGACCTTGAAAGGGTTTTGTTTTCTTTTGTCTGTTACTTCACTTTGTCCCTTCCTGTCAAATTGATCACTTGAAATTAGCCACTGTCTGTTTTTCAACAAACAGAAAACTTCTAATTATATCTTTATCTAAGAGTGCTGACACACTTTGAGTACCCATTGAAATAGGAAAGCCACATTGCTCTACTTTCCAGCTGGACAGATCATCTAGTGTGATGGAGAAGTGTAATTCATGAAGTACACCCATGACCTTTGATCCTTTTAATTAATTGTGTGGTGAATCAGAGCATAAAAGAGGAGAATTGTGTCGGAAGAGAGCCAATATTGTTATTGTTTTCCTCTGGCAGCTTTCAGTTGGTGATGTCCAGCATGACCGTGTTGTCTGTTTGACCTGCACAGTGGAGTCTGGGGGACAAGAAAGTTGTTATCACACTTTGATTCCTCTGTCCTTGCCAAGCTTCTGAGGCCCAACCCACAGACCAAGAAGCCTTTCCCCACAAAAACAGCAGGCATCACACACTCCAGAGAGGTGGTGGTTTGCAACTTGGGTGCTCAGCGCTTGCTGTAGGGAGAGCCCTTCTTCATGAGAAGAGCGCTCTGGTTGCTTCTCTAAACAAGCTGTGCGTGTGTACGAGACATTTGGAACAGAAGTTATCATTAATTGTTCATTCCTTTATTTACCAATCTATTCTGTCACCATGATAGATCAGTGAGTATTTTTCAGCCAGAATCAAAAGACCAAACCTTGAAATAAATTTTTCCATTACCCCCAACCCACATACTTCATCTGCCCCTGCTTCTTGAGTCCTCAGAAAAGCCATCAGCCTTACCAAAGTCTTCACAAGGAACAAACTGCCAGTGGATGAAAAATAATTGTGAAACCACGCTGGGTCAGAATAGCATATGTTCACATTAAATGTTTAGAGAACGGAGTTGTAGGAATCCCTGAAACCTACATATGCTTTGAATGCAACAGACTCAGTCCAGAGCAGTAGAGCTATCACAGGAATTGTGTGGGTGACTCTAAAGAGCCATTAACACCCAGATGCTTTCCTGCAGACAGTTGGTAAAGGACTGGAACTCTCTGTTTTTAGCAGGAAAGCATCTCTCGTATCTTCCCACTTTCTTCCTGTCCTCGATCCTCCAGTTATTTTGAAAAACAAACAAAGAAAAAAAGAGAGAGGGGGGAAGAAAGCAGTATAAATATGAACTTGAGAAACTGAACTTGTTGCAGCTCTCCTGGATATGCATAATGGATAATGGTAGAGATACACATATGCAAAATAGTAGGGATATCTCAAGGTATGCATAATAGCTGTATGGCGTGGCTTGTAATTATACCCCTCTCTCTAGCTTCGTCCTCTTCTTTTCTAGTGCATCCTTTCTCTTGTTATCTCACAAGCTATTGACCCACTTCTCTTGCCTCTTTGTGACCTATGTTCTGTCAGCAGGCTGTTTCTTTCTGACTTTTCATCTTTGTTTATCCGTATTTAGTTTAGAGTTTTCTGCATTTGCTCATTTCTGAAGAAATGTGTACATACCTGGGTGGAAATACTGGGCAAAGTTTCAGCTCTATCAGTTGGTCTCATAAAAGATGCTATTGTTGTCTGGAGATCCAATCTCCTTATTATTATTTTGATGGTGGGCTATTTTAAGCCACAATCAAAAATAAAATAAACCTCTCATTTCATTGTTAAGAGAAAAGCATACCACAGACTTACTGTAAGTCTCCTGGATAAAAGCCAATGGAATTAAGTGCTGTCTGTGCACTCCCAGATGGTGAAGCTAGCGAAGGTTACACTTGTGTAAAACTCTCCTAGTCTCTCAGAAATAGTTACAATATGTACGATGCTTCACTAGTATTAAAACAACTCTTTGCATAACAGTGCTGCTTCCATTGTCAAATTTAATTGTTACAACTGCAAATTCTTGTGATCCTTATTTATGCTGCCTTGTAAGATCCTTGTTAAAGCCACAAGTGATTTGTAATTTTAGAATATGGGTGTATTTGTTGAGAGTGAAACACGAGTGGTTCCTATAGGTTCTCCTTCTGCTACAGAAGGAAAATGCATATTTTCCTCTCTTGTTCCAATTTCAGAGTCTGTTTCCAACCACTGCCACCATGCCTTCTGTTGCTCAGGACCTGGCAGGGAGATGGGAAGTGTAGGAGGACAGGCAATTGATGTTTAATCCTTCATCTGTTTTCTAATTTATAGCAGGGATGATTATACATGCATCTAGAGCAAATAGGCGCACATGCATATTCTAAATAGAGATACATTACAGTTTTCCTGCTGCAGACACATACTGTAATATCTTTTGGGACCTCCTTGGTTTGGGGCTGGTAAAACTCCTTATTGTGCATTTTCATTTCTACGCCGTTCTTGCAGATGAGAAAGTTTTGATGATTGATTGAGCTGTCTTGCTTCTTAAGAGATTTTGTTGAACTGTTGCTACTTAGTTCAAATTTGGGCTTTTCTTATACTGAGTAATTAAAAAGTATGAGGGGTGCTCCCGAAGTACATGCTGAAGGCTCCCCAGCTCCCTGGTGGCACCTGCCAGCAGAGCTGCGTGCTGCACAGGGTTCCCATGCAGCTCTGCCTTGTAATGCACTGCCTTGGTTTGGGGTGAAGGTTTCTTTGCTGTGTGAAGAGAAGGGCAAAAAGAAATATCTCCATCCTCGCATGAAATGTATGTATCTTTAATGACAATGAGTTGTTTATGTATTAGTGAGCATTTCCTGCTTTGGTAATGGTAATTATTGTTGTGCAGCAGTGCTGTCACTGGAGCTGCTACCAGATTGGTCTGTAAATCTGCAGAGACTGCAGTTAGCAAGGAAAGTCTATTAAAATAATAGAGACTTGCTTTACAGGATTTCTTTCACTTATCGATATTTCCAGATTGCAGAGTACAGAGACTATGCTTGCCACTTAATACGCTATTTTGAAGCCACAAGCCATTTTTTATTCACCTTAACAAAATCAGAGCAGGCTATCAAGAAAGCTACAGGGATGTACCCAACGGGAGTGTGTGCAGGATAGAACAGATCACTTCAGCAAAGACATCTCATCTCTCCTCCATGGGGAGTTCAGCAGAAGCATGGGGATATTGAGCTGGTGTGCTCCCAAGGAAGAGACGAGACAGCCAAAGAGGGGACTGTGCAGAAGGTTTTAGAGATGAATTGCTGCTCAGCATTAGTGGGCAGAGCTGGGGGTTTTGAGATGTTGACAGTTTGGGCCCTGCTTATGGGTTTGAGAAGTCTGTGAAGACACCTAGTGTTGTACAGACAGCCTTGGCATATCTCTGCACTCATAATGTGCCCCAGAAGTATAGGGTGGGCAAGATTTTTGCCTTTGCGTATTGTGTTACGGGGGTACTGGGTGATGTTCTGGTGTCAGCATCCTTTAAAGGATGTTGAGAAAATTGCAGATTGAAGAAGGGGGCTGATAAGGTTATTCAAAAGACGGAGAAGGTGCCTTAAAGCAGGAGACTTGGATGTACTCTATCTCGTTGGCCAAAGGAATGAGAAATGATCTGATTAGGGTTATGAAAATAGTTATGGGGAAAATGCCTTGTTAAGGGACTCTCTTAATCTGGTAAAAAAAGGTAGAAAAGGAGCTGAGGCCTGGAAGCTAAAACTTGATTTGAATGTGAAACACAAGTCTTTCACGGGGTGGTAGGTAATTCAAGGCTCTGTCAGGGATGCTGGTAAAGGTCCTGTTTCGGGGTCCTAACCTGAGGAGTGAATACTCCTGAGAAACCAGAGTTTATGCAGACACAAATTACTCATACTGGTTCAGAGATATTTCAATCACATATCAAGATCTGTGGTAGATTAGAGGACAATAAACTTCTGGCCTCAAACCCTTTTATAAATATATATTTTTAGAAAACCCGTTTTAATAGATAAAACTACTTTGATAGCAATTATCTCTTCTGGTTATAGCACTTGACTAAATTAAGTCTTTCACATGTAACTACACAGCCTTGCTTACACTGCTCTGATTATGGATTGTATCAGCCTTATTAGCAGCTGTGGCGATGCTTGGCACTTTCACCCATTTAGAAAAGATTATCTCAGCTGGGGTTGTAATTAAGCAGGTAGCCAATTAGTTGTCAAACCCCCAAATGCCGTGTGTGTACACAATCGAAGTGCAAGGTGGTCCTTGCACTCGGTCTCGGTGTTGCGGAAGGCTGCCTTGCCGTACGCCGCCACACCAGCTCTCAAGAATTGTTTGCAGGGCGATGTGGACACAGCGATGCTCGCAGCTTTACCCCGTGCAAAGGGGCAGCCATCCCACTCCAGAGGAGCAGCAGCCCACAGTTCGATGCCAGCAAGGCTGAGATTTACGAATGATTCTTGAGCATTTCTCAAAACCGACCTGAAAAACACCTGTCTGAAAGGAGTCTGCAAAAACATATCTTTGGCAGTTTGGGGTTTCAAAAAACATTTTAATTGTAAATTAAATAGTACACCCCTCGTACACGGGTGCCTGTACTCAGAGCATTTATATTTCTGATGGGTTATTTACCACATTTTCATATCTACCCTGGAGCTGCTTTGACTGCTAGAAGAACACTGACTTATATTTTGGTTAATTTTGATTAATTAAAGCGAGCTTTTGCGTCACCCCATTTCCTTTTCCCCTTGATTTCCTTTTATTCGGCCCCCAAGGGGTTATAAAATATCCACCAGCTTTCTGCAGTATCTACATAAATACTTAATTGTGAGGTGGCTGCATTAATGGAATTTCTTCTTCCCTATTTTAGTTTAATTTGTGCGTGTCATTTAGTAACATGAGCAATGAAATGGAAAGCCTGCCTAGGGTGTTGTTTTGTTTCTCTTGTGAGAAACAATGTCTAGAGAGCCTTGTGTCTGTTTTCCTCTCTAAATATATATATATATACACACATAAGCGTAAATATATTTATAGATATATCTGCATGAATATGTATGAGTGTTTATACACATAGATACATGTTTTAGAGTAAGTTACCATCAAGATGTGACACATCAAGAGAATCAGCTATCTGGACATCTCCCATCTGCTGGGAGCAGAAGAGCAGCCTTGAGGACAGCTGGCTGGAGGCAGGGCTGATGTTTTAACCTTCTTGCTGTCATTGTAAGGACTAGCATTTTCATTGCCAGTCTTTCTTCCCATTATCTTACTACAGATAACAAGGGTTGGAAATACCATAAATGGAGTGGAAAGATTCAAGTGTAGGATACTTTCCTTGACTCAAAATCTGTTTTAAAATGTAACTTTTTTTTTTAAACTTTATGGGCAAAATGAAGCTCAGTGATTTGAAGGAGGGAAGCATGCTTGATTATCTTGTCTACTAGAGGCCAATCCACAGTTGGAAGTTCTTTGGAGGATAATTTCAGCCAAACCTGTCCAAGGAGGAGGACGCTGAGTTGAATACTCCCAAGTTTATTGAAAACGCATGGGTGCTGAGAGAGAGCCGGAACAGGAAAACCTGATTTGGAGGAAGTCGTAGCAATATCTTAATTTTTCCATTCTCTTTGGCCAGGCATGATCGTTGGTCAGGATGGGCATATTGGCTGGTGAGTCAGCACATGCTTAGCTGGGATTCGAATGTAACACAGGCAGACTCTGCCCCTGCAAGGAAGGATGTGCGGAAGGAGCTGGAATTAATCTTGGAAGATTAAGAATTGTTTTGTAAGAGAACAGGAGTTCAGCTTGCACCTCCCAAAAGGTGAAGGCTTCTGGTGCTTCTGCAGTCAGCTCAGCTAGCCTACTGGTGGGACTCAACGTCGTTTCCTAGACCGCCGTTCCCCTGAAGGAAGTAAAAACTTTTATATGAAGAATAGGAGGCTTTAATATTCTGCCATTTAGAACTATGAATATTTGGTTTCACATAAAGAGTTACTGTATCTCAGTGTTAATAGTAGGAGAGCACTGATGGCATCATTTCAGTCTTTTGCAGTCACTGCGGAGGAGACAGTGAAGCCATTTACTGACCTTCAAGGGATCATCAATGCCCCTGGTTCCTACTTATTGATGTGTTAAAGTAAGGTCTGGTTTATATCATAGAGCAGAAATAAAACATATCGGAAATAAGCTTTTTTAGCATTATGTTTAAGTGTAATCTATTCTTAATGGAATTCTTTTTATAACTTGCTAGACTATGCATTTAAAAATATTGATTCTAGGACTTCAGAGGTTCCAAGTGAAAAGATATTTTATATGCTACAAGATGAGGAGAGAAGTACCCGTTTTATGTTCCAGTTTGGTTTATGGTGTTAAGAAAGTGCAGGGATTGGAGATATCTCCCTTTTCTTCCTGATCAAAATTAGAAATGAAGTTAAATAATAAAAAAGTAGAAAAGCTGGTGATAATTACTTCTGTTAAAATACTTAATGCTTCCAAATGCTTTCTGGTCATTTATTTCTGAACTCGGACATCAGCTAATTACAAATCTAAACTGTTTCGCTAAGTTTTTTGGTTTTGTTTTCCAATTGCAGTACTTGCTTCGTGTGGAACACCTACAAGATTTTGAAGATTGTTGTTTCAGTTTCAGAAAAAAATGTTCCATACAGCAATCAGCACCTTTGGATTTTAAAAATAAGCATAAGCTAACAAAATATGCAACAAAAATACATACCGTCCATACTAGCCTTAGTATCATGACTCACCAAAAGTGATTATAGCCATAATCAGTTGTAACGTAATATCATGGATTTGAAAGTTGAATGCTGCTTGACCTCTTCCGAAGTTCGAACATCTGGGGCGTTTTCTCTAGATATGGAGCTGTATTTATCACTTCGATCCGTGGCAGTAATGATTTTATTAAGAATGGGAAAGCCGGGAATAAATATTTTATACTTGTGTTACCTGAAAACTCAGCACAGATTAAATCTACAAAAAGGTTCTGCGTGTATGGTAGCAGGTATCTTAATCAGTGTGCATTAATCCCTATTATTTCTATTTTTTCTAATGGAGTGCTATTATCAAGTGTGAGTTTAATGGTGAAATTGGAAAAGGATGTATGGGGCTTAATTTCTCAAAGGTCTCCAGGAGCATGATGCTAACTGTTTTGTAAATGGTTCTCTGTCCCGTGTCACATGGCCTGGCTCACATGAGGCTCTCGTGTTTCTTTAGGAACCTTTCATGTTGCTGGGATGACATACCTCACAGTGTGGGCTTGAAACCCGTTTGCTGTGCGTACTGATTTGTAGTCCTGTAGCCCAGCGTGCCATTTGGTGTCTGGACACAGAGCGTGCCATGTTGCTAAAGAACTAATTGTGATTGTCTTTAGCAAGATGGAAGCCTACCACTTTTTGTTTCGTCCTCGGATCTCTTGATTTAGTGAAAGTGATAGAAAGAGGCTCTTTGATATCACTACAACTGCTTGTTGGGAGCTTGTCGTGGTAAGGCCGGTGTCCTGTCCAGAGAGGCCTGCGGGTGGGGTATGGCGACACTTATTGTCAGGTGCCCAGGAATTGCTGAGTTGCCACCAGGACAAATCCTGTAGGTGTGAGGTATCAGGAGAGCCACAACAGACTCGGAAGGGATGGCGCAGAGGAGATTTTGCTGGGAGGCATTTGGGAGATCTCAAATGATGGATGGCTCCCTTGTGGCTGCCACTAATTGAAGACCGCCTGGTGGCCACCAGGGGCTGGCAGCCCTTTGGGAAAGGGGTGTGTGTGGTTTGCACTGTTGTGTACCCCAGTTTTCCTTCTCAGTTCTTTGCTCTTACTACTAAAGGAAACACTACCATGATGTGAATAAGAGAGTTTCTCCTGAGGGATGGGAGAAGGTGTCCTGCTGTGGCTGGGATGACCAGGGAGGGCCTTGGCTATCCCAAGCATTGTACCCCAGTCTTGCTCAGTTAGAGAACTGGAGAGGTGAGCAGCCTCTCATTGGAGGTACAAGAGCAGAACAAACCTTAAAGGATGTTTGGAGTGTGACAGGAGCAGGGAAGGTGGCAGGCCAGGCGGGACCTGAAGGGACTGTGCCCTTCCCCCTTGCACAGTGCCTGGGCTCCCAGGCTGGTGTGGCTGTGATGGCTGGGTGGCTGTGCTGGTCCCCCCCAGCACCTACGTGGAGGCTGCTTTAGCCCCTAGGAGGCAGTGGTAAATGCTATTGTAATCATGAGGTAGGTATGGGGGCTAGAGACTAGATTTTAAAAACAAACTCGTGCTGGGAAGTGTTCTTCTTTCTTTCTGCTGCATGGCTGTCTGATGTGGTGTTCTGGGTTGTCTAGCTGGCCTAAGAGCTCTGACCAAGGCAGTGGGAGGTGATGTGCAGGTAAGCAGGAAGAGGAAAAAAAAAAAAAGGTTTCCTAGAAAAAAATGGGCTGCGTTTCTCCTAATCTGGAAAGAAAGAAAACAAATTGCTAATAATATCTGTAGAGTAAGTAATAAAGAGAAGAGAAAGCCAGACAACTGCAGATGGAGGAGGTAAATGGAGTGGCTCTGGGGAAGCCTTGCTTCGGTCAGTAGTGCCTGAGGCTTGGGTGATGGCCGTGGGAGGGAGCAGTGAGCATGGGCTGACTGGGAGGAGCTGCAGCAAGCAGCTGATCCACAGCCTGGGTTGATAGTGGGTGATTGCTAGATTGATCTGCTAATCACTGTTTTTGTTCAGTCAGTGCTGGAAAAGTGTTTCAGAGCGCTGCAATCTGTCATCCATAATGGCAAATGAACCCGTTTGTCCCTTACGGCTTCTTTAGTGGTGGCTTGCAGGTGCTGTGCCAGCTGAAAGCAGAGGCCGGGCTTGCTGCAGAGAAGTTGCATCTGTTTATCCCACCGTGATGGGATGCAGAGATTTGTCCTTCAGATTGCATTATCCAAGTTAAATGGTTCATCTGGCCACAGGCGTGTGATGACAGCTGTTGAAGTAGGAAGGCGCAGAGCAGCAGTGCTGTGCAGAGCTATGAGAACAAAACTAGAAATGATCTGACTGAGGTGAGTTGCTTAAAAACTTAGGCTTCTTAATGTAATTCCAAGCTGGTAAGACGGGCTGGATGGAGGAGGAGACCGGGTTTGTTGCCATTAGAGAGCTGGGGAAGAGTAGGAAGCAAGTGGATGCAAAGGAGGGAAAGAAAGGGCTGTGATGTGGTCTGGGTTAATATAATTGGAAGGTGTTACACAAACGGGGCAGCAGCCTGGTGGCTGGCACAAGGAGGGCAGAAGGGATGCCTTGCAGGCCAAGACTCTTGCTGTGTGGGCTGTTGGTGCGGCTGTCTGGAGTGGGGCAGTGGCACAGGTCCCAAGCCTGGTGTCTCCATTGTTTTGGCTGAGTTTTGGGTCACAGTGTCTAGCAATCCCCAGACAGTACCTGCTCCTGGTAGGTGGTGTGGATAAGGCCATCCTGAGGCACAGCAGAGCAGAGTGGAGGGAAGAGAATTTTAGGTGTACGATTGAGTTGTGCTGTGCTGTTTCAAAGAGGCTTGGCATCATTGTATTCACTCAGGTGGACAATAGTTGTAAAAAGCAAGAGACAAGAGGAGGGAAAGGCAGAGCAATTGGAAAACAGACTATAGAGAAATGTTGGGTGAAGACAGAAGACTCAGCCACAAGCCACAAGCTATGAGGTGAAGGAAGTTTTCTACTTGACACACAGCCTCAAGAGTTAAGAGCATGCTTTTATCAAAAGCTAACAAGAAACTGTAGAAAGACTATAAGGGAAATTATCTCCACTCCAAGCACGTTAACTTCCTAATAATCGCTCACAAGATGTTGGGGGAGCAAGCATAAAATGGCAACATTGGTCAGTAGGGATCAGTCATTCTTCAAGTTCCTTCAAGGCTGTGATGAGAAGACGGCTGGGTGTCAGTACAGAGCTGCTGGGCCTGCCATGCTTTGAGATTGGCCTTTTTTGGGTTGAGTTTTAGAAAACAAGTATCCTCCAAACCAGTGCAGATGCCTTGTTCTTGCCCTGAAGTCCTATTATACCCCAAAATCTTTGAGGTGAGAACAACTACTGTGGTACTACACCTGGATGGGTGCTCTAGTGGTGGGAAATGAATTGAAGAGTGGAGTGGAGGGACTCAGAAGTTTCTACTGGCCTCTCGTCAAGGGGGAAAAATATCTTTCATACCTTTTAAGTCTAGAACCAAGTAGGATTTATTACTTTGATATTGCAGAGACCTGGAAAGGGAAAATCAGATTCATGTAATGGTTTTAGAAAGCATTTAGGAAGAAGTATCTTTACTCTTTTGAGATACAGAGAATAGCCTTTTCAAATTTTTCTTCTTGTTAAAGAAGAATACAGGCCAAAGAGAATCATTCATAAATCTGTGAATTAATCATTTCCTGTGTGAGTCTGATAACTGCTCAGGTCACTTCACTGAAGCATTTTTCTAGGTATTATTAGAAGTCAGAAGATCAGCTTGTCAGTGGCTGCAGGAGCAGACTCGAAGCATGTCACAGGAAGTAAATCCTTTGGTGGGAAGTGTTTATAAGGGGGAGGCTCCTATAATACGGCCTAAATTTCAAATATCTGTAATAACTATTAAAAAAAAATCCTTTTTAAACTTTTGTAGTTTCATAGTCAAGACTGAATGTGCATCTGAGACTTTAATCCCTCAAAAAGGGTCATTTCAGTCTGTTCTCCAGCTGAAGAATTTGAAAGGCGTTATGTCTTTGAAATGATAGTAATTTCAAGTTAGCAGAAATAAGTTTGAGACAAGAAATTGCAGGATCCTTTTATTCTTGTGAAATAGATTAATGAGTTAGGAAAATGAATTGTAATTACTGATAAAGACATCAAAACCATAGATGAACCTTGTACGTGCCCCTCTGATGATTTGTAAGACTTGTAATGCTTGCTTGCATCGACTGTAGAGCCACGGTTCTCCAAAGTAGTCAGCACTTGGCCCAAGGTCATCAGTTGGTGTATCAGTGAGTTTTCACTGAGATTATTTGTTTTGGTTTGTTGTTTTGGGGGTTTGGGGTTGTCTTTTTTTTTGGGGGGGGGGGGGGCAAATGTATGTAACTAGTATTGTTACTTTGTCCTCTTATTACAGTTTCTGCATTTTCTTCTAGACAAAACACTTTTATGTCAAGCAAGAGGATGCCTTGCCAGTTGTTTCAGTGAAAGCAGGGTACAGCCAAGACTAGCTGTGTGTGTCCAGAATGTCATTTTGCACATGCAGTTGTTAGATCTGAAGGTCAATTTATGTAGTCGGCTAAAATTGTAACCTAATTATATGGTTCAGTGAGAAATTGTGTAGTACAGCAGTAGCTGGTAAAATCCCATGTGAAGGGAAGGGAACGTGCAATTTGAAAACAGAAACATCATCTGTAAACCCAGAGAAAAAAGTGCAGTGTAAAAACTACAAATACAATGATACAACACTTTAAAAGTGGACTCTGCATGCATGTCTGTGTTTTATTGTTTTTTATCTAGATAGCAGTGGCTAGTTTGGGTGTTGCGTGTTAACCTCTGTGGGCATCTCAGCCCTACACAGCTGCTTGCTCGCTCTCCCAAGGTGAGATGGGGAAGAGAATTGGTAAGGTAAAAGTGTGAGAACTCATATGTTGAGGTAAGGATGGTTCACTAGGTAAAGCAAAAGCCATATGCACAAGCAAAGCAGAAGGAATTTACTCGCTGCTTCCCTTCGGTGTTCAGCCACTTCCAGCAGAGCAGGGCTCATCACACACAGCGGTTTGTTGGGAAGACAAACACCAGCACCCCCAACATGCCCCCTCTCCACCTCCTTTCCTCCAGTTGTTATTGCTGAGCATGATGGCACTCGGCATGGAACATCCCTTTGGTCAGCCTGGGCCAGCTGTCCCAGCTGTGTCCCCTCCCAGCTCCTGATGCACCCTCAGCCCCCTCGCTGGCAGGGCAGCACAAGAAGCTGAGACGTCCTTGGCTCTGTGTAAGCCCTGCTCTGCAACAACTGAAACACCGGTGTGTTATCACCACTATTCTCATCAAAAATCCCAAACACAGCATCAGACCAGCTGCTAGGAAGAAAATCCACTTTATCCCAGCCAAAGCCAATGAGCTTGGGTATAAGGTATGGGAACTCTTCTTTTTCCAGATGTTTGGGCAATATTGCAGAGGAGACAAATGTTCGTTAGTTTTGGTGACTTTTGGAATATTTTGTTTGCCTGTCATTAGATCTGGTGAAAATCTTTGTAAAGTTGCTTTTTCTGTGTAGAATCTATGGAGAAAATGATATGCTTCTGGAAAAGGGATGTGTTAACATATTTAACATGAAATCAATCTTACGTTTTTTGAAATCTGAATAAATGGCTTTTTTCAGTGGTCTTCAAAGCTGACTGAATGAGATGATCCAGTGAGGTGCAGGAAGAAAATATTAGAACGTCAGTAGTGAAATTATGTAATCAGAGAGATGAACACAAGTATACTGGTGTAGTCAATTATTTGTATTTTTTAATCATGGGGTGCGTCAACAAAAAAGTTTAAAGACCAGCCTATTAAGTGATAGTGTATTGCTTCAAATAAATATACAGAAATTCAAACAATGAAGTCCTGTACAGATTTGCCTCTTGCAAACTCTTGCAGGGAGTTTGCAGGTTGTCAGCCCGATGGCCAGCTGACAGAGTAGGCTTTGTAGTTAGAGCATTATCTCCTATCTTGTTTTTCCTACAACTGGCAAGGTCTGAATTAGAGCTTTAACATGAGCAACAAGAGTTGAATTCAGGGAAAAGTTTTAATGAAGTTTTTTTTTTTTTTTCCTGTTTAATCCCCCTCACTCAGGGCAGATCAGATAGCATGCAGCTCAGCAGTATGGGTAGGTTTCAGCATCAGCTCTAGCTTATAACATCCTTGGTCAAAAGCACTTGAGTGTTGGCTGCGATAACTGCAACAATCCTGGCCGGGAGGGGAATGGGAGCGGCCTCCTGCACCGCGTGGAGGCTGCAGCACAGCTCCTGGCACAACAGCTCGCCCCAATTGCCGCATCCTTCGTGAGAGGAGCTGCAGGTACCAGCTTCCCAGCCCTGAATCCAGGCTGAAAGGGTAAATGACAGAGAGATGAGGTCAAAGGAAATAAATCAGCCAAGCTGCAGAGTAATGTGCTCAGAGTTCTGAAGAAGCCTGGACTTTTATAAATAAAAACCTAAAGACCACAAAAAGGTTACGTGGAGGTCAGTGCAGCTGATTTTAAACATTTTTTTTAAGACTTTCTAAAAAATTTACTGGACCTGGCAGAGTCTTTCCTTCCCTTCTCACTTTGAGAGTGCGCATCCCTCACTGCACAGCCATCATTTTTAGTTTCATTTGCTGGAACTGAGAGTTTCAACTGCTTCACTCAGCTGTTGCATCCAAACATGCTTGTGTTCCAAAAATTTACTTGTTGTGGGTTAACCCAGCAGGCAGCTCAGCTCCAGACAGCTACTTGCTCGCTCTCCCCAGGTGGATGGGGGAGAGAATCGGAAAAGAAAAAGTGTGAGAACTCAGGGGTTGAGGTGAGGACAGTTCACCCTTTCTTCCTTCTTTCTCCCAGCTTTTATTGCCAAGTACGATGCTGTGTGCTATGGGACATCCCTTTGGGCCAGCTGTCCTGGTTGTGTCCCCTCCCAGCTCCTTGTGCACCCCCCACCCCCTCACTGGCAGGGCAGCATGAGAAGCTGAAATGTCCTTGGCTTTGTGTAAGCCTTGCTCTGCAACAACTAAAACATTATCGCCACTGTTTTCATAAAAATCCCAAACACAGCATCACACAAGCCTCTGTGAAGAAAATTCAGTCTATCCCAGCCAGAACCATGACAGCGGTAAAGCCTTGTGTTATGTTTTGGCATGTTAGTTGGTTGACAAAAAAGTGTTGTTTTCTCCGTGAGGGATGAATTGTACTGACCCCACTTCTGCAGTGCCACCTAACGCTGTCATCCTATCGGAGCAACTTTTCTTCCTCCTTATTTACCCCGGCCCAGACCTTTTGTCTGGTCAAGAATGGTAGGCACAGAGTGGAGGAGACCTGGACCAATCAAATCATTTTGCTTGCCCATCAAACTTTTGAAAAGCAGAGAAATGAGCCAAATTGGCCTTTCTCTTCAAAAGCTCCTGTTGTGATTTGAGGCAATGCTGTAAATGTTCTGATCACAGATGGCAATCCTGGTACAATTGGGAACTTACTTGTTTTCTGGACTTCTTGCCTCTAGTGAACGGTCCTGGCTTTGCTTCTTGTTTTATGGGGTCGTTTTCTTTACAAGGTAGGCACCTTCTGTATTGAGAGTTTCTGACCGAGTTAGAAGAGAATTGACCGAGCTGTGTAGAGAACTTGAATGCATCACAGAAAAGGGCTTTACTTCAAAACCAGCACACCTTTGTACTTCTGAACACCTTTAAAGGCATAGGAAATATACATTCGCGTAGCCCTTTCTGTATGTAGACGTTTATTTAATTTAGTGCACCTTTTTTCTCTTGTGCTGCTCCGTTCCCCTTTGCACTGGAGCCTCAGGCATCCAGGGGTTGCAGCCAGCCTCCATCCTCTCTGTTCCCTGCCGGTGAATGAAGTCACAGCTGGTGATATCCCGAGCGGCGTGTGTGAAGTTCAGGAGGCTCAGATTATATATATATCCTCCTTAGCAGTGCAGTGTTTGATCTCTTTTGCCTAGGACTTAATAATAATGATTAATTACACTGCTTCTTCAGATCTCTAGGCTGTGTATCCCTTTTCCCTTACACTAGAGAGAGAGACCTTAATAGCAGTATTTGGGACTGACCTCCCTGTTCAATTAGTATTTGACACTGATTATAGAAATATTAATTTGGGGCTCCTGAAATGATTATAAAGATGACTTTATCTGGTGTTTGTGTGCTAACAAACGTTAGGACTGGCTGTAGTACGATCTATCTTTTGCAGGATGTAGGATGATCTGTCTTTTCCACGCTTTCAGGAGAGTACTGCAGCATGTATGGTTATTTCAACAATCATAAAATTTCCTAGGGAGAAACCTATTGCCCCAAGCTCTCCAAGTTCTTTTAAGAAAACAAAAGGGGCGAGGGAGTAGGTACAAATTGTCAGTACTTCTTAAACAACTATTTTAAAAGCAATTTTTAAAAAGAGAAGAGGAAACCTCAATGATCTGATTACCTTTTTTGTAGCTGGCTGGCTGAGTAACCTATGTAGTATAACCCAGCTTTTGTATTGTATGTTTGACCTGATTATTGAAGGTCGTTTTTGTTTTCTTTAATTCTCCCATGTGACATCCCTGCCAACTATCTACTGATTTCACTAATTGCATTCCTCTTCTCTTGTTTGTTGTGAAGTCTAGATAACTGTTCTCTGGGGGGAAAATGGCAGTAAGTTCCAGTTGGCACTGTTGCTTAACTTGCAGACATTATTCTGTAGGATTTACCTTGGATGTCGCTGTCCTGTACTGCTACAGCATTGTGGCATTAATAGGTATGTGCCAAGCCAGGACTATGTGGTAAAGGTACAGAATTATTGCAGCCTGCACAGCTGTTGGTGGGAGCATTTTCATGCATTGGCAGCTCAGTATCATTTTTCCTGTGAACGAGTTCCTCACTTATCTTTTATCTTTAACTGGCTTGAACCTGTTTATTTGCATGATGAAACACCTGTCAGAGGAACAGGAAAGCCTTGTTCAAAGAGTCTATGGCTGATGTAACATGCTGAGCTGGGGACAATCAGGCTGAAACACGGGCCACCTGTATCTCAGGTTGCTGGTTTGCATTTCGGCAGAAAGCAGAACTTTGCTGCTGTTCCTTGTTTGATTGTTAGCACTTTCTAGGCCAGTCGATATCTAACATTTTTGCTGTCTGCTTTATGTTGTTTACTAGCAATAATACTAGTTTAGCTTTGAAGCTGAGCACATCTGTTTTTTTGCAGCCTAACACCATCGCCTTTGGAACAAAGACAATTTCTTAAACAAACAAGACACAAAATGT
The DNA here is from genome assembly GCF_964211835.1 of Anser anser. Classification (NCBI taxonomy): domain Eukaryota; kingdom Metazoa; phylum Chordata; class Aves; order Anseriformes; family Anatidae; genus Anser; species Anser anser. Next base: position 36,149,881 of record NC_139720.1, on the reverse strand, counting down.
TTCTTCCCCCAGTACTTGTCTTCAGTCACAAACTTGTAGATGTCCTCCAGGACGGCTCTTCCCCAGTGCAGAAGACATCCCAAGCAAAACCATGAAGGTCATCTCCTCTGGTTGGTATGAGCCAGCTGGCAAGCTCCCTGAGCCCGAGTGAGTTCAGTCCTTGGAAATCTTGGTGACAGATCCAGCTCTAGAGACGTGCCTTTCTGGGTCTGTACTTTAGAGCCCAGTTGGCAGAACCTAACATCTTGTGAGAGAACAACTCCAGTGGTGAATGAAAAAAATGTGAGTTCAAGTGTTGGGCTGGGCACGGAGAAGCAGATAAACTCCGCGTAGTCCAAACTTGAACTAGCAAGTTCCATATATACATTTTTACGTGGCTGATGCTGAGAGCTAATTCACTGGTGGTTGCCACATGGATTGCAAAGATTATGGTAATTCATTGGCATAAAGTGCTGCCTTTCCCAGTGATTACAGACTGGCTCAGCGTTGTCTTTTACATGCCTTTATGATCAGTGGAGCCACAGTGTGAGACCTGGCTCTAAGTGCATGGCAGCTTCTCTCAAGGAAAGGCACAAACAAGGAGAGGCTTCAAACAAGAAAACTGTACTAAAGGGGGAATTACAGGTGTGATCCCTGCATCTAGGGGGACTGGAGCTGGTGCAGACACAGGAGATGTCGTGTAGCAGCCAAAACCAGAGGGGTGTATTTCATAATAAACTGATGGAACTTGGTAAAAACCAACAGTCAGGAATGAGTGGTTAGGGGCTGGGAATATCTTGCAGAGCCTGGTATGTGGGGCTCAGGGTTAGGACTTTTAGTACTGTGGAGGAAAGTGAGGTTGGGAGTAAATCTGTTTTTGAGTGGAAGAGGCAATGATGGATATTACTGATGTACTCAGCATAACGTTAACTGGTGGTGAGGACAGACACTCACTGTTCCTTGTTAGGAGTCAGAGACAGTATGAGAACATCCAGCAAGAGGTGCAGCAGGTTTTTTGGTGTGAAACAACACTAGGAGGTTTTGTGAACTTGCTTGTAAATTCTTTGTTATGCCTGAAAGAAGTCTTAAACCAAGCTCCAGGTGCATCTATATACCACGCTGGAGCTAAATAGTGGTTTCTTCTTTGAGAAATAAAGAAATTCAGAGGAGGAATGTGTGGGAGTGATTCAAGAGAGGTGAAAAAGGCTGCTTCACCTGGGTCAGGGCACATACCGCAGTAACGGTGTAGCAGTAGACTTGCACTTTTAACCTAAAACTTGAAATTCAGCCCAGTGTTTCCAAGTTAGCATTTTATTTAGTTCTTTCTGCACTTCTTCTTCAGGATGTTTATTACTGCGGTGTTCTCTGTATCCCCACAGCTCCTCACTCGAAGGCTCTTCCAACACCCCTACAAGGCAAGTTGTGCTTCTGGCAGTTAGTTAAGGAAGGAACAGAGCTTCAAAGCATTTGAAATTTCTGGAAGTGTTATTTGTATGAAACTTATTCCAGGAGAAAATATGTTTTTGGAAAAGGGGAGAGGGACAAAGGAATGAAAATACAGGAATCGTTAAATAATTTGTTGTTCTTTCCTATAACACCAGGCAACATGTGGGTGCAGTCATCCAGGCTGGTCAGTGCATTTGACTGTGCAGAAAAGTCTGGTGATTTCTGGTCTCATGCAGCTGAGAATCTGAAAGATTTTGGCATTTTTATGCTGCGACTAAGTTCTTGTAGTATGGACTATTGCAGGAGTGTTGACGATGACCAGTGAAGCGATTTAATGTCAGCTGCTGGCTAGTCCAATATACTCCCATTTTCCAAGCAAATCATTGAACTTCAGTCAGTATATTTTTAAAGGGCATTTTTCAGCCAATTTTGCATGGATTGGGGATTTTTACGACCCACGTTTTTACCTACTCTCCTTTAGGGTGGAAACAATCCAGAAAAATATTTGCCTTGCTCTACGTAACTGTTGTGTGGGTATTTCTGGGAGGGACAGTAACATGGAGGAGAGAAATCCATAGTGGTTTTTTTTGTTTGTTTTGATTGAGAGTTGTGTGTTACTTATTTTGAGGAGGGGAGTGGGCATGGGATGGAGGTGTGTGCACTTATTTTTAATTTTGTGTTTGAACAGTATGTTATGCTATTTATCAGTACACTGATCTGCTTCTAGCCTGTGGATGGGTCTCTTGGGTATTTATGCTTATCAAGTATAATTCATGTCTTCAAACATTTTGCCTAACTTCATTATTCGAATCATGTGAAAGATAAAGTTTCCAGTTTTAGTCCTCATTCATAGTTTATTAAAGAGTCATTTACAGAGAAGAGCAGTGTGTGTATGTGTGTTGGGGAGCAGGAAAAAGGAGCTTTTTTCTTCAGAAGCTAGGACATACCTGCAAGCAAGTACACAGAGATTTGGGCACTTCCCTGTCTGGGCTCAGTCGCACATGACAGCATTATTTCGATGTTGTGTGAATGGGAGTGGGCGTTCTTACAATTACTATGGTACACTTATAATTGGCAAGGAGATGCCGTGTGGACAGCCTCCATCAATTCTGCTCAAATTAATAAAATCCTTGATAGAGGACCTCTTGATATTTGAGCATAAAGTAGGAGCTGAAAGGCCTCTGCTCATTAATTTTTAACAGCCTAAATGCCTTCCAGGCTTTTGTTTTTTAAGGCGAATCATAAAGCAGTAATTCACAGGGGAAAAATTTGTCAGGTGTAAGCAGCAGCAGTGTCTTGTGGGACCTTGCAGAAGAACACGTTTCCTGCTGTTTGATGACTTTTTATAATTAGTTTTAGGAGGTGTGGTTTTCACCCTCACACTGTGTAGACCTGTGACATCTTCACCATCAGATACCTGTTTACAGATTGGAAAATGGATTATATCATGCTAGATACAGTGTAACGGTGGTGAAATGAGGTGATTACACTTTGTAGCTTGGGAAAGATATCACTTTTTTTTTTGGATTTTTTTTTTGATTAAGCTGTTTAACCTGGCAGGTTTGCGAGACAGCTGTCTTGTTAGGGGAGGCTTTGATGGCACAGCCTCGGGCTGCTTTCTCGTCCTCTGATGTTTGTCCAGAAGAGACCCTGGGACTATGAATCCCAAATCCCCCATAGTGGGGACAGTGAGAGGAAGGGGAACCAGATGCAGGGATAATGACTTCTTGGACATGAGCACTGAGGATGAACTGCCAGTTTAGGTCGTTTTCCACTGGATGTTTTATGTTTGGTGATATCCTTAAGCTATTAATCAAGTGGTAACATGTGTTGCATAGTCTGATATTCAGTTGTACTGGGATTATATTCCTGCCAAATTTCTTACATGGTTACTTAGTACCATCAGAACTGGTTTGATTTTTTTTTTGCTCGTCTGTAGCACTTGATGAAGCCTATTACCTTCTCTGTGTAAAAAATCTGTAATTGTTAGGATTTTTCTCATGCTTTCAGCAAATCTACATTTAAAGAGTCAGGCAGAAGACTTTGTCTTGAATTCTATTCACTCCTTGAATGTAAAGAGGATGGAAATTCAAATTATTAGAGATGGTAAATAGCTGGGAGATAAAGCAGCACAATTCAATAACCTCTTAAATGTTTGATTCAATGAATTTTGAATCTTTTAAATGAAGTTGGTATAATAAGACAACGCTTTACAGTTGAGACAAAGCAAAAATGACAAGCAGTTGAATCACTATATCTACTCATAAAGTAATTCACAACTTCTCAAAAGCCACCAGAGGCAACTCCTGTGGAAAGCTTGAGGTTTACATTCTTGTTTCACTCCTTGGACTGTAATCCTGCAGAATTGTAATGTCTGCTTTAATTATCTGCATGTGCAGTCTTAAGAGGCTTGCATGCCTCTGTCATCACTTGCCTCATGAGTCCCCGTTTCAAAGTTGTATTCTCCTGAGGTTTAAAAAAGAAAAGACAATTCCTTAGAAAATGGTGGATCGTAAATGTATTGGTACAGATGAGTCATTTGCTTTGAGAAGCATAGGACTTTTTTGTAGCAAAACATGAGTTCACTTATTACCTTCAATCCCTGGACTAGAAGTTTTATTTTTTAGAATGAAATACGTGATTATTATGCAGGGATGTCACTGTCTAAGTTAAATAATTGCCAAGTATGTGCAATGCTTGATTTTGTTTTCTCCCCCATAGTATTAAACTGTTTGGTGCAGAGAAATTAACTTGTCCTAGGATTTTGACAGCTCATGATCAGTAAATGATGCTAGCTGGATTTTTCTTAAAGGGTCACTAGTTAAAGAAATGGTGATTAGAGATGTTCTTCCACTTGCTGAAGTGTTGTAAACAAGTGTGGAGACTCCTTACTATTCCGCATGTGGAAAACCTAAGTTTGTATCTTGCCATTGCAGTCTCTCCTGAACTCACTGTAGGTTTAGGCTGAAAGTTTAAAACAGAAACCTGATGTGAAAGTAAAGTAACCTTCAAAAGAAGGAGTATACTTCTTTATTTCACTTTTCTGCTGTGGCAAGCAATTATTGTGTAAATTTTACCTCCATCTCGTGAACTCAATGTGCTCGCTTCGTAGCCAGGCCCCCTGAGATGATGTTTGCAAAGCTGATTGCTTGCTGCTCTGCTCTTCATCCTTGTATCTTAAAGCAGTGGGCTTTAACACTACCTGTCCCCTTACCTCCCCCCAAAAAAAAAGAAAAAAAGGAGTTGCAGATAAAACTGGTGAATGCACTTCTCTTTTTAACCCAAGGCTTCAGGTTTTCTTGTATGGCAGCAGGTAATGTGTTTTCTTTGTCTTCAGACTTGAGAGTGGGATGTCACTGTTGCTGTATTTGCTCGTCTGGCTCTTGAGTTTTACAATGAAAAAGCCTTTTCATTGACAGGATAAGCCTCATATATCTTCTTATGTTGGATTTTATGTAAGCTTGTGGAGTTATTTTTGCTGCATGTTGTAGGAGTAGATCATGCTTTCTGGGAGCATTGAATATTGATATCCTTTACTTACTGCTTTTAAGTGGAAACATACTATTTACAACCATGTCATCCAATTATACTAATCTTTAAATTGTGTAGTTTGATTTATTCTGATTTATCCATCCTGCACGTTTTGGGGCTGTGTTGTACCTCTTGAAATACCCAAGCTGTGTTGTGACTCACGATAGATGTGCTCAGGTGCATCTTGTCCACACCGTCTGTGAAGAGAAGGGGTCTTTCCTCTCCCTGGAGCTGGAGGTGGCTTTTCTGGGTCCCTGTGATGAGGGGCCACCCCACCGCTGACAGCACTAGCCCTCTTCTGACTTGACTTTGCCATGAATAGCTGTGGCTTCCACATCTGCCACGTTTATTTTAAAACAGTTTCCAACAGAGGAAAGATGTGACCCCAAATCCTAAAGTTCAAGCTGAATTAAAAAGTCACAGAGTACCTGCGGAGAGGTCTGCCCGTGCTGTTCCTTGTGCTCCTCCACAGGCACCTGCTGCCAGGCCCACCAGGCTGGGCCCGACATGGATGCGGTGCTTTCTGCAGGAAAGGCCCAGCTGTGTTTGTGTCACTTGGTTTTACCAGCGGATGGTGGGGAGGAGGAGGGTAGGGGAACTTGGTAATTAAAGTAGGGCCCTGGACATAGTTTAAATGAGTTCCCAAGAGCTCACAGAAGAAGACGGTTGTATTTAAAGTAAGTCTAGTGATAGTTCTGCCTTGTTTCCCTCACAGTGAAAGTAGCAGCCAGGGTAACTGCGTGCTTCAGTACTGCTTGATGCTGTAAATCCTTGCCTGGGAGAGCTCTGCTCTGATCATTTGGCAGCTACAGGGCTGTGTATCACCTTCAGAAGCCCTGCGGTTTTTAACTTCTCATCAAATGAATCCGTTACAACTTGATCTAACAGTGCTAATGGTTTTCCTTATCTGTCGGGGGAAAGGGGGGGGGTATGGTGGTCACGGTGGTGGTGGTTGCTTTAATGTGATTTCATTAAATTAATTTAAATGCTGAAGCTTTTTTTTTCCTCTTTTAATCCAGTACCAAACATATTTATGGGTTTTTAAGATGGAGTGTATACATCAGAATTACAGCAGAGCATAAATAGCAAATGCTTCGCAGCTGGCAAGTGAAAATAATTCTAATTTATATTCTGCAATATACAGAGTCTTAATGACTTGAAGCGCTGTATTTTTACAGGACAGATATCGGATACAGGCTGCTGAAGCATTATGGCAAGTCCTGTTACTGTCCAAACAAAACCTTTTTAGGTTTACACAAAGCGTGTTGCTCTATAATTAAACATTAAAAAATTCAGTTCTGAAAGTCAATCCTGCAAAGAGTTTTTGTATGTTGTTACACATCATTTTTATAAGTCCACTGAATGCGGCATTAGGCCAAGAACTGGTAAAACTGAAAGCAAGATTGTACTCTTACTTCAATTTAAAAAAAAAAAAAAAAAGTTTTCTCAGTATCATTCTGTCTCAGAACTTAAGAAAAATCACTAATGTAGAGAAACTGGAATGGGATGCTCTTAAGTGTATTTTTATCACTTTTTCTTCCTTGGGTTTCTTGAGTGTTATCTGATGAACATTTTCTGTGTTTGTCTAATTAATGGGGGAATAGACAGCCCTTTTTCATGTGCTTTATTATTGCTTGTGGGGCTCTGTAGACCAAGCCTTTGACAAAAAGTACATCACTTCTTGATGGCAGGACCTCCATAGGAATTTGTCGCAGACGGGAAATTAAGAAGCCTCAATGATTTTACTCAGCATTGGATATTAGACTAGATTCTTCCCACATTCCCTATGTACTGCAAAAATCTTAAACTTATTTTATCTTTATCCTGGAGCTTGCTTTAATGATGACCCTATGTTGTTGTTTAACCCAGCAGGCAGCTCAGTCCCACACAGCTTACTTTCCCCTGGTGGGATGGGGGAGAGAATTGGAAAGGTAAAAGTGCGAGAACTTGTGGGTTGAGATAAGGACAGTTCACTAGGTAAAGCAAAAGCCACGCTCACAAGCAAAGCAGGACAAGGAATTCACTCGCTGCTTCCCGTTGGCAGGCAGGCGTTCAGCCACTTCCAGGAGAGCAGGGCTCCTCATGCATAACGGTTTGTTGGGAAGACAAATGCCACCACTTCAAATGTCCCTTCCCCCCCTCCACCCCACCTATCCTCTTTCTCCTTCTTTCTCCTATCTTTTATTGCCAAGCATGATGCTGTGTGGTATGAGACATCCATCGGGGCCAGCTGTCCTGGCTGTGTCCCCTCCCAGCTCCTTGTGCAGCTCCCTCCCTGGCAGGGCAGCAGAAGAGTCTGAAATGTCCTTGGCTCTGTGTAAGCCCTGCTCTACAACAACTAAAACATCGGTGTGTTATCACCACTATTTTCATCAAAAATCCCAAACAAAGCATCAGACCAGCTGCTATGAAGAAAATTGACTCTATCCCAGCTAAAACCATGACATCCGGTTGTTTTGGTTTTGTGTTTTAAGGAGTGGCAAATGGCCAGCTATCACCCTTCTATCTTGGTGGCCAGTGAATTTCTTCTCTGTGATCTTCACCTTTTATCCAACATGTATTACCCTAACTCCAAGTTTTATAATCGCAGCTGGTAGTAGCTTTCAAGGTCATTACAACAAGCCTTCTGCCACATCAACATACAAGCATCAGAGGAGTGTTTTGACTAGCAGTGAAGGACTCTTCTTGGAGAGAGGAGGCAGCAGCTGGGATGTGCTTTTGCTGTCCCTAATCCACTACTGCTCAGATGTGGTTGAGCGTGTTTTGTCAGTGTTAGTGTGCTTGCTTTTTGCCTGGCAGGTAGTATGGACCCCAAGAATGGAAGAAATCAGGTATTTTCTTGTCTGGTATATTAAACAGTACATTGTGTGCAACCAATCTGCACAAAGTACTTTGAACACTTGTTAAGTTCCTCTAGGAAATATTTGAAATGCTATGGAGAGGAAAAAAAGTACGTGCTTCTCTTCCCACAGTACGTGTTTCTTCACTCAGAAAAGAAATGAGCGAACTTCGCTGGTGCTCAAGACAAATGTTGAGGCAAATCATCAGTAAAAACTATTCAAGGGTGGGTGGGAGGGTGGAATTCTCCCTCAAGTTTTCCTGCTGTTATGATTGTTGTGCCATTCTACTCAGCAAGCAATTTTAAACATGCTTAAATATGACTAAAGACAGAACCACATCTGTCTCAGCAGTGTACATGGATATGCATTCACATTTCTGAGCAGGCCCTGGGATGATTTTGCAACATCCCAAATGTTATCTTGAAACAAAATTTTCCCCTTCCCTCTTCTAATGACTTCTAAACTCATTATTGTTTCTGGACCATGACAGCAACCTGTTGGAAGTGTAAAGCAAGGTAAAACCAATTCAGATATTTGTCAAAAACAGCACAATTTCGTTTGGTCACCAAAGTAAAAATGCATCCCTGTCAGTTCAAATCAAGCTGTAGCTGAATTTAAAAGCTTCCTCCTGCCCTGTGTTTTGATGACTCATATGCCAGCTTCATGCCTAGCAGAATTCCTTCAGGATTCTGAAGGTGTAGATGCATTTTGCAGTAAACTGCTGAGTACTGAGGAGGTGGCATGTCCATGGCTTGTCACACAAACCTTCTCCACCCAAATCCCTGCACTGACCCGTGCAACCCTTAGAGGCCCTTCCAGGTTAGTGAAGGAGCACAGTGCTTTCCTCTGAGAACCCTTGAGCTCAGATGGGATGTGAGCATCCTAAGCATTGTCCATGCCCCTGGAGATGGCGTGCCTTGCTGTGTGCCACATGTCCAGACTGGTTCGAAGTAAAAGTTCAGAGTTAAAAATATGTTTATTTGCTCCATTATGGGAAAAGTTTGTTTTCAAACTTGTAAAAAGATGATGCATCAAAACGTATTTTTACGTTTATGTTCAGATGCAAGTTTTTTTTCTTACCGTAAGATTCTTTCTTAGCTGCTTCAGCATTTTGACTGGTGCGCAGTGGTGGCTAATGAGCCCACACCTGGGCTGACATGCCCCAGAGAGTCCCTAATGCTGTGTCTTCCTTCTGTATCCTGCTTCCAAGTAACACGTCCCTCTGAAGGCGCTTGCTACAGCCAGCCAGAACGGCTGCTCTGAGTTATTCCCCCCCCATGCACACACTTAAAATGCGAGGAATGTGCTGACTTTTCCATCCTCATTGCTTTCACGAGGTGCTGGCCTGTTATCTCCTGGTGTGGGAGGTGAAGTCATTTCCCTCCACTTCCTCAGGCTCCGCTGACTGCAGTTGCTGTTGTGTATCTCACCTAGCACATCTCCCCTGCTGGACCTCAGACACTTAGAAAGCATGCTTTGCATTGGATATTTGTCATAGTATATTACATTTTCACAGTGTAGAATATAAAACAATGTAGTAGATGTAGAGGGGTATTAAACATATTCAGCTTAATATACCTATAGCTTTTCTCTCTGTAAGCAACATATGTAAAATAAATGTGCTACAGCAGAGTGAAAATGAGTTTTCAGAACCACTAACCTGTCTTCCTGCCATTTGCAGAGATGATTTTAAAAAGGGAAGATGGGCTCCTAGAAGATACTGTTAGGAGTACAACTGGAATTGATAGACTTAGTGCATGGAAAAAAGTGTATGACTCTCAGGCTGCTTTTCTTGAATGAGTTATACAAATCTGTTTTCATTTAGGCAGTATTCGTACTTTGGGATATAAAAGATAGACTCTATACCTGCTTAGGAGTCTATATTCGACAAGGTGTGCAAATGAGTACCAGGTACATAAGCAAACCTGCTTCTTGATGCATCCGTTACAGTACTGCTTATGTCTAGCTGTGTGTGGACATGGGATTTCTGATTAAAACAGTTTTAAGCTTCAAAGGAAGCTGAAAGCAAAGCATTGAAACCTGGTGTTTCAGGCATAGGCTGTATCATACTGCACTGGAGTTACAGTGCAACTTTGATTCTTCATTCTGTAGCTATCTGTTTCAGTAAAAACACATTGTTTCCTCTAGTTCAAAAAAAAAAAAGAAAAAGAAAAAAAAAAACCACCAAACCCAAAACCTGCCATTCCTGTTGAACTCTGTAACAGCTTTTTAATCTTTGCTATTGTTCTGATTCTTACCAAGGAAAACTCACCGAGTTTTCTATGGAAACGAGGTCTGTGTGAATGCTATGTGTATATCTCTATTAAATTTGAAACCTGTTGGTTGTTTTCAGCCAAGTTTGACAGTTCTCAGAGGTAGTGAGGTTCCTACATGTTGTGTAGCAACATTAATTGAGTAGGGAGAAGTTACTGATCTAATAACTCAGTGGGCATGAGGCACATGTCTTCAAACTCCGTCCTTTCCATGGCACTTGCATTTTTTTCAAATGTCAGTAAATACTTCTGGGGAAGGAGAGACTAACACTCGGGCTCTGCTGATGAAAGACCTGACCAAAAAGGTGCAGGTTTACACTGAGGAATTGTTCCAAGTCCTTAGCTTGCAAAATGGCAAAGCCTTTTGTCATGTCACCTCTCCTCATTCACCTTCTGTAAAAATTGAAATGGATCCTCTGAAAGAAGCTGCTGCTTAAAGGAGCAGGAAGCTAAAAAGACCCTCTAACCACTTTGATATCGTCTCTCTCCAATGTGTTTTCTCAGTATTGAGGAATGTTTTCTCTTGTAACATCTTGAAATTTGATTGATATCACAGTCACACAAAAAAACAAGGCATCTTGTACAGTACAGAACAGCTGTCTTCCACAGCCCTGGCTCATGCCTGTCCCTGTGCTGTGGAGTTCTAGACTTAAATCCACGTTTTGCTAAGTGGAAAAATTGTACCAAGATGTGCCTAGACTGCAGACAGTGTGGCTGGCAGAAAGCTAACCAGGTAAGTGCTTTGTGCTTATAGCAGTCTGCAGCTTAGTGCAAGCTGGAAAACCTGCCTGCGAAGCTGGGACAAGACTGTTTACTTGAACAAACCCCCTGAAGCACTGCTGGCAGATTGGAAAGAGCTCGTGTGCCTCAGCTGCTTCAGTTTACACTTAAACATCTTAGCATAAATTTACCTTCGTCAGCCATGTACTCAGAGCTGGATGTGAACTGGGGCAGTGGAGGAACTGGCACGTTTCATTTTTGTGGTCTGCAAAGTGGGAGGTGGGATAGCTTCCAGGATGAAGGTGCAATGAACCTGAGCCTTGCACTTTAGCTTAAAAAACCAACACAATAAGAACAACAACACAGAAGCAATAGTTTGACATTTGTTTCATATCTTATCTTCTTTGGCTTCTCTGTCTTATGGCTTCTGTTGGCTGCTAGAGTCTTCAGTCAGACACTGAATTAATATTATTAATGGCATGGTTTACCTTCTCATATCCTGAGGCCTCATCAGAACAGCACAGGTGCTTTCTGTTACTGAGTGCAGATGTGGAGAAATAACTGCTGAGACAATATAATGCACGGAAGTTGTAGTTTCATCTCCTGAAACCACATAATGGAAGGACTTCAAGGAGGAACAGCACATTTGAGCCACTTCTTCCATTCTTCCTTAATTCTCTCTTCTTGTCATACGTACAAACACAACTGTCCAACAAGACAAAGGCAACAAAACAACAAGCTATTACATTATCCTACAGTGAATTTTTAGGCGATGGAAGGGAAATTTTCGTATTTGGTCTGCCAGCACTTACAGTCTTCACCTGAAGTGAGGCTGTTATTGTGGCTGGTGTATCTAGGATCCATTGCTATGTGTTTTTTTCACATTTTTGTCAATATTATAAACTGAAAATTTGTCCTGAGTGGAAGCAACTTCCTTAAAACGTAACAGCCAATGTATGAAAACACCCAGCAGCATAGCGTGTGGGTTTGTGGCCTGCACACGTTGGCTTGTGATTCAGCCTTAGAGGTTGGTTTGGCAGAGGGCGAGCAGGCCGTAGGATGGTGGCAGGGGTGGGCTGTGGTGCAGCAGCAGGAGCAGCAAGGAGGTAAAGACACCCGGAGGGTGCTCATCAGCCTCTTTGGGCAGGTGAGTCGGTTTCGTGAGACCAGCTCCATGAGGGCTTGTTGCTTGAGCCTTTGCTTCAACGTAGTTATTTCTTGATGGGATGGGAGGATAAAAACCTGTCACACAGGCTTTTATTGACCAAAAAATACGGTTTATCTGATTCAATACCTGGGTTATCTCTTCTGCTGAAGCAAAAGAGACGGTTGCCTAAGGCAACCAATATGTTCAGTGTGATTGCAGGCTGTGATTGGTAAACCTCTGTGGGCTTGACTGATATGACATAAAAATTGTGTTGCCTTTTTCAGCGTAATGTTGGTTGCAGATGCTTATGCATTTTGCTGATTTTATCCTGATTTGCCAATGTGTGTTAAGAACATCTGTGATCTGCTGATAAACAAGACGCCGAACGGGAGCCAGCTTTTTGTTTTTAAAAAAACGGTTTTAGTATTACTTTCTGTTGCATAGGAGATTGCCTGGGGTATGCAGATATAGCTGGATATTGAAAAAGTTTGCTGGAGTCCTTTTTTCACTTGACTTCACCACTACAGCTGGAGGCAAAAGGTGAGGAGGGTGAGGAGAGACTCTGTGGAGCTACCCATATGGCCTTCCAGGGGCACAGAGGAGAAACTCCCTATCTCAAGGGAATAGAAGGAAGCAGTTAACTCAGTTCATGTCTCAGGGATGTGGAGCAGCACACAGGAAAAGCACTTGTTTTTTCAGTTTTACTCCAAGCTGGTCTGCTGGTTTCTTGTAGAAATAAGTTCCTGTTTGGGTACTAGGGACCGTCAAAGGTCAGGGGGTTGCTTTGCCTAGGGCTGGACCTTCTTGAGGTGAAGAATTGTCCTCGCAGAAGGGGATGATTTGGTGGTCCAACACAGCATTTATATTTATGGCTGTTTGTGTAGTTAGTTTTAGTTATAGTCGGGAGAAAGGAAACTTTTATAAACGTATAAGCAGCTGTTTACAAAAAGAAAAAGAAAAAATATTCTTGGGGACTGCGTAGGAAAAGGGCCTAAGTTTAAAATATGAGTATTCCATGTCCTCCATCTTTTTGGCCTTTTTATCATAGCTTTTGAGGTTGTTGAAAGGTTACTCCTTAGTCTTCAGCAGTGTCATCCAGAGAACCCTCAATTAATGTTGACCTGTGGAAGTGGCTTCCCCAGTCCTGAAAGCTGCAAACCCAGCGTATGGCAAACTGCCACGGGCTGAGTATCAGCACCTTGTCACCGGCTGCGTGTCACTGCTCAGCCTGGGGAAACCAACAAAATGTGACACCGAAGGCTGCTGTTGACAAGGTACCTAAACCACCAGGGAGCAAATCCCAGTTGCCCTCAAGTTCCTTTCCCAGCTTGGCTTTGCCAAGAGCCCACCCCCTAAATAATTAGGAGCAGCCAGCAGAGATCTTGAACCTCGAAAGATACATTCCTAACAGGAGTATCTTTGGCTAAACTGCCTATCTGGAGGTGTCGCCACAGACTAGGGAAACTCCAGATAAGGGAAAGCCGTCTTGCCTAGTTTTGTGGGGAGTTCAGCACAGGGAAATATTTTTGTCTCTTCGCCTAGGCTAGATGACCTTCATGTAGGTGAAAAGGGCTGTTTTTTACTCTTAGACCCTGAAAGAAATGTGCATTTTTACAGTCCTTTCATCTAAGAGATGTGAGGGAAGGAATTATTTTCTGCTTAATACTATATATTTCAAAAGCAACGAAAAGATGCATGTTTTTAAATGCAAGATCACAATCTGTAGTAGTTCCTGAGATAGTTGTTTAGAGAGGTACTCTAAATCAAAAGCTAATTAAACACTCAAAGTACTGTTCCTCTTAATTGTTCAGATGCTGATAGATGTACTAGTCTATAAAACTTATTTTCCACTTTAAGACCTGTAAAACCTAGTCATAATAATAATGCTTTTAATTATCAGATGAATTCATCTGTCTTTCCTCAAGTCAGCATTCCTTGCTCTGTCCTCCTTACTCCACCAGCTTTATGTTAGAAAGCTTTATTTGGAGGCTTATTTTACGGCAGTGAAATGGACTGACTTGCATTCTGCAGCACCTGAGCTAACTGGGATGCCTTTTGTTACCATGTGTTACCTCTAGGGATTCACTGCGCTGCCTGTTGTTGCCCGGTGCAAGCTCCCGTAGGTGTCTGTCATTGGTAAGCCTGGCTGCGGTGCAGGACACAGAGCTTACGGGACTGGCCCTGGCTTTGGCCCTCCCAAAGAATTGTAAACCTCGTTATTCTTGTAAGCAGCTAAGGCTTTTTGTACCATTAGTACACTCCAGGCTTATGTAGAGATTTTGACTTGTTTTTAAAGACATTTAGAGCTGTGAGTGTTGAACAGAAAGGTGAGGAATAAGCACAACACACAGATGACCCAAGCTCTGTGCATATCTCTGAGCTGTTCCTTCCTTCCGTTAAACCTACGATCAGAGCGTTTCAAGCACTATGACTTAACAAGATGTAAAGTCTCCTTGCTCACTTGGTGACAGAAATAGTCCTCTCTTTGATTAAGCAGCTATCACAGAATGGATGTAAAGGTGGGCTACTTGTTTTTCAGGCAACTCTGAAAGAAAGTAGATAAGCATCAAGACCCTACTAAGCTGCTGGAGACCCAAATTAGAATGGGTTGAGGAGTGCTCAGCTTACGGTGTGTACTTAAAAATGTTATGCAAAACAGCCCCTCAAAATGAACATTATTTTGCCTGTATTATAATGCAGTAAGTCATAAATACCTACAGAGAGGTGGTAATACAGGAAATACTCTTAAGCAGATAAGCTGAGTGTGGTCCTCGTCTCCTTGCTTTCACGTGTTGTTAATAAAGTGATTTTTTTTTTCTTTACAGAAGATATCCCTCTTCATGTTTTGAGGAGGGTTTGTAAAGAATGAAGTCTGATAGTTAAACATTTTGGGGAGTATTGTTCCCATGTCTAAACAATGGATTTGTGTGTTAGTGTAGAGTAAAAGTCATTCTCTTAGTCAAGAATATTTTTGAAGTTCTATGTGCTATTGAGCGTCAACTGCAACAGTGTTCTTGCTTAATGTTTTTATTATCATATTTAAAGCCCAGCTGAAGGCCACTGTGGAGTCATAGGCAGATGAATATGCTTGAAGCGTGGAAGTCTAATGGATACAATTATCATCCTACTGTTCATTGCAGTAGTTATTGAGGCTACTCAAAATGTTAATTGGACACTAAGTTTCATCCCTAGAGAAAATATCTACTACATGTTTGGGTCACGTTCAAAATATGCAGGATCCTAGGAGGGTATTAGTTGCTACGCTTCACAGCACATTGGACCAAAGATCTGTTATCTGAGGAAAGAAATGCAAAAAAATAATGTACAGTAATGCCAACTACCAACTGGAGTGTTTGATGGTTTTAATTAGGCATTTAGACTCTTTTTTTTTTTTTTGCTTCAGTGTAGTTCAGTTTGTGCTGGTAGGCAGAAGAGAAATTAGAGATGGGGGAAATAGAATTGTTGTTGTAGAGATTAAAAAATAGTGTGCAGTGAAGTTTTTGCATGTTCAAATAACTGGAGAAGATGGGATGCTAGTCCCATGGCCACCCACTGATATCTGTATGGGAGAACTTCAATTTATATTCAATGGGTAGTTATGGTCTAAAAAGTGCAGTAAATCCAGAAGACTGTGCAAATTCTCATGCATGTGGAAATAAGAGGATTAAACAATTTCATTTTTTTTTTTACCATAATTGAAAAAACATGCCTTCTTAAGCAGAAATACTGCTTGCAAAGAAAAAAAAAAAAGGCAAGCAATTTCCCTTCAGCATCCAACCTCCTAGAAAAGCCTCTTTACTTTATAAAAGGAAAGAAGTGCCAGCCAAAACTTTCACAAGAAGGGAAGGAGTTATATATGTGGGGGCTGTATTTATCTGAGCTCGAGTGATAAAATGTGATTAACTGAGATTGCAGAAGCCGTAATGTCGGTACAAGACTAGTGAGCAGGAAGCGGGCAATTCCTTTGGCATTTACACTGAGGTGTCTGGTCCTGGGGCTACTGTAGGAAGGTAAAATTCCTTTGGAAGCTGTTCTGCTATTAGAAAAGTGCATTATTACTCTACCTGCTCCGTGCTGTCTCTCCCCAGAATGGTACTTCAGAGCAGGGACATCAGGGACAGCAGAGCTGTACTGAGGCAATTCAGTAAAGGAAGGTAATGACGCCCGAGGATCTTTTGCCCCGCTGCAGCCACCGTCTGTTCATCAGCCACGGAAAGGTGGATTTGTTCTGTTCAGAAGTGAATTACTCACAGCTGTTTCCTTTGTAAGATTGCATTTTGTACTTACTGATATAATCAATAGTTCAGAGGAATGGAAACTTTTTATTATTTTTTTTTTTTACTTCCTCTTCCCAATAGAGTACAACTCCTCTGTGTTTTAAATCTTTTTTTCTAATTGCTCTGCTGATTACTCGTGTTCTGTGGGGTGTTTGATTTCATCACTGAGAACTGCCGACACTGGGTTTTTTAATCTTTGTTTGGTAAATAAAATCTGTCCTAGCCAGATAGGTTTATCTTTGTTTAATGTGTGTGTGTATGCACTTAAATGTATTGATATATATATGTCCAAAGAAGATTGGACTATTGTAAGTGTGGTTACAATAACCAGTTATAAAAAAAATCAGGAGGTGGTATGATTGTATTTTGTGTCTGTTTGAGTCTGTGGATCTCCTTTTTCTTAATGAAATACTTTACACGCACACATGCATACACTTCAGTGGGAAAAGGCTGGCAATTTAAGCTGGTTGATGGGTAAATGGGTGGAAAATGACGTTAATATGATTTTGCAAGTTAGAAGTGAGAAATTGAAAACAAAAATGGAAGGTTTTGACTGCTTCTCTAGTTATTTTAAAGATTTTTTGAAGATATATTTATTTGTGTGTGTTTGTGTGTAAGTTACAATACAATTAAGTGGTTATGCATAGTATTATATAAAGAAAATATTTTTATTATTAAGCTAATTCCCCTCATGCTTAAAATGTTTTCCTTTTTTTTGTTCTTACTTTGTAGCTGTTTGCTGTATGTATAAAACCTGTTGGTTGCTATATCGCTCTAATGTGTTGTACAATGTGTTAAGATATTTGAAGGCAAGAAGTAATGCATCTTAAACTGCTGTACTACCTGATATTAGGAGACAGCCTTGCAGAACCAGAGGGTAACTTTGAGAAGCAGCTGAAGAGTAGTATTTTTATGTTGGTTTCTGATGAAGTTTCTGTTTACTGCTGGTTATTAACCCATAGGACTGGGGAGTGTCGTGTTTGTTTTTTATTGGCAGTGTCTTTGGGCAGCGTTGGCTGAAAGTAGGCGATGCTTCCATCAGCTTCCTTTCAAGTAAGATGCTGCAGGATTAGAAAGTTCCTAGTAATGAGAAAGGAGAACCAAGTTTTTTGACGGTGGATGAGATCCAACTAGAGAAGGTTGAAGAATTGGGTCTGAAAGCTTGATGCTATCCTTGGGATTAGGAGGAAGCGATGTGGCCTCACCACAACATATCCCTTTAACCACGGGGCCAGGCAGGAGTAGAGGAACCCAAGACAGTGCAAGCTTAAAGAAAATGACTCAGCGTAGCATTGTAGTTGTATCTGTTGAAGTCCCAGGAGGACTTTACCTGAACCCTGAGGAAGCAGCTGGGGCACAGCACCAGGAGTGTTTGTTCAGAGCCAGGCAGCAGCCAGGACAGCGCCTGTGTTGGGTCGGTGTTGCGAGCAGGGCTTAGAGTCACCCAAGATCAAAAGGAGCTTCAAGCATCTCTGCCAAAGCCAGGGATCCGCAAGGGTGGTGTTAAGAAAGGAGCAGCTCTCACCCTGCCATCACCATGACACCATGAAGCTGCGCTGTTGTCTCCCAACGAGGTTGGCACTTGCTGATTCACTGTTCACCTTTTATTGCTGGGACTCGGTTACAACATCCCAGTTAGTAAATTCAGAAGCTACCCGGGCTTCTTCTGCACTACACAAGAGTCACTGTATGAAATGTTCTTGCTGTGGAAGAATGGTTAACTTTATTTTTCCCTGAGTGCAACAGAAGTGTTTTCAATGAATAATGCAATGCATTTGAAGCTTTGGAGAAAGATATCCTGAAGATTAATGATTTTTAATTACAGTGTTTGTGATGCATAATGGCATCTATCTGTATTCATCTTTTGTTGCAGAATTGTGTATCAGGTGGATCATATGGCAAAATAATGGTGGGGTAGTTTGTCTCTTCAAGAGAAATTGTGTAGAAAAAATTGAGTTTGTTTTTGCTTCCGTGAGGTTCCCAAGAATTTTTCAGCTGGAAAGGCATAGTTGAGTATCCCATTTGACAGTGTCCAGCACTGGAGACCTTAAAAGACTGTGCAGCAATTCCCGAGTTTGCAGATCAGAGGAAAACTGCCTTTCATTGCAGGTCTTATTCTGGCTTCCAGAGCAGCGTTTGTGCTGTGAAACTCTGCTGAAGCCGATGTTGGCCTAGGAGCTCGTTCTGCATTTGCACAAATTTGTTTCTTATTGTGTCCCCAGCACGGCTGTGGCCCACAGTCTGGTGTTTTTCCAGATGGTACCCAGGAGCAACATGGGCAGCGCTGAGCCAGGACCTGCTTTGTACAGGCAGCGTGGATGCAGAGACTCGGTTTTGGGAGAGGATGAAGAGCGTAGCCCATGTCCCTTGGTCCCTGGGCTGGAGGTTGGCCAGCTGTATGCAGCAATGCAGATGGAACCCAGGAGGAGGCTTGCACAACGGAGCTGGTGCAGAGTTTGCTGCTTCTGGTTCAGAAGGGCAGACCTGGTGCAGGGAGGGGGCAAAATCTCATGCTGGAGGAAAGGCAGGAACAGGACCAGAAGTGTCAGCAGTGACAGCGAGCTGCCCCTAGGGCCTCCAGCAGCCTGGCCTAGTCACAGGGCTGGATGCGAACCTGCACAGGGAACTTTGGTACATCCTTCAGCCTACGCTTTGCATTTCTTCCATCAGACCACTTTGTCAGAGGCCTAAGCAGATGGATTTTCATTCCTTAAAGTCAACACTGAACTTCTTTTACATTTTAATATACTTCCTGTAAAGGAGCAGATAGCTAGCTGCATGCAGGCTTAGCGAGCAGAAGACTTGGGGTTGCAACATGCTCTGGCCCACCCCTGGTCTGAGTTCTTCAGGTTTTTGGTCAGGAGAGGCACACCTTTGAATGGTTTGGAGGGATTTTTTTCTACCTTTAAGAAAGATTTGTTGTCTGCTGCCCTTGCAGCCCCCAACCCAGCCAACACAACCATCGGTCTTTTGGGGGCACGTTGACTGACATGTGGCAGCCTGTGCGTCGCTTGTATGGTTCGGGCACCACCTCTTTGTGGCTTTCCCAGTCTAATAGCTGTCTCTTGATGCTGCTCTGGAGGTATTTTGTCCTTGGCAAGTGATTTACAAAACTTTTGCCACTTCTTCGTGATCATTTTGAATTGAGAGCAGATTAATGGTTGTTTCTGTATTGGCAGTGGTTGCCTTTTAATAACAGTTATCCAGCTTTCTTGTGTCTGTCTAAGTATCATGTGCTCAGATGACTCCAGAGGAAACATATCTGGGCACTGTGCAAGTGTCTAAATATAGCAATAATAATCTCTAGCTTTCTTTTAAGTCAGTAGAAGAAATTTCTGGATACGCTTCCGTTTGTGTGGAGCACACACTGAGATAAGCCCATATTGACATCTATCTCAGTGCTAATTTCTGGTGTCTCCCTATTACTTTGCAAGAGGAAAGCCTTTTTCTATAAATCTCTGAGCTTGTCTTTGGGGTCGGTTTTTTGGGTGTGATTTTTTTTCTTATGCCAGAGAATTGCAGTTTTCTGCCCCTTTCCAAACTGCCAACTTCCTGCTCCACTGAAGTTCCTTCTGGCTCCAGTCCCAGGGTGTCGGGGAACAATAGGTTCTATTTCAGTCCATAGAGATTTAATTGCTGTGAATAAGGTTGACAATTATCTCTCTTTGTGTTTGAGAATCCCACCAGCTGTTTTAGATGCATTTAAATTGCTGCACCATGCTAAATTCACTTGTCACATCAGGAGCTATTGAGCCAGATTTGAGGCAACTCGTAACATGTCCTTGGCCTTTACTTTAAAAATCATTTTTGCTGCGTTTGATTCTTTGTCTACCACCTCTCCTTCAGCCTTGGCTCTCTGCACTGGGTGGCACTATTAGTCACACCACGGGACTTCTCTTACTAAGAAAATGCATTTCAAACAGCAAGGAAACTTACTGAAAGAGAAGTTGGCGTCTCGTTTTTTTGCTGCCCCCAGCCACATAAGCTCAGGCATGTAAGGTGGGAATCATTTGATCGCATCATATGGGCAACCTGCTGTGTAAGTGTCTAGGCTCTTTTTTATTGTCCACAAAGAGGAACAGCCACTTCATGTTAATGTAAACAGCTAAAATAGGTCAGATGAATCATGCCCCCAGATGTCCTCCTTCTCTTTGCTTATAAATAAAGTCCGGATGATTAGCTCGGACTTAGCTGTCTGCACCGTGGACATCTGAACAGATCTCACCTCTGGGGACCATGCTTGTAGCAGCCATCACATGTAGGTGACTGTAGGCACGTGTAGACACCTAAGAGGATTAAAAATACTTGGCTCAGTGCAGTTGCTGCAACGGCGAGCACCAAGGTGAAAGTGCTCTGGGCTTGTTTTCTCGAAGCTGAAGGCAAACCTGTCTGAGCAGCCGTATTTCTCGTCACCCTGTGAATTTCTGTACTGCTTTCTGGCAAAAGTTAGTTTCCGAAGAAGGAAGAATGGATGGATTTTCCAAAGGAAGCTACAGATTAGTATTTGATAACATGCAGACAGATAGCATTAAGCTATGATGATTCTTCTTTTTTTTTTCCTTTGCTAGATTCCTCAGCTCATCAGACACAATTGCATAACCTTTATTTTCTCCAGAAATGTTCCTTTAAGCAGGACCTGTCCTCCACATCATTTGCTCTTTCTGCCTTCTTGTTGTCTCTTCAGTGTTGCTGTGGAAATATGTTGATTTGGGTTTAAAAAAAAAATAAATTGCTGCACAGGTGTACCTGTGGGCAGCACGCTGCCATGTGGAGGTTTGCTTACACAGGGAAAGCCAAGAAAGGGGATGTGTGTGAAAGTGCACCTTTCCTCTTTTGCCTGAGAAGTTGACTCCCTTGTTAACTTTCAGAATTAACTGTTGCATTCGGCAGGGTTTTCTTTTCAGTCCACGTACAGCTTTGTTTAGTGTTTGTTTGCAGTCTTGTCAAGGGGTTAATTAATTACTCTTGAACTTCCAATTTCAGTCGCTACCTTAGTGTATATTTCGTATTTGTGCAACTGCAATTATAATTCTTGAATACAAGCTGTTCCTTGGTGTAGCAGGGTGCAGGGACACTAATATTTTATCATTTTCTAATAGGTATTTTCTACAGATCTTGACAAGACTCTAATTCCCCGGTGGCCTGAGGGGAATGGAAAGGTCTGTGTACAAGTTGCAGCAGTCAGCTGGTTCTGCTGTTGACTTCGTACCTGTTGTGAGACCTCACAGGGATTGCAACTGCCTTTGATCACACCAAGCTTTTATCTTAATGGCTTCAAAGATGAGGTCTAGAAAAGTAATTTAAATAGTAGACCTAAAAGATTGACTTTTGAGGCATGTTTCTGTGGCAAAGATTCGTTGTAGTGTGGTTTGCACATGGCCACTTCCTGCAGATCTGCCATTTGATGTTCTCTGGAGGAGAATTGACAGACGTAAAACTCCAGCAGCAGGGTGTATGTCTTCTCTAAGCTATTCCTAAAAATAACCAGCATAAGAATGGCTTTGAATTGATTTTCTACTTACGGATTCTTGGTAACAAAGCTGTACATAATGTTTCCTTTTTTTTTTCTTGACTTGCATTTGTGTACTTGCATACATACAGAGTTTCCTATAATGACTTTTAGAGAATAAATTACCAAATTGACATCTTTCATGTTATAGGGGTTTCACAATACCAGCTGTAGTAGAGGGTTATTGTGAATAAAGCGTTGGTGCTTATCTGTGGAAGTGTGTACGCTTTCTGTCACACTTGCCAAGATTAGCTTGGGGCTAATTTAAGTTGACAGCTGTATAAAAGGGATTGGTACTGTCACCACCAAACTGTTGCAGTTAACTTTCACACATGCTAAATATGAAAGATAATTTTTTTTGAAGCTTGAACCAGTTTTGCATAAGCCATTTATCGTGATTTCTCTTAACCCTGAGAGAGCTGAGATGGCGCTTTACAGCAGTGTAGCCTAATGGCGTGGGATTTACTGAAGTCCTTTAAACATATAACTCGCTTCAGGGTAAGTATAAGGAGAGATTTTATTTGCATCTAACTGGCATTGTTCTAGGGAAGAAAGGGTTTATTTGGGATGTGCTTTCACAAGTAGAACTTCAGAAAAGAAATCACCAAAAAATGGTATTTTGTTTTCTCCATGCATCCTTGCCATGTGCAAACATTCACTTATGCGCCACAATAAAATATTGCGAATTCAAATCGAGCATTTGGTTGGGTGTTCTGTTTGTGGGGCTGTTGTTTTAGTAGTAGCAGCATGGGGCTTGTAGGCAAAGCAAGTATTTGTGAGGCCCAAGGGCCCCTTTCTGTAGGGGTATGGGGCAGGCTGCTGTCCCTGCCTCTGCATCTTTTTAACCAATGCTTGTGTTCAAGCTTATCCTCAGCCTCGTGCCCGTAAGGACTTGTACAGCTCCTGGGAACAGGCACAGGAGTGGCTGCTGTTCCCCTGCGTCAGAGCCAAGGGAAGGGAAGAGCTGGGTTTTTTCTTTGAGTGTGGGCTGAAGAATTGAGCCAAAGATGTTTCTCATCAAAATACAGCTCAAAACTACTATCCACAGAGCTGTTTCTCGGTGCGAAGCCAAAAGCCAAGTGTTGTTCGTCAGTGAACTCTCAGTAATACCCTTCAAGGCTGAATTAACAAGTCATGTGTGGCAAAGTGGTTGGGAACAACATTCAGAAGTCACTATCACGATGTGCATAGCATGACTTCCGAACATTGAACTGGGTGCTTCAGTTTCAGGAGTTGTCCATCTTAATGTGTAAAATGAAGCCCAAGAGCAATTCTCATGCTGATGAACAGCGCTGAAGTATTTTCCTGTATAAAGGTTTGTTTTCTTTTCACACCTGTTTTGTTGTTCAGTGCTTTCTGCTTCAATTTGAGTCCCTGACTTGTCACAGTAGCCAAAGGTGATGACCATTTTTTGTGTTACAAACAACAAAAATCTAGAAAAATCCAATTATGCATGAAAATTTTCAGATTTTGTGCAAATAAACCCATCTAAAGGCAGACTTCACCAGACTGAGTATGCTATTCATAGAAGAAGCATCAGTGAAGAACTTTCAAAGTAATTTCTTCCTGTATACCGTAGAAATATCTTTACATACAGTTTTCCCAAAAGGAAAAAGCTGGAAGGCAGTGTGTTAGTGGACATCGGGTTAGAAGGACCCTGGTCAACCTGAAGTTGTTTGTCCCTGTTATCCTCCAGGTCTCTTGCTTAGTTTTTTGTTTGTTTGTTTGTTTGTTTGTTTTTCTTTTATCATCTCTTATTATTCTCTTATCATCCAGTGCTGATAGCCAGTAGAGAAGGAGTGAGGAAGGAGAATGGGGCATTTCTATTTCCAGCCGTGGCTGAGATTGCTCAGCCTTGAAGTGAGATCACTCTTAACCACATGTGCCTCCCACCAGACCAGCTCAGCATCTGCTGTAGGCTCACTGACCATTGCATTACTCATGTCGTTTCCTACATCCTAATTACTAACACAGCTGCTGCTTGTCCCTTTCTGTTTAGTGATCATGGAGCCTGCTCCACTACTGTGACCTAAAACTGCCTTGTAGCTTCTAGTTGCTCTGTACGGTATTTTATCTTTTTGGAAAGTGTAGGTGGGTGGTGTGCCATGCATGCATTACCAGTTAGTGTTCATTTACACCAAACTTGTGGAAACTTTAAAAACTTTTTTTGGCGTTGTTTTTGACTTCTATCTTATATTTTAATGTAAAATATTCTTTTGGACCTTGCCTATTTTAATCCCATATTTAGTCCTTATCAGTCTGGCAGGTGTAATAGCTTCTAGCTCAGTCCTAAAGCGGGTTTGGCCCTGTATATTGGTGTGATTGCTGACACACACACAAAAAGACATTTTCACACTGGAGCATCGCAAGACTCATCTTTTTTGGCGAAAAATTCACTTCCAGCTTGTTTAAGAAAATAAAGATTTTATGTAACCCCATGGATTCAGACAAATTATTCATGGATGGCTTTGGTTTCTGCCCACAGTAAACAATACTAGTGGGTATTTTGTTTTTGATGTGAGCAATATCACAGTTACAGTAATGAATGAATGAAATTGTTTAGCCTGTTTCAAAAGCTTCCTTTCATCTGTGGGAGAATTTGAGCAGATAGAATGAAATCTCTTTCAAGTCAATTCCCAATGCAGAAATAAATCTTGTGTGGGTGAAGGGGGGGGAAGCAGCCACCTACCTGGAAATCTAAGACTATAAATGAGATGTCACAGAAAAAGGCAGTGGCATCCACTCCAGTGCTAATCCATTAGAGGGGAGGGAAAAAAAAATAAAAAAAAAGAAAAAGAGAAGGGTGGGTATGGAGGATGGTGGAGAAAAGCCAGCAACACGTTTATGAAAGAGTGTACTTGTATGGTATCTTTAATCCTCATTCTAGTGAAATGATGACTACTGGAATTATATAGGAAAACTGTAGGAACATATTGTCTGCCGTTCACAGATACACTATTAATTAATCTGGGCTACTTCTGTGTCGTTGGTTAGGTTGGCTGCAAGCTGTTGTCCCACTGATGGTGGCAGCGTTACACACGCGTACCCCAGCTGGAGTAAGGAAGGAGGCTGGCTGCAGCTCCTCTGAGCTGCTGGAGCCTGGAAGGATGTCCTGCTGCACCATGGACAGACTTCTGTGCTGAGGGTACCTGCTGCACTCTCAGTCCTCAGCCTTAAACTGAAAATCAAAATAAACAATGAGCTGCCCATGGATATATTCGTGTTTGTCTACCTCCCTTTTGATAAGCCTTAAGGAGGGTATGAAAAGCTTTTCTACTTGCTTGAGGGTTAACAAATTGATTTTTTTTTCAGAAACTTATATATGCTGGAATTGCAGAGAGTCACTTTGATCCACAGAAAATAAAGAAATAACCTCAACAAAAGCTCTTGGGTATCATTGCTTAATTCCTGTAGTTATTGAATAAAGACATTAATTCCTAGAAAAAGAATTGTTTACTTCCCTAGTGAACAATTTCCCAGAATACTGGGATAGTGAACTATTCCCAGAATAACTCTTTAGAATTGTTGGTAATCTGAAAACTAATAATGAAGAAGACAGGAGTATGTTCCA
This sequence comes from Anser anser, assembly GCF_964211835.1. Classification (NCBI taxonomy): domain Eukaryota; kingdom Metazoa; phylum Chordata; class Aves; order Anseriformes; family Anatidae; genus Anser; species Anser anser. The sequence goes on along the minus strand of NC_139720.1, from coordinate 36,124,588 downwards.
GGTTGTAAAGTTTAATGGATGGTTAGGATTACGTGTCTACTAATTAGATAAATGATGGAGTTAGAGAACATCCTGAGGGAAGAAAGGTAAAGATGTGGTTAGTAGAAAAAAATGTTTTGGTGATTGGAAGATTTTATTTTTTGAAAGGCGTGGGTTATTTTGAAGGACACAAATTCTTTGCAGGGCTTTTTCTATGTAGGTATTTTTTTTAACATCTTATGGGACTTTCAGCTTTTTTTTTTGGGTGGAGTCAAGGCTTTTTCTAAACTAAGTTTACAGAGAAAAGCATTCTGTAAGAGAGCAGTAACTTGAGAACATCAACTCATCTTTTATTTAAGGCTTTGCTTTCTGTATCTTTATCAGAAGTGGAAAAGACCACCCAGCTCCAACCCCCTGCCATGGGCAGGGACACCTCCCACCAGACCAGGCTGCCCAAAGCCCCATCCAGCCTGGCCTTGAGCACCTCCAGGGAAGGGGCATCCACAGCTGCTCTGGGAAACCTGTTCCAGCGCCTCGTTATCCTCATAGTAAAGAATTTCTTCTGAATATCTAATTTAAATCTCCCCTTTTTTAGTTTAAAGCCATTCCCCCTTGTCCTATCACTACACCCCCTGACACAGAGTCTCTCCCCAGCTGTCCTGCAGGCCCCCTTCAGGCACTGGCAGGCCGCTGTAAGGTCTGCCCAGAGCCTTCTCTTCTCCAGGCTGAACAACCCCAGCTCCCTCAGCCTGTCCCCATAGGAGAGGTGCTCCAGCCCTCTGAGCATCCTTGTGGCCCTTCTCTGGACTCTCACCAACAGGTCCATGACCTTCTTACGCTGGGGACCCCAGGGCTGAACACAGTGCTCCAGGTGGGGTCTCACAAGAGTAGAGAAGGGAGGGAGAATCACCTCCCTTGACCTGCTGGCCTCGCTTCTTTTGATGCAGCTCAGTAACTGCAGAGAGGAACTGTGGTAGAGAGAAGAAGATAGGGTTTGGGATTTATCATGTGGTTGCAAGTGGTTGTCAGTGACTGAAGGGGTAGATCAGGGCCCTGGTAATGAATTTTATTTGTGAGCTGGGGCCAGTCTGGAGTAGGTGTGGAGTCAGTTCCTGTGCTTCTCCTGGTGCATGGTGGCTCCCTGGTGCAAGGAGAAGTCTCGGAGCTCTCATAGTCCTTAAGTTTCAAAAAGCACTTTTATGAACCCTGCTGTAGCTATGCATCGTTCAGTATTTCTGCTAAACTGTTTGCGTTTCCCAGATATTTTTGTCAAGATATGAGACATAAGTTTTGCTAGACTTCTGAGTTTACAAAAAAAAAAAAAAGTATGTGGACTACTTATTTAAGTTTTTTCAGAGTTTGAGATCTAGACCAGCGTAAAACAGTCCTCCTAAAGCATAGCTTGAAGCTTCTGCTGGAGCAAATACAACTTAATGCAATCTCAATGAGTGTGGTTTAGAGAAGAGTAAAACAGCCAAAGGTGTTCCACAGCGTAAATGTATTGATATAAACTTAAAAAACAGAGGGCTGAATGAGAATGCTTCAGAAGACCTAAGATATGGCTGTTGTGTTTTTGTTAGGAAACGGTTACGGAGAAGCTGTCCAGGGTTTGTTTGACTGTCCTGGTTTGTTCTTTTAACATAAATTTAGGATTTTGTAATCAGTGATGTTGGCAACAGGAGTTTGAGCTCTGTTCAATGAAGAATAGAAGCACAGTGTGACCTACATCTCCATTCAGTCAGATGGGATTTGGGGTCTTGTGAGGTACCAGCAGAATGCTAATTGTGAGCCAGACAAACTAGCTGGCTCATATCTGGGGGATTTGCTTTCAGCGAATCAGATCAGTCTGTAATGTATTGAAGTGTCTATCAAGGTATCTCTGTAAATGTGATGAAATCCTACCATCTTGCCGCGCAGGTTTCGTGACGCTCCTGTTTGCAAAGTAGGATGTATTTTTGCTAGCACTACTATACCGTGGACTAAGCCATAGGATTGTGTGTTTATTATTGAGCAATGTGTTTTACACCATAGAGACAGCCAATACTGTAAAAAGAGGGGCTTCTGATCCAAAGTAGATATGCTGTTTGGGTTGAACTTCATAAAAGATTGGATAACAGGTAAATGGGTAATGGGGAAGAGGAGGGAAGGAGTTGATGGTCATGAACAGGTCTAATTCAACAGTTCCCCCAGGAACTGTTATGGGGAGAGAAAAAAAAATCCTTGAAAGTGTGTCTGAGTAAAAGCTAGAGAATTATAGGCCTTTATCTCTTTTTCCCCCTTTTTCCTCTAACATTTTCTTATTACTTGCATCCATAACATAATGGACGTGAGGGCAACTGCATGGTTGGAGATTTTTTTTGGAAGGGTGTTTCTTTTATTAAGTGTGACAAGGTAATGCTTGATCTCATTTTGTTCACTTTAGTGGAGGATAACATTTTTGGGGGGTGGACAGAAAGAAATATGAAGGGGAACTGAAAAGCTTAGGAAGTTGAGGCATTTCCTCTATTGATGGAGGAGGGTGGTAGGTTTTCCATAAAAATTTTCAAAGATGTGTGATTAAGTTATCTTTTAGAGATATGAACACCTGTTAGTTCTGCTTTGTTATTTGTTAAGCAGTTCAGATGTAGTTTTTATCCTGACGAGTTTGTCTTTGCTCCTTGCTCTCACAGACTACAGTAAAAACAGCATTGGAAAGCTGGTTGAAAGAAGTGCCTCAAGGAGGGATTTAAGAAACTACACAGAGAAAATGATTTCGAAAGACAGCAGTGACACAGAACTGTTGGAGCAGAAGGTGTTACTAGCTTCTGCGTTAGGCATCAGGGTTAGTAATTACAAACACGTAGGTCAAACGTTGAGATTAAAAATCGTGGGGCTTTCTGCAGCCCTTTCCCAGAAGCTGGGGTATGAAGTAGGATGTGAGGGCAGAAGAGTGCCCATATCAGTAGAGGGGAACCTCCTATCATCTGGACCCTGCATTGCCTGTAGTGCCCATAAGCACTGTTTTGACATTATGGTTAATTTATTTCCGAAATAATTGGAAAAGCTGGAATAGTAGGCAGGAACTTGTCTTTCACAGCCGCAATCCTCCCACCTCAATATACTGACACCCCAACCCCCATGTGTTTTTGGTGTTCAGTCTTGCCGGGTTCCTTTTGGCCATGCCCTCTCCTAGCAAGGTGTTCAATGCACAGATTCAGCTGCCAGCTGTGTCCCACAGCAGCTGCCTGCCAGGCTGGCTTGTCAGGTCACTTTGTTCTCGTAGGTTTTCTCATGCATTCAGTGCCTTGACAAATTTTCTTGGTAAGAGCTTTGTAAAATGATACCATATTGTGTGTAACTTAACACACCATTGAGCATCAGAACATCTCCTGCCATTGAAGTCCTGAAATCCATTGCCAAGCTCAGAGACCAGAGCAGCTCCAGCACCTCAAGGATTTTCGTAAGGAATGAGAAGTGCTAAGGAGTGTAGTGGGTTTTGTAAGGAGTAGCTCTTGGCTCAATTTGTCTTTTCCCTTTTTTTTTTTTTTTTTTTTTTAATAAGAAAAAAAGGATTGAAAACAGCTAGCGTCATCAGTAAGGAAAGTAGTCAGTTGAACAGAGTGTTTATTGTAAAACTGCTCTTTCTGTGCTGCTGCAATACTCTAATCATGCTCATAGCCTTTCAAACTAAAGAAGTGTTGGTCAGCTGATTTCAGTTCTTTGGTATTTGTATTTTTACTTCTGATTATATGTCAAGTTTTCGAACTAGAAGCTTATTGCATCAGTATTTTTATCAGTATCTCCATTCATTTGCTCAAACGATAAGGACTACAGAATGCGCGTGGTTAAACCACGCACAGTTGCCTCCCAACTAGAGGCTCCTTAATCTCTGCTTTGTGTTTCCAAAAATGATTTTATCTACAGTTGGTGTTTATTTACATGAAATACTTGTAAACAACTGGTGGCATTATGCATACAGGTGTTAACTGCAAATAAAACCCCTCTTCTGTGTGACTGCAGCGTGTGACGTTCAGCACTGCAAGGAAACTTTCTGGAAGCACTTAACTGTAGTGGATGCACATATAGAGTATAACCACGTTTCTTCTATTTGAAGAAGGAAATGCTCATTTGCATGTTACAGTATCATGTTGCTCTTAAAAAATCAAAAGAGTATTTTATCTTTAAGCGAGACTGACACAGAACTGACATTTCCGCAAGAAGAGAAAAGCTGATGCAGAGTCCCCTGCAGGCCTGCCTTCCATTTTTGTTTTCTTTGCTTTCCAACAACTTCTATCAAGGTTTTTTGTTATGTAAAATTTTACTGTAATCAAAACACTAGAGATCAAGAATTCACGTATGTCTTCAGCTTGCCATCAGGGTTATGATATGCCTTCAAGCTGTTGTGCTTTCTGGGGAGGCAGCAGTTGTTTTTCAAGACACTGTGTGCCTGACGTGAAACTGGTTGTCTAGTGCTGGAAACGCCGCCTCAAACAAATGGTGTCTTGGTTATTGTCTCACCATGCATCTCTGTGTTGCCGTGGTGCAATTTGCCTGTTGGAATACAAGGCAAAGTCTTGTCCTTTAAACAGACCAACAGTAGTTCCTTTTTTTTCCTCTCTCTCTTTTGTACCTTTAGTGCTAACAACTCTTAGATTTATAGCAGGTATTTTGTTTGTGCAAGATTCAGAACTTGACCAAATACACACCCTCAGCCAACAGATTCATTATTCAGCATCGCAGAGATTGCTGTAGAAAAGCAACTGGGGATCTCTTGTTTCAACAGGGAGGCATAAATGGTGTCAGACATGACCATCGGGTAGTCCCTGTAAAGAAAAGTGTGTCATGCCTAAGGGTAAAACACGCTCGTGATACCATTGGTTCTTACTCATATAGTTCTGTGAGAAATGCTTGTTATGCCAAATGTAGGTGTATGGAAACAAGCAAGTATGCATGTGTGTGGGTGTATGTGTATACAAAAGTCAGGTATTGTAATTCAGTTGGTATTTGCAATACTACCTGTTGAGTCATATATAAGATACAGTTGGAGGCTTCTGTGCTTCACTAACTTGGACTATGTCCCTTAATTTCTTTTTTGATTTTTTTCTCCCTTTAGGGTAATAAATGCAGGGAAGAGTACACACAATGAAGATCAAGCCAGCTGTGAAGTCCTGTTTGTCAAGAAGAAATCTGGAGGCGCGAATTCTACACCAAACAAGAATTCAACAAAACGGAGGTCGTCACTGCCGAACGGAGAAGGTCTCCAACTGAAAGACAACTCGGTAAGCAGACTTCTGTGAAGTACAAAATAAAAATAAAGGGATGTGGTGATAGGACACCGAAAGAAGAACTCTAAGTGTTTACTGTTTCATGTGTTTCCAGTTACATGATATTATTTCTGTGTAAATGCAGAACACCTAACTAAATTTTTCTTAGCTCTACTACTTGATTTTTTTTTCACTGAAAAATGCTCCTTGCATATTAGTTTAAATATGCAGAAGGGAGTACTCCTTGGATTTTCCTTTATAATTCATTTATGAAAACATAATCCTGAGAAATTTACTGCTATGAAATACTGACTTTAATGGTTGTGGTTATCTTGTCCAGTGAAGGTCACTGCAAGCATAACAGAATCATTGTTTATACGGTTGCACCATTTTATGAAGAGTTGGACTTTATTTGGGTTCTTCTTACTGAAACAGGATTGTGTGTTACCAGCTTGGTTTATGTAGGTAGGTTAAGGTCCTCTAGCACCCTGAATTCAGTGATCATGGACTGCAGCCCTCTCTGTGGAGAGTGATGTACATCATGCACTTCTTTGTTGGTAATCATCTTCTGTTCTTCGTCTGTCTTATTTCATCCATTCTTTAGCATGGGCTCAGGCTCCAGCAACGATTGATACTGTGTTAGATTCAGACATGTAAACTCCCTAAATTTTGGATGTTGGAGCCAGACAATGTGGATATGCTGTCTCTCTGCTGTTGGGAGAGCACAGCTTCTCCCTAAGTACTGATTAGTCTTTTGTTGGACTATAAGAACATCTTTTTTTATTTGTTTGTTTTTAAACCATGTAGTAATTAGAAGCCTGCTTCAGTTTCTTTCCCAAAACCCCATGGCTTGGTGAACACCTGATGACTGCAGGGGTCATTGAGGTCCTGAGGAACAAGAACTTCCTCTTGCACCGTGTCCCTCCTCACCTCGTGCTCCCCCTGCTCTGTTTCATACTTCCTTATTGCTGCAAAATCTTCAGACTGAGGTTTGCAAACAGTCTTGTCCTTTCCTCTTTCAAATCTTTCCTAAAATCATCTGTACTAGTTCCTGCGTGCTGATATTCCCCATTGAATTCAGACTGTCATAATGTTTTTTTCCAAGTACATATTTACACCCTCCAGGATAAAGAATTGTGCCCTAATCTGAGACTAATCAGTTTTGCATACACACACGCAAGGCAAAAAAGTAATTTTTAATTGTCTTCAGAAAAAAAATTGTCTGTCCTAGAAAGACCATGCAGCTCTCTGCTATTGACCTACACAAACACTTGATTCCAACGAGTGTATTTAATTTTTGTATGCATTAATTGCTTTTAATGAAGCAAGTGTCTGACTACGGTACATATACACGTGTAAACCACACAAAGATAAGCAACAATGTATTTGGTTCACGTGATGGGTTTGTTTGACACCAAAGGTACTGCTGTCATGCACATAGCACACTACAAGGACCCTGGAGCAGACCCTGACCTGTGTAGGGATGCTAGCGCTGCTCTAGCACCTCATTGAAGTTCCAGGCCTAGCTTGTGGGAAACCAGATCAGGGACCTCTGAATCCATGGCATGGGTGGATGTAGCTGTACTGAATTTGCCTCTGTTTTCATATTTTGGGAGCATGCATGGAACATAAAGGTTCACAGTGATGCTTCGCAAGTCCAGTTAACTTCCAGTTTTGAGTAGTATCAGATGCTTCTTCCCAAGAGAGTAAAAATGCATGCTAGGTTTGTATATATTTTACTGCACAGTTAATCAGTTTCCCCACAAGGTATTTTTGTCCAAACATTAAGTACTTAATATGTTTAGATTGCATGCAAAATACAGGAATATAAAACTTATTTCATTATTGGAAAGATGTCTTCAATAGCCCTGATGTTATCTAACATTATGGTTATCATACTGTTATGGCACCGTAATGGTAGGGTCTATAAACTGAGTACATATTTTTGAAAGCTGCTCTTTTTATTCATTTTAGACTAAATGATTGTTAGCCTTATCAAATATCCCGTTGCCCTGTGTAATGAGAAAGCTCATAGACTTCTCCAATTTCTTCTCTTTATTAGTGTATTTCCTACTTTGATTCTGTACCTTTCATCTCCATTTTGGCATAAATAACTACTTCCTTTCAGGCTTCATGAGAGAAACCTTTTTATTTCAAATCTTTTTACTTTCTTTTATTTCTTACACATTTTGACCAGAAGAGTGCATAGCATCTGAAGTGAAGAACCAGCTGATCTGTACAGTATAGTACTGTTTCCATGCCACTTATCCTGGTTTTTGTATGTTCTTATCTACAGATTTTCCTGTTTACTATGTGACCTTTGAAGGTGCTGTAGCACTCATTATTTAGCTGTGTAAAACCTATTCTACCATGTTATTAGACCACAGCTTGTGAATAGAAATTTGTAATATATTCTCCCAAAGCAGGCAGCATATTTCTGGAGAATGTTATCTCTACTAGAGGGCAGTCTTACACTAGCAATTGATAGGATGTTTTTCCTTGGTACATCTTTTGCTACTTGAAAATATTAAAAAAAAAAAAAAAAGATTATAAATAATGATAATGTTATTTCTATAATTACTATACTTTTACTTTTCTATTTTTTTTGTATTTTTATGCTATGAAATATAGTATTGTATTTTGCCCTCACATAACATTGTTAGCATGGGAAGCAAGTATTTTTTTAAAGAGTATCTGAGTCAGTGTTAAACATGATGAGGATGCAACTATTCTGTATCAAAAGGATGCAGAAATACATGCTTGAGACACTCCGGTGAATGTTGTGATATCATCCCAGCAAGTGTTCAGTAAGAAAGCCAGGGGCTGAATTCTGTAAATGCCTTCTGGGGACATTCCTGTAATGCATGATCTGAAATCATACCTGAGTAGTGAAGCACTTCATAGAAATTTTGGAGAAATTTCCTTTGGAAAGAAGGGATGAGAGAAGTGATTTACTGAGTACTTGTCCAAAGGAGGGAAGAAAAAAAAAATTTTTTTTTCGGTTCTTGCTTATTTTAAAGCATGGCTCACAAGGGAAATATGTCCTGCTCCCCCACTGCTACATGGTCTTTGGACAGGCAGCCCTGTGGCAACCTGTAAGTCAGCAGTGCCTACCCACGTGGCTGAGGTGCCCCCTAACAGGGGTACTGCCGTGGCGAGCGCTGGAGACCATCAGTGAGTGAAATGGGAGTCATATGCCAGGGTCTTGTCATAGTGACGGTCAGGTGGCAGGACTTAACGTGATGCATTATTAATTGTCATCGTACCATGGAAATACATAATTAATAGTGCTGTAGTTTTTCTCCGTGTCACAAAGATGGGAAGGAGTGCTTGTTTTGTATGACGCAAGCCTGATTGTCTACCGTATGTAGCTGAACACACCATCGGTGCCACGAGGAGGCTTTCTTCTGTGGATGGGATGGCAGCTGCTCACCCAATTCCGATTTTATTTGAACCCAAGACTTACTCCATTGCATTTTGTATCTGTACTTCTTATTTGGTGCAATAGTAGTAGGGTGGACTGTGGTTGGTTGTTTTTGTTTTTGTTTTGTTTTTTTCAGAACAATTCTTGAATAGCAATGTGATTCATCTGTCTGTTTGGAATTAGTTGCATAAAAAATCTCTCAAGGTTTACAATGCAGGACCACTGTCTAGCTTACCTGAAAAATATGTCTGAAATTGATTGCTATATATTTCTAAAGCTGCCCACTTTTTACTATAACCAACCTCCAGTTATTTATACACATTTGCTGTCATGAATTCTCATCCATTGCTTGACCCAAAACTTTGCATGTCTTAATTACGTTTTACAATTACAAAACCCAGGAGACTGTTGCATGTGCCTGAGCGCAAGGTCAGCAGATGTGGAGTCTGAAGCTTATTAAATTTCCTAGTGCATACTGGAAATGAATTGTAAGGTCAGCGCAGTGAAGGATCTGTTTTCTCCTGTTGTGTCTTGTAGCTATTTAGAATGCTGTTAAATCTGAACGAAGGAAAATCTAAAATAAATCAGGGTGTGTTGACTTATCATACTCCCAATTGAGGGCTTTGTCCAGTTGAATGAATGAATGGAGATTCATGATTGAAAGACAAAATACCACCAGAGCTAGCAGAAATGGATGTCTCTGAGACGTTGAAGAATGATAATACCTTTGTGTTGGAAGGAAGTTCAAGCTCCCCGAACGAGAGAGATGGAGAACAGCCCTGCATATGCACACCAAAATGGATAGTAGCATGGTGGCTACAGAAGGCATCTCAGCTGTGGGAGAAAAGCGAGGATCTTCTTGTGCCTTTTGTCTCATCTGGCCGTCCCGGCTGCCAGCTCTTGTTTGTTCTCTGAGTTTCTGCCTTATTTGCACTGTATATTTAATTCTCGGCAAATTGGCACGGGTTTTGGATAATTCAGTTTTTTCAAACAGAGCTGTTTTTATTCTCAGGGAGGTAGAAAATGAGTTCATTTCTGCTTCCTTATTTAGATAGCTAATAGGTTATTAATGGCTATTCTTTTTGCTAGTTCAGAAGTTAATCAGACTTTGCAGGAATATATACAAGTTTGTGGAGACTAATATTTGTTACAGTAGTGCCTGCAGATCCCAGCTGAAGTTAAGGCAGTAGAGCATCTCATACAAAGATATGATAGATAAGATCAAAGTTATAATATATGTATAAGAGAAATGTTGTGGTAGTCATCTCCCATAACTTTATAATACAGACCTCTCAGTTATATAGGCTATTTCTACAGTCTATAGGAAGAAATAAGTCCACTTTGGAATAAGATGAGGATAGTCTGAAAGTGCAGGGTTTTTTTTTTTCTTCCACTGGTTGTAAGGGGAATCTAGGGAACTGTCTTAGAAATGTGCAGTATGGATGTCTGAACTTAGCTGAACTGGTAGCAACACTGTCTTGTTTTAAAGTTAGGTGAAGTACACAGGAACCACCGGAGCTGACATAACCATGCCATGTTCAGGTCAATGACAGCCTGAGAATGCAGCAGGGGCCCACATGAGCTTTTCTGTGCTAACGCATGCTTCCCAGTGGCTTAGGGGAAACAAATGATAACATTTCAGGTTCATATTTTGTCATGGCCTGTCATTCAGATCTGTTTAAAACTTTATGGTCTTTGACACCTTATTTTACTGCTAAGCTGACATGAGTCTGGTATCCAGTAGGTACTGGAGCATCACATCTGGCCCATGCATGCCAGAGGCTACAGTGGCAGGGTTGGCACAGCTGTGGGTAAGAGGAAGAAAACTTCCCATCCTCTGGAGAAGATGAGGGTTTTGGCTAGAGCAGAGCTCAAGAGGTGATCTCTTGGAGCAGGGTCTTTCAGCCCTGCTGCAAAAATGTGTGTTATTGTTTCTGATCTACCACCTTCACTGTAGTGCAGGTTCAAGGTTGATGGTGAGGTAAAGGAGCTCCAGGTTTGCACTCTCTTCCCTCTAGTGTGAGGGATGACAAAGTAGTGTGCAGAAGACCAAGGAACAAGGGGCATAAGGCATGAGCAGGTGAGTGGATGACAGTAAGTTTCCCATCTGTGTCCTGGTATTTGGTGTTCGGACATTCCTGCTTGGAAACTTCTCTCTGCCTTGAAGGTTTTCTTGTTCAAGACACCACTGCTCAGTGAAACAAAGAGCTGCACTGGCTCTGACTAGTCTTTTCCAGCAACAGAGCCTTTAGCTCTGCTCCCGAATCAGGTGGTGAGGCAGCTTTGCTCTCATCATGGCCATTTGCTGTGTATTGCATGGCAAGGGCACTGTCAGAAACCTTGCACATGAAGTGAGGTGATTGCAGCCACAAGAACTGAGCTGAGAAAGCAGAGCAGGAATGGGATAAAGAGTAGCTTGGTATGAACACCTCTTTGTAAATGCTAATCCTAAATGACTGTTGTGTTAGTAAAGAATGAATTACTTTGTGCTCTGCCTTATTTTCTGAACGGCTCTAATACAGACTTTGGGGGCTTGCTTTGGAAGATTCAATAATTTATTTTTAGCGACTAGCTCTTAATTGTAGGTTTCTGATAGAAATTGTTTGGGGTGGGGGGTACTATCAAAATTCAAATCCTCTAGGTGGAAGGTAAAATATTTCTGTTTCAAATAGAGTTCGAGATATGATGTGGTTTAACCTGGCCAGCAGGCAAGCACCACACAGCTGTTTGCTCACCCTCCCCAATCCCTCTCTGGGATGGGGGAGAGAATCAAAAAAAATGAAGCCTGTGGGTTGAGATAAAGACAGTTTATTAGGACAGAAAAGAAAGGAAAATAATAATGATAATAGTACTACTAATAATAATGTGTATGAAACAAGTGATGCACAATGCAATTGCTCACCACCCGCTGACCGATGCCCAGCCTATCCCCGAGCAGCCGGCCCCCCACCCCGGCCAGCCACCCCTATATATTGTTTAGCATGACGTCAGATGGTATGGAATACCCCTTTGGCCAGTTTGGGTCAGCTGTCCTGGGTCTGTCCCCTCCCAGCTCCTGCTGCACCCCCAGCCTGCTCGCTGGCGGGACAGAGCGAGAAGCCGAAAAGTCCTTGGCTTAGTGTAAGCACTGCTCTGCAACAATTAAAACATCAGTGTGATATCAACATTATTCTCATCCTAAATCCAAAACACAGCACCATACCAGCTACTAGGAGGACAATTAACTCTGTCCTAGCTGAAACAGGACAAGATATAATGCCTTTATGTGTACACACACAAACCTCACCACCAATGGCAGCACATCTGTGAAGGGCTTGCACCTTATGAATGGTATGAAGATATAAACAGTGGAAGCATTATCCATGGTCCATCATAAGAGAGGGATTTTGGCCAGGGAACCAAACCCTAAGAGAGGAATGGGAGCAGAAGCAACTTGATCTCCAACTCCCAGGAGGCAGTGTTGCCATTCTGAATAAATGGTTTCAGTTTCTAGCTGAAATACTACCAATTTGGGACACTTGTCTCTGCTGGCAAACTACTTCACATTTTGCATGAATAGCAAACTATTTTTGCAAACAGATTCTTTGGTCAGTAATCCTGTTATCTGTTAAAAATGGCTTAGTGCAGAACTTTACAGCCAGGAGTTGTGTGGACTTTGAGTGATTCTGAGCCAAGAGTGAGCTGGCACAACTGCCAGACATGCCCTCGGGGGTAAAAATTCATATAATGTTTTTGGTGAATTTACCAGACTAGGCAAGTGGGTGGGACTGGATACAGAGCTGCATTCAGAGCTGTGTGCACTTGTTTTTTTTCCCCTACAACTATAGGATGTTTCCTGTATGATACTTACTGTGGTGAGTAATCCAGTACTGCGAGACAATCCTCCCATTTCTCAGCATTTCAATAATGAAATGAACAGTGTGCACAATAGGTTGCTGAATTCCTTTTCTTGGTAGAAGTCAGGCTTGGAGGAGCTCCCTTGTATAGGGGACTATATTATTGATGCAGTGGTTAAGGATACTTTTGAACTTTACTACATGCAGTTGATACTCTATACATAGAGCAACAATGCCATAAGCTTAAATAATAATAATAAAATGGTAATATTTATAATTGAGACTTCTGAAAGTGCATTTCAAATAGGGTTTTAAGTAATAGTGTTTATTCAGCAACGAACTTTTTGCACTTCTGTTGCATTCAAGGGGTGACCATATAGCTGTTATGTGTCCGGCCGCGTTAGGGTACCGAGCTACCCCGATGACAGACTCACACGTAACGCAGCACACCCTCACTCGAGTCACGTTCCACGAACCGCCACAGCCACACTTAAAGAGTTTGGTCACGTTCAATGAGAACTGTCACGGCTAGGTTCAAGGCAATCTAGTGCAGTTTATTGCAGCAACAGGTACACAGGTTCTTTGGCTTGCTGGTGATAAATTCACTGTCTGCAAAGCACACTCAAATGCCAGAAGTACGAGTAACACAGGCTGGCTATTAATGCGTTAAAAGGCACAAAGCCCCTATAGAGATTTCTGAGTTTCCTGGGGAGGCAGGACTTGGTGTGACCAAGTGTTCAAATCTTACCCAGAGGTGTCCCAGTGGGGAGGGAAGAGAGATTCAGCCCATCAACTGATCCCAGAAGTCACGATGATATCTTCCCTCCCATTCCCTCTCTCTTAAGCCAATTTATATTATTTTCTATCTTTTAGGTGGAGCTTGAGTGACTCTAGTCATGCATGTCTCGGATACAATTGGTGCAAAGTTTTCTGGCTTTTGTTTAAAGGAATAGGCTGCGAGAAATTCAGAGCGCGTGCTCCATGAGGGGTGGTCGCACCTTGGAGGTGGGTGGCTTTTGGGATGGAGGTGTGTTTTGGCATTATAATGATATTATAATGAGCAAAGTTCACTAGAGTACAGCATTTTGTCCAAAACCATGGCAGGTGGTTGGCTCAGGGCAGCAAACGTGCAGCTGATCGGTCTCGGTGTGCACAAGAACAATGGAGTCCCCAGCTGGTCACAGAGCCCAGCCGCGGTGTCTCCACACCGCTCCACACTCCGTGCTGTTCCTTAGAGTCAGCACACCAGGTTCCCCCAGTGAGATGGCATCTAAGGTTGGGAGCCTAGGGAACATTTTGTTAGCACAGCTACACTGCGCCCTGGAAGCTTCTTCAGTGCTGTACCTTTTTGTTAAAATGTGAATATCAGTTTAATTTTCAAGTCACCTTAGGCAATTATTCCACATAATCCACCCCATGACTACAGTCACTCAAGCTTCACGACATTTGGAATGTATCGGGTGTATCACGTATGTTCTTGTGGTGAGGATTATCGAGTATATATATGTCTCATAGGTATCATAATCCAAAGTTTAACATACAAACTAATTGTTAGTATAAAACATAATGCAGTGAGTATTAACAAAACAACAACAGAGTGAAGCATCTTGTTGAAGATTCCTGTGTCAGTTGGCAACCATCCAAACAAAGTGTCCCACCAGCGGTGTTTTACATTTTTCTTTACTCTTTTCATCACTCGATGTATTTCTTCTATATCATGATGGACAATAATCAGAGTCCTTTGTCCATTTTCTCAAACTCGTTTCATCAGCTGCTTCAAAGCTTCATGTAACAGTAATTTCTTCACCAGTGTAAGGTTCATTCCAATAGGAGTAGACAGCAGATCATGAAGTAGAGTATAATTGGATGTAATAAGTTGGTAAGAGATGACAGGAGCTGAGTAACTAAAATCACATCCTAGAATCTTGGTAAAGTTACAAACACGAACATTGGAGTCATTACTTGTACTTACAGTAATATTATCTATGACTGTAGAATCACAATGGGTTCTCGTGCAAACACAGCCTATCCCAATATATACAAATAGTTTCAAGGGTTTCATTAGGATGTATCTCAAAGTGACAAATGTTTTGTTCAGTGTCAAGAACAAATGTCTTGGGCTTCAAGCGTGTTACTTTCAAAAATGAAGCCTTTTTGGTCATGCACAATACATGCATTTACATCAGTTGTTTGCCACTTTCCTCCCTTTTGATGGGCCCATACTTTATGTTCCTTAGAATAAAGTATAGTTCCATTATGATTGAGTCCTAATGCAATGATTGGATATACATTGTATACTGTGGCATTGCTTATTAAGGCAATATTTTATCACTTTCTGCATAATGGGTAAAGTTGACTAATTGCCACCATGCTTGAAACTCCTTTTCAAATTCTGAAGCATTATCCCAAATCAATTTTCAGATTTTAGTGGGTAAGGTTCTTCCTTCTCCCTCTCTAATAATAGCTGCTGCTACAGACTGTATTCATAACTGTGCTTGGATGCAGCTCAAGGCAAGGGAAGTATTACCTTGGGTTTTCCCAAGGGTGTTTACAATTAATTGATGATCATTTTCTTCAGTTTGTTCCCAATGGGGTAAAATGTCTGATAGAAGCCGTTGACGTGCTCCTAAGGCCAATAAGGATACATTCCAATTTCCTTAGGTCGTCTGTAGTAGCAGTTATTCAGCTCATTAGGACCTCAGCATCAATGCTATTTAATATACCTAATCCTGTTCCAAATAACCCAGTTACATCTGGTGGCGTGCACCGAGATTTTTTCAGAGAACGTTCATGTAACCATGCTAACCATCCAGTATAGGCAGTTCTCAAAAAGGTGGTACATTTTGAGTTGATTTCTGAGATATTAATGCACAGTTATAGCTCTATCCTTTTTAGAGACCAGCTAGGTTAAAGAGTTGCAATGTTCCAACACTTGCACTATATTGTGACAATGCATGGTCCAAGGGTCATTATGAGATGTCACGGTGAAACACCTCAGCTCCATGCACAACCACAGTAGCTAAGTTTAAGTTTTCCCTGATGGCATGTGTTCCCATAATCCAGTGTATTTAGCATGGGCTTGGGACCACGGTCGTTCTGGGTCTTTTTGGTTATGAACCAGAGGGGATTGCATTAAGGTCAGGGTAAAGCATAGCATTATCAATCCAAACTGCTGATTTGTCATTCTCCAGCTGTCCACACGCAATTCACACGGGATTCCTGTGAACACAAAAGGAAAGAAAACATGCTCGGTTGTATTCAACCGGCAGGGTTAGAAAGAGGGTGAAATCCACCAGGTGCGAATCTGGTGTACTTTTCCTGAACAATCTATATTAGTGTATGCAGAACCGACTAACACTTCTGCCCTGGTTAATTTTTGTTCCTCTGGCAGCCAGAGTGAATTTTTTTGCGGTGGGGCATTGTTTTTCCACACCATCGATTCCTGTGAATTTAACCCTGCGTTGACCAGGTCTTATGCCCAGGGTTTGTGCTGTCTCATGGGTAATTACCGACATTTGGGCTTGGGTATCAAGGAGAAAGGTTACCAATATTTTGGGGGTCCAACGGGAAGGCAATGGTAGGGTCAGAGTATTCAGCAGAGAGCCATTAAATTACTAATGCCCGCCAAGCAGGGTGGCTTGCTGCCCTCCCCGGGGACAGGAGTTTTTTTGCTGATACTCTGCCTTGTCAGTTGGGCTTGGCACAGGAGGTGTGCTTTCCTTATGGGCTGGGGGCTTTCCAGTTAGGCAGCTCTCCCCACTGGGAATATTTTTCTTAACCAGAGATCGGACTAATGTACGGAGATTCTCCGTAGGGATACAACGCAAAATTGGTCGGGGTACACCCAAAGCTATGGCCTTACGCCACAACTCAGCCCGTTCTTTATGATGTTTGAATGTCTCTTGAAAGTTGGGGTATTTGGGGTTTTGAGTGTGGATTTGGCGTGCTCGCCAGGAGTAATCTGGGGGCTTAGTACGGGACAAACTAATCCAGCCCATTCGGCGTGCATACTTATCTATATCTTGTACAAATTCACTCCAGGTAGGAATGGGGGAGTACGGATTTCGCCTACGACCACGATCACCATCCCTGTGAGCAGCTTGTATGCGACCCTGGGTATTTGCTACAAACATCTTAAGACAATCAGGGAGTCCACGGATGAGAGGGGTTAATCGAGCTGGGTTGATAGGAGCCAACATCGGGGATTTCCTAAATTCATCTCTTTCATATATCGCCTGAATGCAGGCTGCTTTCTGTACTGCGATAGCCACGTCAGCATAGCTTGTGGCTCTAATTTCCAGTGGTTCCCCTCTCTCCTGGGGATCTATACGACCTGCCCAGTATGCAGCTCGTGCAGTTAAGGAGTAATTATGGTCTCCTGGTGTGGTGGTTAAAAATACTCCTGGTCCCCAAAAGCCTCCTGCTTCTTCCTCACTCAACATAATTTGATCTCCTCCTTCAAGAGAAACTCGCCACACGTACTTGACTTCTGATTCTCCTGACCGCCTTGAGAACTTCTCCTGTATTTTTATCAGCTCTGCTGGTGACCATGGGATTGTTCGCACTGTAGTGCGGATCTCATCTCCATCATTAACAGTGGTCTCAGTTTTAACCAAAGGTCTCAAGGAAATCGACTGAGGTTCAGAATTGGCAGTCTTTTTGACCTCATCATCACTGTCAAACCAAATATCACCATTCCAGCTTTCAGGGTCTGCACTATGCATTAATCTATGAACCTGCTTAACTAGAGCAGAAGACTTTATTTTATTTAACAGGTGATTATACTTCTTCAGTAATTGTTTAAGATGACTATTCTCATTCAAAAGTTTATTATTCTCATTCAAAAGTTTATCCACACTGATTTCTAATGTTTTTCCCATCTCCCTTTCAAAGGCCAATGATGACTTTAACGCCTCATTTTCTGATTTCAAAGCCGTGTATTCCACATCAGAAATTAGTTTGGGAGCAGGAGTTTCCTTAGCTCCTTGCTGAGCAGAAGACAAACAGTTTCCTAACACCGCACAAATTGCACCTTTAACTTTTCCCACTCTGATCTTTTGTGCAGCCTGGCACTGCTTAATGCTTTCTACCAATTTCTCTCCACCTTTCCAAAAATTTTGAGCCCACTCCCTCGCAACCTGGGAAGGGGCACAGTTGTATTTTTGCAGCAGTTTATACATGGCGATCCTGCCGATTATGGCAATTTTTCTGTTGCGTTAAAGGGGTGACCTGTTAGTCCTTACAAGTCCGGCTGCATTAGGGTACCGAGCTACCCCGATGACAGACTCACACGTAACGCAGCACACCCTCACTCGAGTCACGTTCCACGAACCGCCACAGCCACACTTAAAGAGTTTGGTCACGTTCAATGAGAACTGTCACGGCTAGGTTCAAGGCAATCTAGTGCAGTTTATTGCAGCAACAGGTACACAGGTTCTTTGGCTTGCTGGTGATAAATTCACTGTCTGCAAAGCACACTCAAATGCCAGAAGTATGAGTAACACGGGCTGGCTATTAATGCGTTAAAAGGCACAAAGCCCCTATAGAGATTTCTGAGTTTCCCGGGGGGGCAGGACTTGGTGTGACCAAGTGTTCAGATCTTACCCAGAGGTGTCCCAGTGGGGGGGAGGAAGAGAGGTCCAGCCTGTCGACTGATCCCAGAAGTCAGAAGGTATCCTTCGTGATGGTATCTTCCCTTACATCCCCTCTCTCTTAAGCCAATTTATATTATTTTCTATCTTTTAGGTGGAGCTTGAGTGACTCTGGTCATGCATGTCTCAGATACGATTGGTGCAAAGTTTTCTGGCTTTTGTTTAAAGGAATAGGCTGCGAGAAATTCAGAGCGCGTGCTCCATGAGGGGTGGTCGCACCTTGGAGGTGGGTGGCTTTTGGGATGGAGGTGTGTTTTGGCATTATAATGATATTATAATGAGCAAAGTTCACTAGAGTACAGCATTTTGTCAAAACCATGGCAGGTGGTTGGCTCAGGGCAGCTGGTCGGTCTCGGTGTGCACAAGAACAATGGAGTCCCCAGCTGGTCACAGAGCCCAGCCGCGGTGTCTCCACACCGCTCCACACTCCGTGCTGTTCCTTAGAGTCAGCACACCAGGTTCCCCCGGTGCAATAGCATCTAAGGCTGGGAGCCTAGGGAACATTTTGTTAGCACAGCTACACTGCGCCCTGGAAGCTTCTTCAGTGCTGTACCTTTTTGTTAAAACGTGAATATCGGTTTAATTTTCAAGTCACCTTAGGCAATTTTTCCACAACTTTGAACAGCATGAACTTGTAGTGATTGTCTAGATACATGTTGCCAAATGAGACATTTTGCATTAAGTTTCAGATTTTGTAACTCAGGTCAGCAATGAATATTTACTTTTGGATTTGTGAATGATAGTTTATGGCGTTTGTAATCCAACCTGTTTTCTCTGCCCTACTGCCAGTGTTTGGCACCTTTTTGGAGCTGCTGGAACAGCAAAAAGTAAAAGGAGCTGTGGTTCACAACCCTGTGCACAACTTTGAGATAAGCAGTGCTTTTGGCACATGGGGTAACAGGATTCAGGTGGTGTCTAGACCATATGCTGATCTGCTGTGTAAGGGAGCAGTTTTGGGTGAATGAAATAAATATGCATTTTAGCTGTGGAGCTATCGCTAGGATGTCTGCGATCCTAAACTAGACCATAGTTAGCACAAAGTTCAGACATAATTTTGAAGTTATTTGACTGCTTTGAGATATAGGTTATGCTTTTGTAGTAGTTGGTGTTTTGCAACAGAATTGCCTGATTCATGTCCCTTGCAAAATCATTTATTTCAAAATCTTTATTAGCCCACTCTCTTCTGGCTTGCAAGGCAGCCCCACGAACAGTTTTTTTCAGTAAAGCTGAGAAAAGGTGCAGGATTAAGAAGAAACAGAGGGGGAAAGAGACTGGAAATACTCTTTCCTGAGGCTGCTGCCAAATATGCTATCATGCAAAGACAGGTATTGTTAGTCCTTAAACGTTTCACTGAGGATGTTGAGGTGAATTTTCCAGAAGAGTTGGGGTTATCTAGGGTATGACTCCTTAGTGCTTTTTCAGGCAGATCTGAGCTTGTGCTGCTGAGAACTTGGTCTACCCTGAGGCCTGGGTTAATGGGCCCTATCTTAGCGATACTGAACACCACCACGAGAACGTGGTTTCTGTTCAAATCAGAGCAAGAGCGGAGATGACTTACACCCATCAGAAGGAGACTGTGTAGAGCAGAAGTGAAGAAATATTTTAGAATCATATCATTGATCAAAAACTGCTGAACAAATATATTACATTACCACATACACCTTATTCTTAGTAACGTATAGAAAAAATTACTTTTTTAGATACTTTCTCTGCCTGTATGAGAACAACTGTGTTGACCAGCCTGCTAGGAACTGAGGTAAGATGTGAGATCTAAAAGTGTGCTATCATGCTGAGAGCCATCCTGAAACATTTGCCATAGCTCTTCTGATCAGGGGACGTGTAACTCCACTACTGTACAAGAAACTTTTTGGGGGACTGGGAATATTTAGGCAGTGAATGTGTACGCTAGTACAGGAAGAGTGCAGCTGGATCTAGTTGCATCCACCATCCTTGAGGACCTCTGTGCCGGATCCAATTCTGACACAGACAGGAAAAGCCTGAGCTGTCCCCTCTGTCAGCATGGGTGGGCCTTACCTGCCAGTCACGAAGGTAGGGGTCACACCGTGGCACTAGCTAGGCACAGTGGTACATCATATATCAAAGATGTGACTCTTCAGTACTTCTCCTCTGCACAGTCATTAGGAGATGAAGGCAGTCTCACAGAGGTAGCTGTGTTTGTCAAGGCATTCTGTGATGACTGTAAGGTACAAAAAGATTGCAAGCTCAACCTTTTTGTTAGTATTTTTTGCGGAGGTTAAAAAATAGGCAAAAATACATGTCTCTTCCCTGCAAGAGTTGTACTAACACGCTGGATTATTTCCTTTTCAGTAGAAAGATCACTTCTAGGAAAGTGACCTGCGTTTTACGTGCTGCAGCTGTGCCACTGGCTGCTCCGTCACTTATCTAACTTGTGGTTGCATGACGGTGACTGTCTCTTTTCCTTTCTTTTTTTCCCCTCCCATCTCCCCAGGACACAGATGGGATCAGCCTGTACTACTGGTCCCTGTTCGATGGACATGCTGGGTCAGGAGCAGCGGTGGTCGCTTCCAAACTGCTGCAGCACCATATCCTGGAACAGCTGCAGGAGATCGTGGACATCCTGAGGAACACAGCCGTCCTCCCCCCCACCTGCCTGGGAGAGGAGCCTGACAACCCGGCCACCAACAGCAGGACACTGACACGGGCGGCCTCCCTGCGTGGCGGCGTGGGGGCCCCGGGCTCACCCAGCACCCCTCCAACACGCTTCTTCACCGAGAAGAAGATCCCACATGAGTGCCTGGTTATTGGGGCTATAGAAAGTGCATTCAAGGAAATGGTACGTGTGTCTTTGGGTGTTGAAGTTCTCATTGCATACATCAGTGAGCCACATGGCCTGGACAAAATGAACTTTAAGGGATTTTTTTTCATTTTTTTTTCCCTACTTAAATAATTCTGTCCATACATAGATGGTATTTAAGAGCCTCAAGAGTTTAGCTGTTATGTCTCTGTGAGGCAGGGAACTGTTTATCTCCCTTTGTCAAAGCTGCCGCCAGGCTTGCTAGCAGTCAAACAGGAGCAACATCCTAAATCCCGGGTAGCGCCATGACCACATCGTTAGTGGTCTACTCTGCTAGAAAGACTCTGAGAAGTTTGTTGTTCTTTCTTTCATCTTTTCCTCTTTTTTTTTTTTTCCTTTTTAATCTTAAAAATTAGCATTGCCTCGTAGTAGCACATTCAGAATTGGCCATTGCCATCAGGCTACACATATGGACACACGCCTTGGAAAGCCTCATTGCCCTATGGGAGCAGCAGCGAAGGCACCTCAGCATCCCTTGCACTGCAGACACTTGTTTTTATCGCCCACAACTGCACAAAAATGAGTCCTAAAATCACATCAAGGACATGGATGAAAGCCAGCTTCCTTGATCTAATGACCTGCAGTTCATTGGGGTTGCTCATAAGGCAGTGTCTGTGGGGAGAGTGCCTGCAGTTCTTGGGTGACGTTGGTTGGGAGTGGGTGAGGGGGGCATGAAGTATGTTCTTACCACTCACTTTGACTTGTGTACAGCAACGATATCTGAGAAGAAATCATGACCCTGTGCAAACAGAATATCCTCCAATTTCCCCATGGAAGGCTGTGTTTTCTCTTTGAGCTTTTGTAATTGATATAACTGCTATGCACTTTCCCCTTCAGTTCTTCACGGTCTTAAAAATAATTCCTGTCAGGCAGAGTAAAGGCTTGGTCTGCCAGCAAGTACACGTGGGATAAGGTCTTGGGAGATGTCTTCTTTCTCTCTCTCTCTCTCTCTGCCTCTTTTTTGAGCAGAAGGTTTTTGAACTAATGAGCATTTCCCAGAGGTTTTATTTGTTGTCTGGAAAGAAGTACAAAGGCAGGATTCAATCATAGCTTTTCCTGACATATGTGAATTTTGTTTAGTACATGCATCTAATTAGAGACTGCAGTTGTTACTACAAAGTGGTGTTTCACTTTGAATTCTGAATGGCAGTTATCTTGCTGGATTGCCCTTTTTTCCCAAGGATGTGCAGGGAAACATATCCACCAACTGCGTCTCGACAGCATCATCCAACTTTTAGGTGGGTATGTGCAGGAGTAAGACCCACAGCCAAAGTTCAGGTGTCAAACAGTGCGTGGCATGTGAGCAGATGAGCGCACTGCAGTTACTGGGCTAAGTTTCTGCTAGCTGAAAGGAAAGCAGAAGACGTGAAAATCTCCTGCCAGTTTACCATGTCCCCTTCAGAAAGAGGGACTAGATTGCTCCCTTCTTTGTTGAGAAAGGAGGGAAGAGATGATGCTACCCTAGTGTGTGGCCAGGGATTTTTCTTACAGCATTTTTCCTTGAGCAGTGGAAAAGCTGTAGTACAGTAGAAATGTAGAAACCGTGGATAACTTATTACAGATGTGATGGCTGGGTGTTCCATGTACAGACCATAGTAATCTGTCCTCCCTTTTTCTAAACTAAAGTCCAGAGTATCTCGTTTTCCTCCCTGTGCCTTTGGTCATATGCTACAGGTCAGGTACCTTAATTCCCACTTTTACTTTGACTCCAACTGTGGCTATCACAATGCAATACAATCCTGGCATTATCTTTTACTTTAAAAGGAAGCCTTATTAAAAAGTCAGACTAAGAAAAGCATTAGATAATTATATCTACTTTAAACTCTAGGTGGTGTCTTGTGATCATAATTGGTTTAGGCAAAGGACCATTTTCTTTTGCACAAACGTCTGTGTAGGGGAGCAGTTCATACGGTCAGTACTCCTGAGTCTCAGCTGTGCCTGCAATGATTTGTCTTAATCCCACTTCTCTCTAACTTTCTGCTAGTTTATACTCCTAGCAGGCTTTGGGCCTCTCCTCCACAGTACATTGTTTATCTGGTCCTGTTTTGTATTGGAACATCGTGGATGTTGTTGAATTAGTTCAGCACAGCGGAGACTTGCATCATTTCCAAGGGTTCAGTGCCAGCAGGGTGTATCATTTTACCTGGCACTTGGGGAAAGCTCATGTTCCTGGACACGTAGGCAGACCTCTCGGTGTTGTTTCCTGAAAGACCTAGCACTGCAAAGGAACCCTTTGAACCCGGTGAAAATGCTGGGTAGATCTGGTTCCTTTTTATTTTTATTTTTTTATTAAGTAACAGTCCAGCCTAACAGGTTTATTTAATGAGGGTTTTGTCCCCTTTTCCTGGGAGATTTTTTCTGCATGCCATTACTTTTTTCCCTGACGTCCTTTTGAATTCTAGTTAAGCTCTCCCTGTTTCGGCCTTGAGTGACAAACAAAATGCAATTTATTCCTATCAGATGGCTTTTAAAAATTATTTTCCTTTGTCAGGTGTGATTTTCTTTTGGACAGTGTTTGTCTTACAGCTACGTGCACCAAAACACTGTAGGAAGCTGCTACAGTGCTAAGCTTACATGCTAAGTCATCACCTAACTTGGAAATTTAAGCAATTAAGATTTCCACTCTTTGAAGTACTTCTAGGTGGTGTTCTCTGTGTTGAAACTGAGTTTAGCAAGTTGCTGTGGGGTGTTCTCTGATAATTTACTGTCCCGTTTAAAATAGTAATAATAATAATGATAATTCTCAATGTCAGTAACTGTCAGTGACCACAGTTACTTCAGTTAAGTGGAAATAAATTAGCTCAAGTTCTGAAGGTGTAGTAAATCAAATCCTGTAATTTCATCTCTTGGGTGTTGAGATGTGCATTTAGAGATTCAGTTTTAGGAACCAGGAGGGTACTTGCAAGTGCTCTTCAGTTCTAGATAGAAGCATCAAACTATAATCCCTTCCCTGAATTTAACCTTGTATGTATGACTGCAATTTTTTATCTATTTTAGTCTTGTGAGAGAAGGCACGTATTCCACACTGAACCCTATTTAATTTTGGACAGGAAAAAATGGCACAGAACTGGGCTGCATTATTTATCGGAAGGTATATGTTTGCGTCCATTCTTTCTCTGTGTCCATGCTTCCAAGTCCATGCTTTTTCTTCTTCATTGAAATTCATTTGACTCACATGAAATCTAGAGGGATGCTTTTACAAAATGCTTCAAATGAAAATGGCATCAATCTTGAGAGCAGCATATGTTGTATGGTTTTCTTTTGGAAAAAAATCCTCTGGTTAAATCGCCACATAGAAATAGAAAATAGAAGTAAGGAAGCTTGCAGCAGTGCTACAGGCATTTTGGTGCCTTTTTGACAGAGCTAAAGCAATTTAAGGAGTGAATTTTGATTTTTTGCCCTCTGAAACGTGGTCTTTTGTTTTTATTTTTATCCTTTAACAGACACCTTGTAGCCTTTGCACAGGGAGTAAACCTCCTTGCTGTCATAGCAAGATAAATGTCCCGGAGGGCCTACAGTGAGGATGTATGTAGATGACAAGCAGTTTCGTTAGTAGTTATTGCAGTGTAATGACTAGCTGAAATTCTGGTGCTGCGATTTGATGAGTTTACCTACCTCTGTTTTCAAGATGCCAAATTTAATTTGGCACCAGATGCGGCTGGCGCTTGCTTTCCGTACCACCGCGTTTGCAGCTTTCTTACCCTCTCCCCCCGCCTCTGCAGCACGCCAGCAGCCTGCATGTGCGAGCCTGCATCAGCTGTGTCCAACACACGCTGCTGGAAGAAGGGGCAAGGAGAAGGTGGGGTCCCGCAGCACCCCCAGACCACCGGCCCACGCTGTGCTCGCAGACACCCGAGCCCCTCCACCAGGTCTCCACGAGGTGGCACGAGCAAGCCGCCGCGAGCCTCCGACTGAGCGAATGATACGGGCTTCATGGCATAATCTTCCTGTTTTTTTTGGAAGAGATTGTTAAGTAGCATGACGAACCAGTGCTTTTGCTCTGGGAAGCTCAGGTCTGAGCTGTAGCATGCTGAGGACGCACCTTCGCTTAGGATGACCCCCTGGGTGGTCCAGGCAGCGGTGATGGTCTGTCCCAGGGCTCACACTACGTCCTCAGGCTGCTTCTGTAATCAGCGGAGCAGTGACCGCAGTTCTTCATCACCCGCTCTGGAAACATGCCTCGCAGCACTTCAGTGTCCTCTGCAGGCTTGGCTCCGTCCTCCCCTGTGCGCTGTCACTTGGTGGGGCCAGGTGTGAGGCAACCACGGGGGCACCCTGCTCCTACCTGCTCCCCTCCCTAAAATGGAGAACAGAGCACAGATTAAATTATCTGCTTCCTTGGCACTAAAAGATTGCCTTTTGAACACAGGATACAGAAATCTCTTTATTTTAAACAATTTCACAGCTAAAAGAGAGGTGTTGTCCCAGCTACTAATGAGCCCTCTATTTCTTCATCCTTTGTTTGCCAGCCTGCACTTCACATCCATTTTCTACTTGGTGAGTGAAGTTTCCCAGCTCCATCGGGGTCTGAGAGTGCGCCACGTGCTGCCCCTTGGACTGAACGAGGCATCAGTTGGTTCAGCTCAGTTTTGCTCAGCTCTTCCCCAGCAAGCAGATTGCTGTGTAGAGAGAGATAAGTTGCATCCTCCAGAAAAGAGGGGAGGTGAAAAAAAAAAAAGAAAAAAAGTTGCTCTGAAATCTTTCTCCAGGTGGGAAGTCAGGAAAGCTTTGTATGTACTTGGGCTTTGTCTGGAATGAGCCCCTTTACACCTCTAAAGGCTTCAGGGGGTTCTTGAGTTTCTGCCCCTCCTTGTGCTGCACTACTTTCCAAGAAGCACTGTTACAAAGTATTTCATTAAAAGCCAATGTCTCTACATCAGAATGAGTTAGTGGCAGTTGTGGACTTTATTTAGTTTTACCTTTTTCCCTCAAATTTTGTTGATATGTAGGAAACCTTCACCTTCAGTACACAGATCTAGTTTAAGTCAAGGAAACTCTGTGAATGAGGCCCTAAGGATTATCCATCTTCTCTCCCATAATAAATGCTTCTGAGTTCTGCTTATTGAAAGAAATAAATTTTAATTTAGGTATTCTAGCACTTGTGAAGTGTACGTGTGACAGGGCTGAAGCCAGGTGAGGAATTGTACTTTGTTTCAAGGTCTCAAAGGATACCCTGAGCAGCAGAGATGAAGGTATTTTAAAATTCCTGGCAGTGCCTGGAAAATCCACTGTAGTATTTGTAAGTTTAAATTATTTTGATGGTTAGAAACGTCTGCTTCCTTTGAACTGTTCTTTTCAGCTTAATTTAAAAACATATAGGAACCATGGGGAGGAAAAATCAGCTTCTCTATGGCAAGATTAGATAAAGTGGCATTCGCAAGCAGCCCATGTCTGTGACCAAAGGCGCTGCAAGATTTGATTTTAGCTTTGAGGTGTTTTCCTCCTGGTCCTCACCACCAAAAAAAAACAAACAAACAACTCAGTAACAACAGCTTTCC
This sequence comes from Anser anser, assembly GCF_964211835.1. NCBI lineage: Eukaryota > Metazoa > Chordata > Aves > Anseriformes > Anatidae > Anser > Anser anser. The sequence goes on along the minus strand of NC_139720.1, from coordinate 36,098,121 downwards.
CCCCCCCAACAATCCATCCTCGAATGGACTTGCAAGATCTGCAGCAAGACCCGCTGTCCGCAGGAAAGCAGTGTGCAGTTCCCTTGCGCAGCGGAGGATGGCCTCGTCGGGCAGCGCTGCACATCTCTCGCTGTCCCCGCCACCCGCCCCATGGCACAAATGGGATCGGGCTGCCTGCACGCCAGGAATAGCATTATTTGTGACAGGCGCTGTTAGAAATGGGAGCCCTCCCTGCCCAGCTCGCTCGGGACAGCAGCCGAGCACTGCCGAGCATCCCCGCCACTGCCCCCGGTCACCTCCCTCTCCGGAAATTTGTAGGAAACAAAGAGTGGTCCCAGCCTGCTTCGGCGCTGCAGGTTTTCAATCAAATTGCAGCTGTCATGGCTAGCATTTGTTGTGGTGCTTTTCTTTGGATAAATTTAGCTCTGAAATAAAGCTCTAAATCCCATACCCCAAGGCGTGGGCAATTTGAGCTGTTTGTTGCTCAGTGCAAATATGAAAATGAAGTAGAGCACACACAGAGGCAAATATATTCATAATAAAAAATGCATACAAGTAGGCAGGGTTTAGCTGGAAAGATCTGCCAGTATTTGCAACAGCCACGTTAAATGATGATCCCTGTCTGAATCCAATATCACAGAGAAAGACCAGTTTGAAATGGGGCTTGATTCTGGACTTGGGAGAGGAGGGTAGCTTGTAACATGTTGGGTTATTACCACAAGACCAACTAAGGGGCAGCAGAATGAGTTCATTGGCATACAATTCAATTTTTGTTTAAGATTCACGGAGTACTGGGAAGTAGCTAGTTTACCTGTTTTTTTTTCACGATCTCCAGTCTTTCTTGGGATAATGCATATTCCTGGGCTTGACTGACTGTCAGAGACAGGTGTGACTTGTGCCCTCCACATCTATTAATATAATATATATATATTATATGTATTAATGTATATAATTTATTCAACTCAGAATCAGTTGGAAGTTAAACACAGGAAAAACTGCTTGGGTAGGTACTTACCTCCCTACGTTTGCACCCGTGTATGTGCATAAATTAAATCTTTCCAGGGCCTCATAATAGTGGTGAAATAAGACACAGCCTTAAATACTATGGTTCATCCTGCAAGTCTGTGAATGCCTGGTATTTTTCAGTAAATGCTGTTTTATTGACCTTTTGTTTGTTTCCCTTCACAAGTTTAGCATCCCTCCCTTCAGTGTTTCTGAAGGGTAGCTCAGTGGCATGAATGTGTTTTGCTGCTGTTTGTAAAGGTGTTAGCTCCACAACCCTAGCCTCCTGTTTGGAGAGCAGGTAGTTATTCATGTCAGAGCTAGGTCTCATTAATTATTTGCTGTCTATGTAAAGTGCTCTCCAATTATACCACCAGGTACCTGTTGTGAAGTTACATTTATCTTTGCCTCCATTGTGTTTTTTTCCATAGCAAAATCTCTTGCATCCCTCAGCCTTGCCATTTATTCCTTGATGTGTGATGTTTTACAGTCTCCTGTCCTGATTTTTTCTCAGCTTTGTATAAGTAGTAGCTAGTCCAGGACTTCTCATTCTTTTCCCTGACCATGTGGCCAAAGCTGTAACCATAAAGAAAGCCAGAGGGACTTGCAGTTTAAAGAAGACTGTAATCTTTTAGAGGAGTCTTCATTTTCCAAAACATTAATTGCAGTGCTCTCTTTATACGTTTTTCTTCTCTTCTCCCATAGGATTTGCAAATAGAACGAGAGAGGACCGTGTATAATATTTCTGGTGGCTGCACAGCCCTTGTGGTGGTGTATTTATTGGGGAAGCTGTACGTGGCAAATGCTGGTGATAGCAGGTAAGTGAGCGTGATGTCTCCCCAACTTTCACCTCCAAACTCCCAAGATCTGGCATTACTGATTTCTTTAGTGGCAACTGCTATCACAAGGGGGATTCTGTTTTTTGGCTGGACTCTTGACAGTTCTCCCAATAATTAATGCGAAAGGCAGCGACAGGCTTCCAGTATCTAACTGAGTGGTGGATGCACTCAGGTAGGTTGACTCTTTTTCAGTTCCTTGTTATTGTTTCTGAATGAGGTGATGGCTGCAGGGAAGTAGAAAGTCACTAAAGAGCCATTGAAACAGATGTTGGACGTGTACTAGAAATGTGTGTTGAACACTGACAAGGGGGACCGCATCTGGATCAGCTGGTGGGGCTGACTGGTTCGATAGGAAGTCTGGTGGCCCCTGTCCATAGGCCTAGCCTCAGCAAACCACCTGACACCATCTCATCTATCAAGATTTTGATAAAATTGACGGTAGTCACCTGTAAACAAATAGCTTCTAGTCCTTCAGTGGAAGAGGAGGGGAGGGAGAGGGGCTATCGCTGTTTTTTTACCATAGCCTCTTCTGACTTGTGTACTCGCCCATTTCTCAGAACTGAATGCTGTAGTTCAAGAGTTGTCGCTTTGTTTTAGTTATAAGTTGGATGCTTTAAATCTCGTGAATGAAAAGCTGCTGCTTTGTCTTCTAACTCAGCTAAAACTAGAAGCATACTTTCCCTCTCTATTGTTCTGTGGCCATACCACTGCCAGAGAGAAAATGGCTGTTCTTGCAAGACTTCAGACCTTCACATATTTCTTCTGGCAGCGCTCTCCACAAGCAGGCCAGGGAGAGTAGTTCTCCACAGGACACAGTCTGCAGTTGGGTCCAGCTAGTTAGCAGCTGAATAACTAAAGTCTGTGCAGGTACTGAGTCATGTCTTCTGATGAAGACTGCTACAGTTACGCATTCATGTTTTTTGAGTTTTGAGTGCTGACAGTTCCTGCTTTTTCTGTGTACAGCCATGTATTTACAGAGACAACACTCAAGAGCAAAGTGTTCTGTAACAAACCAAATATGTTTTTTATTGCCTCTGGCTGCTTTAAAATGTGTCGGAGATAAGACAAATCCATTGTGCATAAAGTTGCTATTCTTTTCTTGTTGGTGATTGTTCTTAATATGATGAATTTGCTGAATAAAATTGTAAATTGCTCAACAGGTTCCTTCTGACAAGTGCCAAATTTGAATCTCCTTTTCCCATCAAACGGCAAATGAGTCCTCACAGAGGGTGGCTGCAGACACATTTGAGTAGACCACCTATCCGCTCATCAGAACCATTAGCTGCACTACATTTTAGCTCTCTTCCATTAAATTGAAAATAATCATGTTTTCCTATGCTTCTGTCCATTGAAGTAAAGTTGAGTCTCTTCCATCGAGTTAGCTGAATTGCTGTATTGTCTCTTAACTGTGTGGTATAAAACTGGCCTGCTTCTGAGTAGCTGAGGTCTTGATTCTTAAATGATGGGCTGCTTCCAGTTCCCCAGGGTTCTTCCTCCGCTCCCTGAGAGCAGTCTCAGTTCCTTTCTTACCTCCTGGTACTCATGGGAAGAAACTCCTATTGATGGTCGTCTTGAGGTGGTTCCAGTGTCATTTTCAAATGGGCCTGTTTGTAGATTTTCCTAGGTGAAGAAAATATATTCAATAAAAGGTTTAAAACGTAGGAGACTGGTTGATCTTTCCCACTACTTCCCATGCTTCAGAAAGAGTGTTTGCAGTTGTCTGTGAAACATCCAAGTTGCTTATCATCTCTAAAATGACATTTTAGGATTAGAAAAGCAGTTCTGAGCTTGTCTGCCTACTGCCAGAGTGCACAGTGCATTATTGTATTTTTAAGAGCCCAGTCTGCAGCCAAGCTCTTATTCTTGTTAGTGGAAAAATATGTGCATTTTTGCTGTCTCATGCCTTGTGTGGTCAACTTTGTATTTTGTACAGATACAAATGAGGGCAGCGATAAATATTATGAGGAAACTACTAAACAAAATGTTTATATACTCTTGAGGAGAAGAGTGGGTTTTGTTTTTTTTTCCCCAAACAGGGGACTTTGTGCTTTTTGCTTTTGGAACTACATGCCAAAACCCTCCGTTCTTCAGTGGAGTTTTAGTTTCCTTGAGTTCACCTATTCATTTGTGCTCTTCTCAGTCCTCATTCTCCTACCTTCTCCACTCCCACACTGGAAGAAAAAAACAACTGCAAATAAATCAAGCTACATTTCCAACAGACTAGTCTATGAGAGGAGATTTCATGCTGCAGGGGTGAGAAATGAACATTCTGAGTTTACGCAAACCTCATTTGTACCGCTTCTGCCCAGAAGAGGGTTTGGTCTTCTAATTCCAGGCAATTTCAAAACAGCAGAAGTTTATAAAGGTGGGTTTTGAACAGCTTCTGCTGTCACAGGACCAAGGTACATACAACAAACTGTTACTATCACAATGAGACTAAGGAAACGCCAAGTGTGAGACCTGAATAATAATGTGCTATGTGGTGCCAGCTATACCTCAGACTTATGTCTGTGGTATTCAGTTTAACCACTAAAGCTTCTCAAATCTAATCATTTCATGCCACGTACCCTGGCACTGTTGTATAGCAGCTGTCCTTTTGTAGCTGATGTGTAATTACATCATGAAAAGACTTTAATTACCATATTACTAAATTACCAGCCAGCAATCCTTTCAGGTTCAGCCCTAGCTCACTTCTGTAGGGACTATTAGGCTTCTCCAAGCTGAACACTTTTGGTTGGTGTAAAAGGGAGAAAAATTGTGCTAATTGTACGTTTTGTTATGAACTATTGTTGAGCTTGATGTTATGGCATCACTAATGTCAATGATATAATTAAACTTCTGCTAACGACGCAATCACAGTTCTGTAATAATTATATGTTAACTGCACATGATACCAGAACCCTACTAAAAATGAGGTGATGTCTTCAGAGCCTGATAAAAACAACTTGGAGGGAGCCACTTTCATTCTCTAATGGCTTGCTGATCATTCTTGAACTCTGCCATAAATATACCTACTTGTACAGTCAAAATTTATGTCTGAATGTTGGCCAAAGCTTTTTAATGCCTCCCTCTCTCTTTCCCCCTCTCAATGGTTAACATTGTCCATGCAAGGTTGTTTAGGCAGGGACTGACAGTGCTGTAGTCAGCTATCCGATCTGTAGTGCCTTTCTAGTGAGCATTGGTACTTTGCTTACCAATTTGATATATATGCTGTGGACTCTCTGAATAGCTGATTTTTTATTTTTTATTTTTAATAATGAGTAGTAAATCTCTACTCATCCTTTTAAGTAGTATTGTTCAGTTTTATATTGCTAAAGTGACTTTTACTTCTAAACTGCCATAACACGCCTTGTTAATCTCGGTTCTTTTTAGTTTTATGTTCTTTATTAGTATGTTGTTTTATAGCTAGTGATGAAGCAGTAGTAAAACAAGGACTTAAAATGTTTTTACTGATTACTGCCCATTACCGTATAGCCTCACGCAACATAACATTTGCCCAATATCACTCCAATGACTCTAATGCGATATGATCATATTAACCATCTTTGGCACAAGCATTCTTCTGGCTTTCATGTTGTCTGGCTAAGGAGCTGCTCAGAGACTGCAGGCACTGCCATTTTGTGCTGTGTTTGGAGCCACTTAGGTAGGCAGTGCTTTTGTCATTATATAAGATGCAGAACATCACAAGTTGATTGGACTTTTCCATAGGCCCTGAAACACTCGTTAAATCTGCAAATGAGTTCTTGGGATTTTTTGATTTATTGGCATAAGATGGCATCAAAGCAAAGAGCCTGATGTTTTGGAGGCTTCATAGACTTGCAGGATCACTGGATTTTTTGCTCTACTTCATCAGCTTTTTTTTTCCTTCTATTTTCTTTCTTTTTTCTTTTTTTTTTTTTTTAGTAATTTTCTTTCTTCCTTGCTTTTTGCTCCCTGTGCTCATCTTTCAGGGTATATTCACCCTCTGTTTCAACATGTAGCCTCATATCCAGAATATATTTTCTCTTCTTTTTTGCGATTGTAGATCTAATGCTAAGGCATTTGGGATAGCTAAATGATAGGAGCTTACTGAATAGATGGTTTTGTGGCATTTCCATGTGGCTGCAGGTTAAGCAGTTTCATTGTAGCTTCAGTTGCCCAGATGTGTATTTAACACTGACTTCTCACAGTGCACTATAATAGTAAATTGAAAGTGGAATTCTACTGTGTTTACTGTTTCCATTCTTTCCAGATTTACTGCTTGTGTTGAATCTCACTACATTTATACTTCTTCTGTGTCATGATGTTTGTTAGCTGCTTCTCTCATAAGCAGTTCTCGTTGAAGGGGGTAAAATTTGGGGAATCGTGGTTTTATGAAGTAAATGGGCGAAGCATGGAAGCAGCAATATATTTGTTGGCTGACACTGTAGCTTAACTAGAATTTTTGAGAAATCAGAACTGAAGATTCTGACCCATTTTTGTGGTTCATGTTATTTGACCTCTTCCTCAAGGCAGTTCAGCAGGGTGATTTTCGCCAGAAGTTCTAACATTATTTAAGGGTGGAAGCCAAGCAATGTTCTAGTATATTATTGTTGTAGAGTTGGTTTCCTTTTGTCTTTCGTTTACAGTATCTTTTAAGAAATTTTAATTTTCAGATTTTTCTTAACTAGCCATTTTCTAATCTAAATTGTGTGTATCTTTCCTTTTTTTTTTTTTTTTTTAGTTGTCTGTTTAAACTCTCCTTACATCTGTGTCTGCATAAACAATGATTGTGTTTCGCCTTAGAGGTCCCTGGAGGAAAGACTAACTCAGTTACTGCACTTCTTCAATCTGCAGTATTTGGAGCAGCATTCTTACTCCTGTCTCCCCCTAAAAGTGAGACAAGAGGAACTGCAAATCTGAGCCATGCACAGGGTTCTTTTGCCCTGTCACCACACAATCCGTGGTGACACTTCCTCCACCTTTGAAAATTCTCGTTGCTTCAAATCTTCAAGTGGTGCCCCCTCCGAGGCAAGAGCAACACCTACAGACCATCTTTTGGCCAAGCTGCATGCACTTCCTCTTTTTAGATGATAGTTAATTCTTTGGCGGAATCACTCAAAAATAATAAGTGTTTAGTCTTCCCAGGGCAACAGACAATCTCTGCTTGGTCTGCTCAGGAGGCTGTGAAGTGAAGAGGGACTGGATTCAAAACAAAGCGAGTCTCTCCCACGCACATTCTCCTTCACTGACTGCAGTTTGGTAGGTGGAGAAGTCTGATTCTGCTGCCTAGCAGAAAATGCTGGAAAAGAGCGTGACATGTTAGTCAGACCCAGAAGATACGGCCAAGTCGCATCTCACTGTTTCCCCAGCTTCTCTTCCTTTCTGCAGGGCCTGCAAGTCAGGCTTCCAAACACTTCTGCTTCCCTTCTGCCACTTGGCCTCCTTCCAAGGAGAAGTAAGAGCACAGGATTCACAGGAATAGCGGTGACCTCAGATCATCGTGCAGAATTTCGTGTTGGGTGAAGATTTTGGAGGCACTTCAGGAAGCACTTTATCAAAGGTGTGGAGAAAAAGTGTTGGATCAGAAATAAGTTGTTGCACTCAAAGTGCAGTGACGGGAGAGAGCGTTTTCTAACGACGCGGTGGATGACGAGTTCCAAAGCACTGGCACATGCTATCCAGCACTGACTTGGCAGAAATGATTACTTTGGCAGTCAGTGTTCATAGGCTTTTGAAGACCACAAAAAAAAAAAAAAGTCCTGCCTCTTCTCCAAACTCTTGTTTTTTCTGGGAGAGAGTATGCCTTAGCAATGTCTATGGCAATCTAGCAGGTGTTGCAGCCATTGTAAACACTTTCTATGTGTGGTACATTCAGTCAAGTCTTCAGTCCTAACCACACAGGATTTTCTATCACACACATGGATTTCTATCCATGAAGTCTTTACATTTCAGGTTATGAGGAAGAACAGAAATTTTTGCTATTCAAATTCTCTCAGTAAGCTGCAAAGCCACAGTTCATTGGTATTAGTTTCCAGGAGCAATGGATTCTGTAAATTGTCATCCTCCTTGTTTTTTTCAGCCTTTTGAAAGACAAAACAACAACAACAAACAACAACTAACCAAGCCAGACAAAAAACAAACAAACAAACATAAAACAGTTGCTGTTTTATTGGTGCATATAAGCACTCATCAGGGACAAAATTCACAGTGTAATATCCTCACATGTATTTTCTGCATGTAGCCTGTAGAGTTCATAATCTCTGAGGCAAGATGAGCAAAGGGTGCTAAGGCATAATTTTAACCACTCTTTTACTGGTACCATGCTGATATGTAAAGAGCCTGTGATCTTGAGTCCAGGCAGCTCGTGATGTAAGGAGCACAGCAGAATCCATACGTCGCAGTGCACAGAGCTGAGCTCAGAAATGTCTTCCTAATCTGTGCCTTTTTAGCTGACCTGAGAGAGACCAGTGGGTTATTGCTTGCAGTGTTACAGGGCCTGCAACAAGGCATGCCAAGCAGGCTGGACACCTTCCACCCCTAGTTTCCATCCATACCTCAGGAGGGGAGCCAGGGGGAGCACCCGAGGCTTGCTTGGTCTCCTGGGGTCTGAAATGTGTTGGAAGGTTCTGCTGCTAAGTTAAGAAAGCAGAAAAGCTGAAATCAAAGCAGATGTAATGCTTTAGGGGCAAAAATCATTCTGACATCCTCAGTGGTAAATTGCTGAACAGCAGGCAAAAAAAACCCTGCACTTCTTCCATCTTCTGTGGTCAGCTGTATCCCAGCCATATTACTGGCAAAGCAAGCACTGGCTTGCACAGCGATGCCTTCATCCCTAAGCCCAGGTTTAGTTGCCATAGTAACTCGTCCTGGAGATGAATGTGATATCCTGGACAGCAGAGAAACAGACTTCGATTCCACAGATACCGGTCCCGAGGCACAGAGCTGGTCACAGAGATGTGACTGCGCTGCTTTGCTCATCTCCCTGGCATGACCCGAGTAATGGGTGGCACGTTCAGCCAGTGCAGAGATGTGGTGGTGCTATCATCGCTGCGACCCTGGACTTGGTGGTGTTCAGATGAAGAAACGCTGAAATCATCACAGGCAAGATGAATCCCATGAGGGCAGCAAATCTCCAATGTAAGCATGCTGGAACCATTGGCAGGCAGTTTTTGTGGGCTAGCAGTGTCCTCTCCCTGCAAACTGGCTTCTAATGGCTTCCTGGCTGCTGGAAGATCAGTGCGTTCAGATGTAAAGCGACAGGAAAGTACATGCAATTCATTACAGAATGTTTTAGTGCAGTTAGCTGGCTTTTGGGGTCATGCTACTGGTACTGGAGTAGCAAATAGTACAAGGTAGATGTGGATAGGTAGACATACAAAGGCACCACCGGTGGATATTTCGATAGTAAAAGTTACTTTCCCAATGAACAAAAATAAATAAATAAAGGAAAAAAATCACATACAGATAGCCAACACCATCACATTACTGATGGGAGGAGTACTAAAAAAAAAGTGTAATTAGCCCTTAAAATGAAACCCTGTTAATAAAGCTGACTGCTAATAATTAGCCAACTGCTAATAATAACAACTCCATACTTAGACTGGCTCAGAGAAGCAGTCCACATGAGGACCTAAAGTAGAGCAGGGAATTTAAGGGAGAATCTCCTAGGAACAGAGGTACATCCCACCAAAGAGTCTCTGAGCTCCAGGGGTCAAAAATCACCGGGCAGTATGTCTTCTCCAGGCTGTCTCATCTGTGGACAGCCTGCAAGCCCAGTGTTATATTTAATTTAAAACCAGGGAGTGAGCAGTTATGCAGAAACGACTGAAGAAGTTTAGTAACACTGCTGGTGACGGCCAAGTGCCTCTCACTGTTGGATGCAATATGTGGGGCAGAGGGAGGCTGCCGGGTGTAGGAAGTCCCTTTAACTGCTTACTAAGTTAGCTGAATACACAAGATGGAATGGGAGAGCTCTAAAAATTCAGATTTTTATTGCTCTTAGTGGCAGTAAGGAAGATGCTGACTGGCTCGGCTGCTGGTATAAATGAGGAGTAAACACTTCCATGGAAAGCTATGAATATTATCCTGCTTTGAGAAATAGCTTCTACCTGCCCAGTCATGATCCTTTATTAAAAATAATACAATTATTTATTAAATCAGACCAGCAAAATAGTGGCTGTAGAGTGTATCAGCACCCTCATTTTTCCCAGAAAAATTCCTCATTTTTCCTTCTTCACAGGAATCTCCAAATAAGCATTAGAAATGTAAATACAATGAATCAGGTAACTGGAAACAACATAAAGCCCTACAAACGTGCTACAGGAGCAGCTCGCTTGCTGGTACGATGCCTCTGAAAGATGACTCCCGAGGTTTCTTACAGAAACTGAATTTTATAACTTATTCCCATGTTTCTTGCAAAAGCAAGAGGAGATGCCTGTAGCACCCCAAGGTGGTGCAGCACGGCTGGCTCAGTCCTGGTGCAAGGAAATGAAGAGGGGCCCTTGGATGCAATACCCGTTGAAGCCCAGCACTGGCGTCCTCCTGGAGCATGGGTGTGCTGGACACCAGTGCCCCTGAGGTGGCCACCCCAGCTGCTGGGAGGGCTCATGGCCCTCCAGGGCCTTCCCGAAAGCCTGGGAGGGTTCTTCATGGTTCCTGCAGGGAATGCCAAAGGACACTGGTGCAGGAAATTATTTTAACCCTGCCCTTGTGCAACCCCTTATTTCTTGCACCTTGTATTATTGGCTTGAGGAAGCTGTGGACAGCCTGATGTTCACACTGAGAAATGTGAAGAAAGCAGGGTGGCGGGACTCTGTGGCAGTAGATCAAAACTAAGGGCAGAGGCAAATTTAATAGTTGTACCCCTTCCCCATTTGTGGCTTTTTTTTTTTTTTGGTAGAGATGCGAAGTAGGAGCGAGGCGTATATGAAACGTATCTTGGGGATCACAGGTGGGAGGCAGCTGCGTGTTTTGCTGTTCGTGTTGCTGAGGGTTGCTGCTTTCACCTCTGGGTTTTATGGTGATGGATATGTCATCACTGGGGCCTGTTTTAATGCCAGCTAAATGTTGTATAATGGCTTATGTCACTATCCCCAGCCTGACTTAATTCATAAAATTAAGGAAATCGTTTAAAGGCTTTGCACTATAGTTCCATGATTATGGCCAATGCAATGAAGTATTTGTTCACCTGGTTTCTAAGTAAACATGGGAAAATGATCCTGCATGGGACTAAGGAGAGTGATCCAGTTAGTAGTAAGTGAAACCGAGGTGCCAGGGCTGAAGGTCTTAAAACTCAGCAGTAATCATAATCGTTGTTCATAACGGTGAAGTTCCAGTACTTAATTTATAGACGAGGTGAGCATTATGCTGAATCTTTTTATCATCGCTCCTCTTTCATTTTGTAGCAATTAAGAAAACATAAATAAACGGAACCAGTCTGAAGCTCACCAGGCAGTAGCATTGTGCTTCCTCGGCTTCTTTAAATGCATGCATTTAGTTACCGTAGTAAACAAGCACCCACCTAGACCAATTCCACGGTTCTAGGATTTATATTTTGTTTTCCTCAGCTATTTTGTGACACACCTAATTAAAATCTACTGCTTGGTTCCGTCTTTGAATGTAATAAAACCCTGCCTTATTCTTTCTGTCAGTTTAATCCCTCTTTCTTTTCCATTGACACATTTCTAATACCTCTCCAGACAGGCCAGACACTTCTGCTTCGTCTGTACCGAATCCACAATGCTTAACACCTTTTGACAAAACAGATACATCCTCCCTGTGGCTCAGAATTGATATACACTGTCAAAAAGCGTTTTCCAAATGGTCTCTCTTTGTCACCTTTACCAGATTTTTATCCTTGGTTGTAGGAATGTGCAGTTTAATGTTGCGTTTCAAATCATTTTTGGCTGGAAAAGTGTGTAATGGAATCAGGGCATCCCCTGAATACTCCTAACAGTAGGAGATGCCTCTTTGTTTTGAGCACCAGAATCCCAATGGGCCCATGACAGCAGTGAAATTACACTTTTGACCTTGTTCACTAAAGTGTTTCTTTCTCTGTATGATTAAGTGAGAGTAACCAACAATAGCTTCCTCTAAAATGTATGAGTTTCCCTCTGTTTGTTTCTCATAAGGAACGCAGAAAGGATGCTGTGCAATTCTCAGCTGATTGTGTTCTTCACAAAAGAAAGGGAGAAAAAAAAAGGAAAAAAACAACCAACCCTGCTTGCTTGAAGGAGGGGTGGCTGTTTTGTCCATATTAAAAATGCAGAAGTAATTGTTGTATTGATATTTTCCCTGGGCTAGTGTGTTGTTGCTATATCTTGAGTGTGAAAGCTCCACTACAGCACACTGGCAGATTTTTGCTCTCTGCTTGTTTTCACTCACCACCTATTTTCAAAGGGGGTTATATACTAAAGCACCACTTATTGTTTTAAAGTATCAAATATGAATATAGAAAATAAGTAAATGCCTAAGATGCTGAGATACTCAGAATATTATTTACTTGTGCACCATGGACTATGTAGCTATATCGATCTAAAAGATAAATGTAACATTTTTTGCAGATCTGTATGCAGCCTTTTAAGCTCATAATGTTTCTTTTCATGTGTGTGAGACTTGGTGGATGTAGCCTGCTGCAGACTTCGCCGTGACTGTCAGCCCCATCTCACACACTGGAGCACGGGCACATCGTTTGCTCCACATCATTGTTAAGGGCAGGCGTTTTCCAAATCAGAAAATCCTCAAAGTGAATTGGCCAGGAAAGAGATACAAAGTCAGATTGTTTCTTCCATTTTAGACTACTTTGGCTGATTTTTTCCCCAATGTTTTCCTGTTTCCTGTGAATATTTACCAGTTCCAAACTGGTGAATGTACTTTCTTTTTTTGTGTGGTGCACGTGTCCATGTAATGCCAGGGCAAGTGCAGTCCTGCAGTCCGTGCGGGTGGTGCCCTGCACTGGGCATTAGGTAGCTAAATTCAAAAGAGGGGAGGGGACTTGGTGAGATCCCTAGTTTTTAGAAATGATCAAAAAGTGCTTGACGTGAGCCGTGAGGATATGGAGGCCATTAAGAACAGTTTCCCTTTTCTCCCGCTGAGATGATGCTACATGGAGAAGGTGCCAGAGCCACAGAGCTTGGAGGGCAGTGCACCTAGGGCTGCAGATCTGCGACTCCTGACCTCCTCTGCTGCCAAAAAAAAACACTATTGTGCTTTTTTTTTTTTTATTACTTCTTCATTGCTGATATAAATTAATGATTGGTATGGTGCTGAAGTAACCTTGTCATCAAAGAATATTTTGTTAGTGTTGACATGCTTGTTCCCTACAAACATGAATCATCCGGCTTCCTTTGGCAGGCTTGCCCTGTGGCCGTGCTATAATGTGTTTCACCAGTGTGGTTGAAATTAAAATGTCACCATTAAACATGGCAGAATCAGATGCTCCCTGAGCACTGCATCTCTTCAAGTTTTCTGGCTTCCTACGTCGCTATTTTTGACAGTTTAATAGGGCAGCTTTATTCTGGTATAAAATAATACGCTCGTACTTCCACGACGCACAGGGAGCTAAATGCTTGCAGAGCACTATTTCATGACATGCATGCATCTTCCATGCGTGGCAGTAGCAGCAATGTCCAAGTAACACGATGTTGCTTGTTGGTCCATTAGGAAGCGTAAAGCCAAAACTAATTGTTCTGCCGAGCTACATAGAGTGGGTGTTCAAAAGCAGCTCTGGGGCTGCTCTTGACACCAGGCTCCCTCCGTGGTGCTGATGTGGGGCTCTGGAGGCTGCTCCATGGGAAAAGCCTTCAGGCTGCACTTGGCAGCCTCGCTGCTCCAGCTCCGTCATTGCCAGGTCACTGGAAGGGCACTTTGGTCTCCGAGCCCAATTAGGGACTGATTCGGCACCTCTTAAATCACAGGGAAAAATCCCACCGAGTGCAGCAGCTCCCGGGCCAGGCTTTCACACCCGGCCTCTCCGGTGAGGCTGCCAACAAATATGTCCGTTTTTGTCATGTAGACGGTCAGAAATATCCCTCGCTGTCAGGAAACTACTAAGCAGCTGGTGTGGAAAGTTAACGAGACTGCTAACAGGATAACAAGCCCAGCAGAGCTGAATTCAGAGCAGCGACCTGTATGTGTGCGTCTGCGTCCCTCCCGTTGCTAATATCTGGGGCTGTTTAACTCCTCAGATCAAATCACTCGACTCTTATGAGCAGCTGTAACTTTCGAGTTGAATAAAATCTAACTGCTGAAAGCATTAATGAAAAACATAAAACCGAGTCTCTATTTAATCACATATCAACATCATTGCTTTATTTCCCCCCGCAAAGGTTTTTGGTGCCGGGTTGTACTTTTTTGTCCCAGGTGGATGCAATTTCTAGTGAAAATAAGTTGAGCCATGAAAGGTTGACCCACTCACCTCTGAATTGCTTTTTATATGATGTTGGTCCCTTAGGGCCCAATTCTACCCATAGAAGTGAGAATGATAGCCATCAGCATATATAGGAAGTATGTCAGTGTGCACAAAGAAAAAGCTGAACCCCAGACTTCAGTGGTCTTTAAAATGTGGATTTCCTGTGAAATGGTGATTAAAGGGGAAGCAAAGGATAATTTAAAAATTAGCTTGACACGCTAGCAGTTAGGTCACTTTGTGTTTCTATTCTAGCTCTTTCAGACAAGCACAGGATCAAGAGATTCCTTATGACTCTCTTAAACTAGTATGTAAAATTGGGTTTGTGTCTGATCAGCTCCTTTGATCAGTCCAGCCTAGGCTATTGCCAGAGTACTTAACTCTGTACTAAACCCACAGTCCCTCCAAGTTGAGCTTACTCAGGTGAGTCAAATTACCTATGAAACGTGCCACTGTTGTTGGTTAGATGAGCCTGGTTCACATCTGAATACCTTAAGAACTGCAAAAATAAAAGCAAAGATGTCATTGCAGAAAAGGCAGTGGTGGTCTTTTTTCAGTTTTAAAGGACTGTCTCAGAAATCCAAGTGTGCTGTTAAAGTAGAAAAAAAATCAGCAAACCTTCAAACTGACATTTTTGTAAGCCTGTAATGCATTCAGATTCCATAAAGAGGGATTTCCACCAAAAATTCTGCACAAATTTCTCTAAATAAATTAATGAGTTACAACCACCATGTCTGCCTTGTTTCAAGCATGCAACGTTGTTTTTAATTGTAGCAGTGGAGGGCCAGTGGGATCCTGCAGAGTGTAGGATTATGCTCTTGCCACCTCTAATTTGCAAAATGATCATTTGCAAGGGAGTGCTGCAAGTCCAGGAGTGGTAAATTTGTTACCTGTCAAAGCAGAGCTGTTTTCCCCTCAGCGCTGGAGCCTTTTCCCACCTCTGCCAGTGCAGCTCAGTCCTGTACCTGTATGTTCTTTGCCACGTGAATCTCTAGAAATATGAGCAGTGCCTTTCCTCTGTGGTAATGCTCCTACCATTTGCATAGTACCAATATTAGGTGATCATTCAGAGTCTATGTTAGTCCAATATTATATCCGTGGCACTTGGAAAATTATACAGTGCCGCTGATTTTGCAAAGCTATTTTGTATCAGAGCTGGTTTTCTCAAGATGCCTATGTTTTGACTTTAGAGGTTAACTTTTTAGTGTTTGTGCGCCTACCATATTCCTTGGATGGATTGCAATGCCATCAGAATACCTGGCATGAAGCAATACCAGCAAATTGATCAAATTATCAAGAGAATTAAGCTAGCATGTAAATATCACATCAACAAGACTAAAAGAGCACACAAAGGAGATAAAAGAAGACATGTAGAAAGTACAATCCGAGTGCCAGTTACTTGCTTAATCCACAGCAAATTCTGTGCGAATTCAAGAGGCATGCTGCTATTACCCAAACACTGAATTAATCAACTGATGGTTGAGAAACAGCTCCAAATCAGGTATTAAAATCTTTGGGATGATAGAGGGTTCATCCAGCTGTTTGAAAGCACCAAGCATTACTGTACTTACAGAACTGTCCAAATAATAGATAAAGCAATACAATTTTGTGAGTCAATATATGACCAATAAATGCAGGAGGAACACTGCATAAATTTTACCTTCTCTTAACTGTGTTTCAGCTAGTGGAATTACACCAGGGAAGGACCAGGCCATGTTTTGCTTGCAACAAAGCAGAGTAAAAGGCAAGAGACAGGTGTTTGAGAGCATTTGTTCTCTGCCATTTGCAGAAGTACATGTGAAATCTCCCCACTGATCTATAATCATTCCATTACCTGTCTGCTTTTGGCAGGTAGCTAGTTAAATTTCTGTTAAACTGGATTTGCTTTTCCATTTCCATTTGCTGTTGGAGAAGAAATGTTCTGACATGACATATGACCAATCAATAATTGGAAAGTGCTCGCATGAGTCATTTGAAGCCAGTGCTTCAGACAGTGTCAGCCCCAGCTGGGATTAAAACCTGCAAAGAGTTGTTCTGCAATCAGTGATTCTGCAGCATCTCCTCTGGGTGTCTGCATTTCACTAATAAGGATACCCAGTAGACATCAGCTAAAATAACTCTTGCCTTTGTTGCTTGGATGTTTTTGTGTGCTCTGAAATGAACTTGGCATATACAAATATACTTTGTTATCCAGCCTAAAGGATGCATGGCAGGAATTGTTATTCTGTCTGTTGAGAACTTCGGTAGGAAAGAAATGGCTTTATTTTACTGTGACTCTGAAGACAGTAAGAGTCTGACCCTACCCCGTGGTTTTCTGTGTGTTTTTACACTTTTCCCCTCCTTCTGCTAATGATGCTTTATTACTCCTACAGGGCTATAATAATCCGAAATGGTGAAGTCATTCCAATGTCTTCAGAATTCACTCCAGAGACTGAACGCCAGCGACTTCAGTATCTGGTAAGAGACTGGAGAACCAAATCAGGTGCTGCTGCTGCTGAGCATTGCCCCAGGAACGTCTGCGGTTCAGAAACCTGCAGCTGAGTTACTGGGGCTCAGTGGAGGACCATACATCTGCTGAACACTAGTGGTTGACTAGGCATGTATATGTGTTTTAGCCGTCAGTAAATATGCAGAAAAGCCTGACAATGCAAATCCTGGTGAAACAAATCTTACCTCTTTTGTAGAGGCCATCGGTTGGCACGGCTGTGCTTATGTGCCTTGTGCAGCTGCCGACCTTAAGCAGCTCGTTGGTGCTGGATAATGAGAGCTCAGACACACAGCTAACAAGCCACAGAGGTATTTCAGTACATACCAGTGTTTACTTTGTGACAGGATAAGATACCACAGAGTGCTCTACGCACACATGTGGACAGTATTGCAGGGTTTTATTCATTTGCTGTAATAGTATGCCAATAGAACCAGCTCAAGTAAAGAAGTCCAATGTAGAGGTGATCTCAGTGGGCATTAGTAGCTGCAGCATAGGATGGGTGAAGAAAGACAAGTTTTGTGTAATGTAGGAGCACCCATAAAGCTGTGACAGGGCAACTACCCGAGGGGATGCAGGACGCTTTATACACCAAGTCAGCATAAGTCAAACTGCATGTTGTTTTCCATGCAGACAATCCTGTTGCTTTTCAAGTGTTTCACTGACAGTCAGATCATTTGGTTGAAGTTGGTTGGCTGTTTATCAAAATGCCATTCCTAACGCGTCCAAGAGATTTCTTTTCTGCTTCCTCTGGCCTCCTGCTTTTACCTCCTAGGAATTCAAGCCTAAGCCAAGGCAGGCTCACTATTAGCTTTGTCTAAAGCAAGGTGGACAGGCCAAGGCTGGTGGCATTCCCTGCTCTTCAGGTATCTTCTATCTTCAACCTGGCCTGAGCGCTGTAGTTTGAGACTAGACAAAATGCCAGGAGTTGAAGATGGTGGTGGAAGATTTTAAAGAAAATTGTAGATGTTTCTACAACCATCATGTTTAGTTTTTAGTCAGATTCACTGGCTTGAAACTGAAAATTTCAGAGGAAGTGCTACTTTGGGAGTATTCATATTCAGTAAGCCAAATGGAAAAGAGGCCTAATAAATATTTACACTCCAGTTACATGTAAAATAATTTGTTTGCCTTTAAAATAAAAGGTATCTTTAGTATCTAGCAAGTCTGGTGCTTCTGTAAGAAATACAAGATAAAACATTGCCTACAAGGAATATTTTTCTCTTTTGATGTCCTTTCTGGCTTATATTGAAAACAGCAGCTGATCTGAAAAGCATTTCTGCTGTTTCCTTTGGATTTTTTTTTTACCTTTGTTTGTTTATTTTGTTTCTATATGTAACAAATATGCCAGGACTATGGGTATCATGTTCAAAGAAAATACATGCAAGGCAGCAAGAGCGTGAAACAAAATCAGAGATAATTTCAAACACAGCATTCTGTTAGTAACATTTTTACTCTAGTGTTTAAAAAAATCGACCCCCAATTCCTTGCAAGGTTGGCATAAACATTACATATACATATTACCATAGGAATGTTACATTCCGCTCTTGCATCTGTCCCATTGATTACACCCCAAAGGACTCCCCTTACTCACCTTGGGCTGTCCCCTTACTCTCCTGTTGTTCTGCTCTCTGTATCTCTTGTTGTTCCTACCCGAAAGTGATTTGCTTTGAATTTATTTTTTTATTTGCAGTTAAGGCTGAATTTCCCCATTCCAAACAAATTGCACTGTTCTTGCTGAACAATTGGAAGAAAGTTGCTTAATCATTTTAGCATAAATATTTTACTTGCTAAATGCAGAGATACCGTTCTGCTCAGGGCTTGTCTATGCAGGGAGGTTACTGTGAAGGCAGATGGAGGGTATGAATTTACAGCAGGCAGGCTCCTGAATGGCAGCAGCCTGTGGAGATACTGTTAGCATAGGCAGGCTGAAGAAGCCTTCCTCTGCCTTTAGTGCCTGTTGATTACTTTGGCCACAAAAGGTGTTGGTTTAGGTTAACTGGTGCCTTCTGCATTCATCCTCTATCTTCTGGGCCTCAACTTCCACATGCAAGGAAATCTTGGGGAAAATGAGCTGTTCAGTCATGAGAGTATCACTGTATAAAGCCCTCCATCCCGGTCCTACACACAGCTGTGTTCCAAATAGTGCTGGTTGAATAAACAAGGGGAAAACGAATGCTTTCTGTACCCAGCTCATGTTTTAATGCAGATGACCTCTAGCATGGCAGCTTCAAAAGAACAAGGTCGCTACCCAGTCGTTCTGACCTTTGGGCAACTCTGGGCACGTTCATCTCTGCGTCCTGTACCCTGTCCTTGCAGTGGGAGGCCAGCACGCAGCTCCTTGGGGCCTCCTGTGGGATGATGGAAGACCTGCCATGAGTATCCCCTTGGCTCTTTGGCTTCCCAAAGAGGGTCAGGGCACACACTGCTTCTCTTCCACCATCAGGCGTTCATGCTCCTCCTTTAGTTTTGAATTTTGGGGTCTTTAGCGCTCTGGCAGAACTTGCACAGTGCCTACTCAAGGAAATCTCTGGCTTTCTGTATCAGTACATCTGGAGAAAGAACGAAATGCAGCATTGACTGGGAGCTGCTCTGGTATGTGCAGTAGTTGTGCGGGCAATGAGTGCCAGAGGCAATTTTCGTTTCATGTTCTGAGGACGCTATTAATTTCAGTCATGATAGTCTAAATTGCAACAGTAAATGGCTTAGATTTTGTTACTTATCCCCTTGGAAAACGTGTTTAAAACGAGTGATGAATGAGCTTATTGCAGGTGGGTGTATTTCTGTTAGTTAGCAAAGTCACACTTCAGAGATGTCATTGCTGCACGTGATTTTATGGAATGGCCTTTTGTAACAAAGGGAGGACCAATCCAGGGATGGATTCAGCTCCCACTTTTCCTCCTTTCTTCTACCACCACCACCTTTAGTTATGTCCGTTCGGCTCAACATGAATCTGGCCATATGGTACTGGCTGAGTAATTTGGAGAACCTCTGGATGTGTTGTGCTGTACATGTGGTTGTGAGAGGTGTTCCCAAGTAGTAGAATATCCTACAGGAGAAAATGGTACGATACAATAAGAGGATGACATTGTAAGGTATGGCTGATGCATGGGACAACAGTAAGCCTAAAAATGCCAAGAAGTGCAGTGAAACTACTAGTGCCAGTGATGTCCTAGAGCAGCACATGCCAGAGGAGCTGGAAGAGGGGTGAGGGAAAGAGACTTGCAAGGTATGATAAGGTATGTATGATGTTCCCTGCAACCTAATTAGCAAGCATACAAGTGTATAAGTCTAGGTTTATCTTAATTTCATGTTTGCTTTGCTGAGCACTAGGAAACACTGCAGGAAGTAAATGGCCTTTTGAAAGAAGCGTGACTAATATTTCCCTGAGCAGACTCCATTTCATACAGCTAATGTTGAATGTAATACATCCAGCCACAAAATACACCATAAAATGGCTGAGTACCAAACATATGATACAGTCTGTGCCAGATTTATGCCAAAAAAACTGTAACAGCTTCTAAAAGAAAAATGATGGAAAATATTCCCATTTCATAACACAGAATAGCAATGTTGTCTGAACATGCCTCGTAAGGATATAGAAAGTGTTTGACGGACACTGTTTCTATTACATTTTAAGTTCTCTGGACGATGTTTCTAATCTGAGGTTCTTACAAATTGTGACTAAACAAATGAAAAGTAGAAAATGTGGTGCCTCATCACAGCTGAAATTCTGGTATTAGTTAACTTACTGTTTTTGTTTCTCTTTTGATCAGTCATGGGATTTCTTAGTGTCTGCTTGTGTATCTACTTGAAGGACCTGTAGACTTGAGTTGCTTTTATTTATTTTTTTTATATTTATTTTTTGGTTCAGCATAGTTTGGGTAGTGTGGAAAGGGAGAAGAGCCCTGCCTTGTAGTAAATGGAGAACAGTTCTCAACAAACTTGACTGAAAGTCAGCTGAGTTTTATAATGTATCATTCTTTTCTCTGCAGAATTACCGGTGAAACATCAAGAATAACTGTTAAAAAGAGAATAAAAATTAAAAAATACCTCCCCAAAAATGAATTTCTTCACATAAGAATTCAGCTCACAGCACCAGAAGCTTCCAAATTGCTCTTTTCCCTCTGTTCCACTGACGCCAAAAATATTAGAATCAAGTTAAGATCCCTAGATTGTAAATCAAGCATTGAGGCTTGGCTGCGGAAGAGAAATCTTATTTGAACATCAGCAGTCCTCTGGTAACTCTGCCAGCTTTATTAATCTTATTTCACTTGTGACCTCAGACTTTCCATCTGAGTAAATCTTTATGAAATGCAGTCTCTCCCAATCGCTTTCCCTTTTCAATAATGAAATTCTTGTTTTCAAGGGGAAAAATGCTAAAAGCCTGTAACTTTATTTCTTCTGAACCTATGATCTAGCCTAATAAGTAATCTTATAATCTAAGGGTTAAATAGCTTTTGATTTCAGGTATGAGGTTTTTTGCTTTAAGTAAGGCTTGGTTTTTTTGTAGGTAGATGACACCAGTCTTTAGCTAGAAGTGGTTTGTAATGACTAAATCAAGGTAGGCTATGCATTTTCAAAAGTGAACTGAACTGCACTTTCTAAGCAGACTGTTAGCTTCATTTTTTTTACAAAGTCATAGATTAGAAAGAACAAATATTAAAACGCAGCTCTGTTGTGCATAACAATACATACATCATTAGGGATGTTGCAACTTCTTTGCAACTTGAGCAAAAATGAACACGAAGTTTACATATACTTGTCAATAAGGAATCCAAAGTTCTGGAAGTATGGAAAACCTCATCTGGACTAATACTGCTAGGCCACTCAAAAGTCAGTAGTGCTTCTCATCCATATCTGTATTGAGAAGCAGCAATCCAATTAGAGGGCCCTTGAAACAAATATTTGGGTGGGGGAGGGAACCCTGGGTGCCTGTAGATTGCAGGGGAAAAAATGTAATGCCCTTAACTGCGCACGGAAATAATCTGATGGAGCTCCTGTTTCAGGAAGGGATCACAATGTCAAGATCACACTTGTGTGCTTGAAAGCCGCCTCTTGAAAGCAGAATCCAATCTTATTAGCTACACAGCATCTCCCTCGGCCCCATCTCAGCAGAGCTGGGAGGTGTTTTGTGAAAGGAGCGGGGACAGGCTGATGGACGGTTAGCACTGCCATGCGCTGAGCCTGATCCAGCTCCTATTAAATTGAGTGGGAGCAGGTTCAGCCCTTAAATGCAGGAAATATTTTATTGTGAACTATCTGCATGATAGCTGCCAGGTAGATCAATAAGGGCTTCCACTGCTTCCTGCTGCTCACCTTTGATGAGCGCTAGATTTATGACAAACCCAGCAACTAAAGCATGCTCATTTGGTCTGCCCCGATGGCAGCTGCTGCTGAAGATAAGACAGACGTTATTGCCTTAACTGGCTGGATAAGGAAAAAGAGTTATCTGCAGAAAGGTTAAGAAATGCAACTTTTTTTGTTGTTCCATAGCCAATTTGACTCTATCTTCAGAAAAGCGCACTCACGGCATGGCTTTGGGGAGAGAGGGGGAAAGGATTGTTTATGCATTTGTTAAAGAAAAACGAGTGAGGTTTATTTCAGAAGGAAGAAATGCAGTATGATTAAGGATTAACCTATTGTGTCAGGTGATCTGTGTATAAAAGTGTGCAGTGGACAAAGAGCTGAAGCTGCCTCACGTTGTTCTCAAGCACGTTCAGCTCTGAAGCGCGCAGGCCTTGGGCTCAGCTCCACTGAGGAGGCCTCCCAGCATCTGGAGAGCAGCACACCAGAAAGGACAGCAGCAGCACTGGTCGAACGTTCACACTGTCAAAAACATCAGTCGCTGCTTTTCTTTAGTCATATCCTGTATGAAGGAAGTAGTTTTTAGAAAAACCAAAATAAAGTGCTCTGCAGTTCATGTTTACTTGCGGTGTCTGTGCAGTGGGTTGCAGCAGGCTGAGCAGGTAAAAGGGAGCAGAACCATTGCTCATTTTTTTTCTGGAGACAGTGAAAATTCAAGTGTTGGAGTAACATTAGGTTGTGTGTGTTGTCAACATAGGTGCACTGTGTGTCAAACAGCTTGAGCTTCTTTCCACATGCGCCCCTCCAAGTCTCTGCTTGCTCGATGGCTTTGTCCTTTGACCGTTCATTCTCTCAGGTCACCAACGTGCAAAAGGATATGTTCTGCTTTACGAAGCCCTGCAGACTCCTTCAGGGCCAGTGGATGAAGCGTACTTTAGAGATCCCAAAAGTTGAGAAGCAGTGAGAAGAAATGAGGGGTTTTGAGGGACAGAGGACTACTCCCAGTAGGGCCACTGGCAGACACCAGATATTGTGAGAACTGGTGTATGTGCACCTCACAAAGCAGAGCTTGTCGTCCTCCTTGTTTAAAAAGGGAAAAAAAAAGTGTGTGGGAAGGGAGTGAGAAGGGATGGTAATGCTATCTCATTAAAAATAGATGATGTCTTGTTTTATGATGTTCATGTGGTATCTGTGGCTTGGTTTTTGCCCACAGGCTTACATGCAGCCCCACTTGCTGGGAAATGAGTTCACACATTTAGAGTTTCCACGGAGGGTGCAGCGCAAGGAAGTTGGAAAAAGGATGCTCTACCGTGACTTCAACATGACTGGCTGGTAAGGATGTGCCCTTCTCAGCATGGGGTCAATCTTCCCCTCTACCCATGCCTGTTTTGTATGCATCTTTGATTAAACTGCATCAAAGGTGGAGGTATACACCTGTGTGTTATAAGGAAAGGTATTTTCTTCTTTCAGATGTATTTTTCTTTTAGAAGTTAACATTTGAAATGACTTGACCTCCCTCCACAGCCAGGACCTCAGTTCATTTTAGCGTGTGAGCACTCAAAGCAGAGCAAACACTTAAAGCGGAAGATATGCCAGGGGGTATTCGTGAAAGCTGAACAACTCTCCTGTCTTGCAAGTAGCTTCTTACAGAATCTGGATCAGTGGGCAACCGTGTCTTTGCATGCCAAGAAGTGCTTGCAAAAGGGAAGAGCTACCTTCCATGCTCTAGTGCAGCTAACACCTGATTTGGGTAATCCTTGAGGAACTGTTTTAGAGGTGGATCTGAATAGGAGTCGTAGCCATCCGAAAATGAAGGGCTTCAATGAACAGTATTGACAGGAAGAGTGATGAGGTTTTTGTCTCAGGCTAAATGACTTCATTGTTTTGTGTCAGCTCAAGAGGCTCCTTCTCAAGTGACTCTCACTTAGAGAAGCCCAACTCCTTGTTGTTGAGCACTGTGTATACGACCTATAAAGGAACAGGCCCTGTGTATGCAAATGGACTTTACTTCCTTGCTGTTTGTGTTTTAGCATCCTTAGAAAATGTTCATTCAGGAAAGGAAAAGATGGAGGGGGTAAAAACACCTGAGCTCTTGTATGTTTGGAAACTTGGATGTACTCACACAACTACAACTCCACATGCTTCTGATTGTCTGATACTTTACAGACCATAAATATAATGATGTTTTAATGACAGAATAATGACCTAAGTTTATAATATAGTTTGGAGTGTTTGTACTGTACAGAACATGCTAATCTGGGAATAACCATCGTTGTCCATCATCCTGAACAGCTGCTAGTAGAAATACCTAATCTCTCCCTGAAAATTATGGCTGCACATTTTAAATAGGCTACAGGCATGTGTGAAAGAATGGGAACAAAATGAGAACACTGCCTCAACTGAGGACTTCAACAGTAAAGTATTTGGAAGATCATGAGACAGTCTTCCAGTTTCTGCAAAGGGAGAGTTTTCTTGTTAAACTCATTGATTTCTGAAGACATTAGAAAAGAATGGCTTCATGTAGACTTCCGAAAGCTTTTTTCCAAGATGTGAGAAGCTACTGGGCGGGGGGGGAGGGGGGAAGAAAAAAAGAAAAAAAGCCAAACCACCCAACTAATTCTGGGGAGAGCTACAGTAGTTATCATGGGCCAAGAGGAGGGTAAGAGCAAAAGTCTTTCACTGGTTGGAAGATAAAGAGGGTTTCTCCAGGTTCATAGGAGTTGTTTTGGCCTTTCCCCAGTTGGTTAGATGTCTGGAAAGGAAATGTGGTTAGAATGGTTCAAGTTGCAGTATTTGCAGGTGATACAGCCCTTCTACTAATAAACAAGAAGGGCTGTGAGGAACTGAGAAGATTTAAACAACTTACACAAATAGGCATAACAGTGATCAAATTTGGTGTTGATAAATAGCAAGTAAAGGATGAGTTGGGAAAAATAACTATTTTTGCACAGTAGACGTTCCAAATGAACTTGAGAGCCATGTCAGAAACTGCAGCGCAAGTTCGGCTTGCAAGCAGGATGTTGGGGTCCATACAAGGTTGGAATGGTTAAAAATTAAACAAAGGGATAATTCTGCGTATCAGTTTGTGCCTTATTTGCGAATCTATGCATAGCACTTATTCAGAATGGTTATTGCACAGCTAGTGTTGTTTGGCGATAGAAGAAAGATAAATAAGAAGGAACATGTTTTAAATGTGGAATAGTGAGTAGAAGAGATTGGGTAAGTCTAAATGGATTACAGTTTGACTCAATGTATGGTTTTTCAGTACTGATGTGTGAACTCTGTTAACCCTAGCATATGGCAAGGGGGAGAAATGATTTGATTTTCCTGCTGATTTTTCTGAATTTCCTGAAGTGTGGGACACACATTGATCCAGTTACAGATTCTAATGTGGTCAGTGCAAGGATTATCACTGATTTAACACAAATACACCTAGCTGTAAGTAGTTGTTCCAGAACAAATACTTAAACTGTGACTTGAAAATTCAAGACTAAATTCACCTCAGTGTTTTCCCAGGTGGCCTGTGCCAAGCAAATGCATGTGGAGACTGTGATGATGCTACCTCTCCCTGCTGTTCCTTTTGACTTCTGGCAGGAAGTGGAAAATAGGGGCTGCACTCTTGTCCTAAATAAAAGAATCAGAATCTTCTAGCTGTTCTGTACCCCACAGCTAGTGTATCTGTTACCTCTTTGTTTGATTCGCTCACCATTTCATTGTCCTGAACTGGTCTGTCATCGTAAGATTTATTTAAATCAGAGTCCTTTTAAACAAGGATCCATTTCTTCTCTCAGGGTGTGTGCCCAAGGAAGTGTTGTTTTCTGTTGAATTGCATGCAGTGAGCACCTAAGCAGAGGAAATGCAATCTGCTTCTATTTATCCAAAAGTCTGGGTCAATTTTACTGGTTGATATTGTGGAGAAGACGTTAGATTTCCAGCGTGATGGGCCCTCAGAGGTAATGGTTTGAGGTGGCTGGCGTTTCAGTGATTGTTTTCCACCTCAAGAGTCTTGCTCTTATTTTTTTCCCTTTCTAATTCTTAGAATTAATTGGTGCATCAGGGTCCAGCAGCCATGGACATATCTGTTCTCCATTTGTTTCTATGGACAAAATCTATCACAGAAAATAAATTAGCATATATATTCCTTTTCTAGAAAACGTCAAATGCTACTTTGGCCAGCCAGAGCCCGGTATGCTAAAATGTTGCCAAACCTTTGTCACTTACAATGCAGAAGATCAATTGTCTGAGTCTTTTTTTGGTCGGTGACTTCACTGTGTGTTGACGTTTGCATGTACCCATGGAGAGGTGCAGGTGATGTCGGGAAGAAGCAGCCGCTCTTACACTGACTTACTGCATCCTTTAGTGG
This sequence comes from Anser anser, assembly GCF_964211835.1. Lineage (NCBI taxonomy): Eukaryota > Metazoa > Chordata > Aves > Anseriformes > Anatidae > Anser > Anser anser. Next base: position 36,071,758 of record NC_139720.1, on the reverse strand, counting down.
GAGGGTGTAAAACTCAGTGATGTGATGTTTCCTCAGGAAAATGAACTGCTTTATTTTAAAATTCAGGACACTTTCTGTGTTTTCTATTAGAAGCTGTATGAGTGGTTTTTTTGTTGTTGTTGTTGTTTTTTTTCCTTTTTTACCCTTCTCCTGTGCTCTGGAGCTTTTCAGATTCGCAACAATGAATTGGCTTGCCCAGCTCGTTTGGATTACAAAAGGTTATTGTCTTTGGGTCTGTCATAATGCATTTGGCCTTTTCTTTCTTTTCTCTTTTCTCGTTTTTCTTTTTCTTTCTTTCTTTTTATTTTTTCCCTGTGAAGTTTCCACACTGGCTTTGTCTCAGCAGCCCACAGTGGTAGCAGAGCTGCCAAGTTTCCCCACAGCATTAGGACAACCACTGATCCAGCAATGTGTGCTGCATCACTAGTCCAGGCTGCCCGTAACTGCTTTGAGACCAGCCTTTCCCTTCTCCCCCCAGCTCTCCCACCCTTCACCCTTTCTCCCTTCACTCCTGTGGGATTTGGGACAGGAAATCTGCTGTATTAAATATATATAAAATAAATCCCATCTAGGTGGGAGCTGACCATGAGCTGCCCCTTTGGCACCCTCGCCCCCCGCACATCGTGCTTGAGCAACTCTTGCAGATCGCGTACTGCAGCTGGCAAGGCGTCTTAAGAGCTGTGTCTCCTGCTGAACAAGCCTCCGAGCTGTCTCGAGCTGTAATTTGCTGGCAGACATCTGTGTTACTAACAGTCTTTCACAGCTGGATCTCTGGCCTAGGGTTTTCAGTCCGTGGCTTGCAGAGGTTAAGCTTGTATCAGAAAGGAGGGTACTTCTGGTGACACTGACATGTCCTGGCAACAGAAGCATCAGGGAGGACTCTGACCACAAGAGCAAAGTGTTGCCAGTGCTAAAAGAGGTAGAAATTATGGGAAAGAAACAGGCCTGATGATTACTGTGCTCCTTTTAAGGACTGCACAGAATTAGTGTTTTCCGTCTCTTCCTTTTGTTTAGCATTTAAGACACGGTTGGCAAGTTTTCCTTTACACTTGGGTAAGTCCAGTGAGATCAATTCTGCTTTGCTCTGAATGTATCTGAGACATCTTCCTCAAACCTGTCGGTGATTTTCTGGTTTACTGTGCCCCTTACAGGCATGTGTACACACAAAGCTGCTTCTCCCAGTGTTCCTCCGTCAGCCTCCTGCAGTGCCAGAGCATCCGTACAGCAGTGTGTTTAACCAGAGGCAGCCAGAAGACACTACCAGTTGGCATCGGCCTTTGTGGTTTCAAAATTAGTCTTTTGCTCCTCCTTGGAACGTAAACAGTGGCCTTTCTGCTGTTCTCATTAAAGTAGGATTCTTTAAATGCTTGTTTTCAGATCAAAGCTTCAGTGTTTTGACTCCAGTAGATTTTAGTGGCAAAACAGCCCCAGACAAAAGTCCGGTTTTAGAGCTGATTTGTTTGTGACTTCTTTTGCCCTCCAGGACTGCACGGAGTTGAACTGGACCCATGAAAAGCGGTTCAACCCGGCGCAGCCCCAGCCACGCGTCTTGGGCTGAAGCCCCAGGACGCAGCGAGCGGGAGGACCGCATGCTCCACCCGAGTGTGCCCTATTGCTGCAGGGGCTGCAGAGCCCTTAGCAGCAGCCCTGTGCCTCCAGAGGCCTTGCTGCGGTACGTGACCAGCCGCCCGACGGCCAGCCCCTTCTGGGGAAGCGCTGCGCGTGTGATTTATTCCCAAGCAGCGAGGCTGGTGCCCTGGGGCTGGTGCTAAGCAAAAACCATTTTATTCTAGAGTCAATATTGGCCACTTGCTGGCAAGCCGCCAGCCAATTCTGCGCTCGCCCTTTTCTTTTCCAACAGGGAATGTCTTTCAGCCTCTGAGCATCTGATTAAAAAAGCAACTTCACTTTTCAAGCCATTTTATTTGGTCTGGGATGGATGCTTCTTGCTTTCATTGTGCAGCCTGCCTCGCGGCCTGCGGTTCAGGCTCCAGCTCACAAAACCCAGGGTCTCATTAATCACTTATTGGGGATCCGGAGTGCCACGGCAGGAGCCAATGTACATGTTTTGCTTGGTAATGCGTGAGCCCGACTGAATAAACATTGCTGGCGTGGCTGCTTGTTCGTTGCTGCCCCGCTCCATGTCCTCTGACGGCGCGTTCAGGTAGGCCGGCCGAGGAGCGCGTAAGCAGATTGAGAAATGCCACCGGGAGCTTTATGAAGCAGGCGCCCGCGCTGCACCCCCGTTTAATATAAATTGATTTATTGAATCAAGCACAGAAGCCCTGCTACAGAAACCTCGGGCTATATCCTCCGGAGAGCCACCTAATAAAACAGCCCCGACTGACACTCCTCATTAGCTTTCCCACCGATCCCAAGGCAGCATTTAAAGTGACACTGTCCCTCTTTCTGCCTGAATTTATCTGCCGGCTAATGCCGCTGGGTCTAATTAGCTTAGCATTATTAGTCTTATTCAGATAAGCTGCATTTCCTAACAGCTTGATTCCAACTTGTAAAAAGTAATTGGAAGTCTGCAGACCCTGTGCCATAACCTGCTTGATTACGCCTTTTAGCCAAATTCATGTAATTTACAAAAAGTCATTCTCCCCTTCCCCCCCCCATTTTTTAATTGAGCTTTTTTGTCGAGTGAAACCTTCTGCGCTTCTTCTGTTGAAACCCCAGCAGTATTGTTGTGTTTGAGACCTCAGCCGTATCCTTTGCACAATCACCAGGGAGAGATCAAATTTTAATTTCATAATTACTTCACAAAAAAAGCAGCCTTTTCCCGAGTCACTCCTGGTATTAATTTCCTCCCAGCAATTTACATTTTCATAATTTAATGATTACGGGCCACCTTAGCAGCATTAGGCCTTTCCAGAGAAAGGAGACAGAGGGTGTCATTTTTGCAGCAGGAACCGTAGTGTGCGGCCGCTTGCCTGGCTTTTTTGTCTTCACTCCCGTAGCGAGGCACTCGGCGTGCACAGCCCCAGCATTTTGGGGATTTTCGGCCCTCGCTGCAGGAGCAGCGGAAGGTGGGAGCTGGCCTGCTGCATACAGCACGTCTCCTGGCAGTGATGGATGGCTCTAGGGTCCCCAGGGGAACACATGCCACAGGAGCTGAGCCGGCGTCTTTGGGGCAGGAGAAAGCAAAAATAAAAAAAAGTAGTAGTTCTGCAACAAAGGGGGAAACTAAGTCTGAGGTAAAGGTCTTTGTAAATGGTCTTTCTGAGGCCAAGAGAGCCTGGCAAGAAAGTGTCTGGTCTGAGCCGTGTCCTGCAGAAGCATCTTCTGCAAGCAGTTTATCCAAGACCTGTCCCTACATGGCTGTACAGCTCTGCTTGGGCTTTGCCTTGGTGCAAGATCAGGTGCTTCATGTGCAATGACACCGAAAGGCTCCCAGTTCGTGGAATTAGTTCTATCAGCCAGAAACTAAACTGAAATACGGTAATAATCTTCAATCTGAAAACAAACACAAACAAGTCTTCCTCCTGGGGAGGTGCAGTCTCTTTCCCCACTCCTGCCTTCTAGTCCAGAAGCTTCCTCTGGCTTCTTGAGCTGCACATATTCCATGTGACCTTCCTGGGTTCCCATGGAGTCCTCCTTTCCATTGCCACTCGGGTTGGATGAAGGCTCTGCTCCCAGCTGAGAGGAGGCCCCGTGCTCCCCAAAGGAGCTTCCAGCACTGCTGTGTGGGATGGCAAGGGCTCTGCTTGCTGTCTTGCTGCCCACCCCATCCTATACTACAGGAATCTTTCTCAGAAGAGTTTACTCCACGATCCTTCCTTACCAGCGACCTCCTTTCCTTCCAGATGATTCCAACGAGCCAGTGTGGAGCAAACACTACAGGTGAACAAGCAGTCTTTCTCCCGTCTGCTTCACCCCAGCCTTTTAGCAAGAAGTGCAGCAAAATGTGAATTTACAAGCAGTTCTTCTGTCCATCACAGTGAATTAAGCCCATAGGGTGTTGACAGCCCACTTCCCCTATCCCTCTGTCTTCAGGGTGAGCTGCTGACAAACCTTCCTGTTTGTCTTTTAAAAGTAGAAGAGATGAAGTAAATCTTAAGAAGTACTTGAGTCAGCAAATTCACTGGAAAGAGAAAGACCTGTTGAAACTGTTGCAGAACATGAATCCATTGTTGTGTTAACTGCAGTGTCTGCACTTGGTTGAGTTGCTTGCAGGTGGAGAAGCTCTGCCGGTCGCAAGCAGTGCGGCAAAGTGCTTGCAATACACTTGGCCCTCCTGTCCTCCTGAACACAAAAGTAGTAAGGGAAGGTGCTTATAAATTACCCTCAGTTACATTTTTTCATGATTTGCCCTTTTTTGGACAAGGTCCTCCCTAGGTCCTTGGCTACCTTCTCCCCAACTTTTCCTCCGCCACTTTCTTTTAATGCTCCATTAGAGACAAATGTAGTAAAAAATCAGCCACACTCAGGGAAGTGCCTGAGAGAGGATGCCAACGCTCGAGTCTGTAAAATGGGCTGACCAAGATGGGTGGAGTTCGCTTTGCTTAGGAGTTACTTCCACAGCAGTACCTGGTACTTGGGGGACACGTCCTCTCCAGAAAAAGCCCACAGCTCAAGTACCAGTCTGATTTGACCAAACTGGAGAAAATATCTCTATGCAAGCCATGCTGTGAGATTTTAAACTTTTTTAAATGTATACATGTGTAGACAGAGCTGGAATTTGCAAAATTTAAACACTGTAAGTTTCAGTTTAGAAAAAGGGGTTGCTGCCTTTTCTGGGAAAAAGAGATATTTTAAAACTTGTATGTTTTCCTCTTCACCTGAAAGAAACCCTATTAGAGTGTCTTTGTTTAGAATAGATGTTTCCCTAAAAACTGTTTTGTGCACATGTGCACATGCCTGTCTTCTTTAATCCATCTGGGTTTGCCATCATCCTTTCTCTTATAAACATTGCTATAGTTTGCGTGCTTTTATTGTATTTGTATATTGTAGTTTTGCCTCATTAAACTATGTCAGATGAGTAATAGGGGAAAGACACTGAAGCACTGAAACATTAAAACTAACATATCTAGAGGGTACTTAGTATCAGACAGCGCTCTCTGGATTTAGAGAGCCTGACTCCGCAAAGCACACGTGTAAGGACATTTAAAAAAAATTATGGTTGGATTGAGACATAAATTGCAAGATTTTCAGTGGCTCTTTGCCTAACCTGTGCTACATATCATTTCTCCTTTTGGAAAATTTGGTAGTAAGCACTTACTTACATTGGTTTGATACCTGTAGTTCAATAGACAGTAAGGAAAACTGGTTCCTCTGGGTTGGTGATTTGAGCTCAGTTATTCAAAAATAGCTCCAGTCCACTGATTGCTTGGGAGGACTGGGAGGGGAGGGGGAACTGGGAACTGTTTCTTTCAAATTTTATGTTGCTCAAGGATAAAAATCTAGTTTTCTATTGGTATGACCAAGAAAGGTCGAGCTTGAGTAACACAGGTCAGGATGATGGGAGGCTGGTTGGTTTGCTGGAGGGGTTTTGTTGTGCTTGTTGTTTTGTGTTTGGTTTGGTTTTGTCTTTTTTTTTTTTTTTTTTTTTACAGTGTAATAGCAAAGTAGTACTAGAAATACACTGCATCCACAAACATGTCTCAAAGGAGAATCTTCATCCTTGTGTTCAATATAAACTAAGACATTTCTGATGGTGTAGTGCTTTTTCTTTGTGCTTGCCACAAGTGGGTTTTGCTTTATGCTTCAAGCTAAAGCCTTTTTGATGGCAATTCTTTTTGCTGTTCCTCAGTTTACTATCAAGTGTCACTAGCAGAGATGTAAAAACGAGCAAACATTCAAAAGCCAAGTGTTGTGGAAAAGCAGAGCACACAGTGGGCATGGAGTCTGGATTCTCCTGTTGTTTGCAGAACTGAGCCTTCCAGGTCAGCATAGATTGTGTTTTTGCTACCATCTGTTGTGCCTGGGGATGCCAATGCAATACCTTCAATGAACAGTAGACTTGCACAGTTTGCTGTAAAAGAGAACACAATGTAGATTTTTTATTTTTTCTGTCACTGACAACTTCTACTCTTACATGAATTTGTGTCTGCTTTCAGAAGACCAATTTTAAGAACAAATTATATGTCAGGAGAATGCTTAACATATGTAAGAAATTATCTAGGATTTTGGCTCTGAAATTTGTGTTTGGGAGCTGACTAGTTTTTTAAGTTCTGACCCAGCAATATTCAGGTAATTTTAACAATCTCTTATTTAACAAGTGTCTAAAGCACTGCTAACAACTGCAGGTATTGTAGGAAATTTATTTCATAGATCGTATTGGGCATTTATCAGCTTCTGGTGATTTTTCGCCATGTATTTAGAGCAGATTCCAGTTTGCATACGAGTAACATCATGTCAGTCCTAGTTCTTTCGTTCTGACATCTCTTTTGGCTCCTGGTGCGATTTGGCCTGGTTTTCCAAAATGTTGATCCTGAGTCCAAATGTAACTTTGTGGGTGGTACATATGTCAAGCCCTAGTTCAGTATTTTTGGACAGCAGTAGCATTTCATAATTCTTTTGAAATGAAAAGAAGAAACAAAGTTAACTGAAAAAAATGCAGCTAGATTTAGCTGGGCACAAGCTTGCCTTTTCTACTCCCCCTTCTCCACCCCCTGTGTTTTTCCATTTGGAGAAGTAGAGGTTTACGTGGCAGAAGCACTGACAGGATTTAGGCTCGTTGAGAGCAGCAAGCAGTAGTATGGCCGTGTCCTTATAACCTTATAACCTGTCTTCTCATGCCCTGCTGTCTGTGGAATCCTTCTGGGATGGCGAAGGGGAGGATGGGGAGCTCAGAGGACCGCAACCCTGCCTTTATGTTTGTTAAAACAGCGAGATAGGCTGAGTTACAGGGATGTCTGAATAAGGCTGTGTTGGCATTAAAAAAGCCAAACAACCCCCTCAGGTTCTCCATATGTCTGTGTTTGATATACCTATTGCCATATTACATCTTTATATACAGCATACTCTCTCTCTAAAGAGCACAGGAAGGTATAAATGCAACTTTACTACATAAAGTCAAGTGAAATAGTCCAGAAGGTTGTAGCCTGTGTGAAATAAACACATGTACAAAGTACAGGAGGTTTCACACGGCATAAATCACCGGGAACTTCATAGCTTCCTTCCTTCCTTCGCCCCGGCGCAGTTGCAGAGCTGCTAGCTGAAAAGCTGTCCTTCATCATTCTTTTGCAGGAAACCACAGGCTCATATATTATTAATTCTGTTTCGCTAGTAGTGCAGGGCTTAGGTACTTCTCTCAAGTGTCTTACGTTGCTTTTCAGTGTATCCAAGCCAGCTCCACTGCTGTGGTTGCAGTTCTAAGCATTGTTTTTCAAGGGCTGATAATTTTTCAGGCAATAGCAATATCAATAGGAAAAAAAGTGCATTTGAGATGAGTCTTGACACCCACATTCTGAGTCCAGGAGATGATTTGCTTGTGAGAAACCATGAAACAAATCACTGTGGCCCTCTGGTCATCTCTGACTGGGTCACACAGCTTCAGGAGGTCATAGGCCAGCCAGATGCCCTTCCTAATCTGTTGATGAAACAAGTTAGCTTCAGCCCTTGCAACATGGCCTCTACCAACATCCCTGCACCGTTGTGTCACAGTGGAAGATGATTGTCTTTTTGGTGGGTCCATAAAAGATGCTGGACTTAACCGTGGGGACCATTCTTTCAAAGGACGCAGGAACAACTGATGCTTTTTTCCCTTCCATCCTCCCTTCTTTTTTACCCTTCTTCCTAAAGCACAGTTGGTGTGAGGTGCTACAAAGGAAAATGAGGAGGGGGGGAGAGTGGGATGACAAGCTGGTCCCTGTTTTGGCTACTTACAATGTGAAGTGGGGGCTTCAGTCTTCAGTATTTTTAGTTATCATGCAGATAATATAATCTGTGGGTAAAGAATGGGTTTGTTTTTTCCTTTAGAAAGGGGGTTGTAAATACTTAAGTCACATCAACTTAGTCATATTTGCTTTTTATAACAAATATCTGTAGCAGTTTAAAAATCCAATAGGAATTGTCTTCTTGGGCTTATGGTTTGGATTAGTCATTTGACTCCGATGACCAACACAGACTCAGCTGACACCGTTTTTCTTGGTGTCGGAGCACAACTGCCTCTGTGGAAAGGAATGAGAAGAATTCAGACTCCTCCTCGGGGAGGTTTTGCCAGGGCTTCTAGAGCTGTGGTTCTAACTGGAAGCTTTGGGGTGTGTTCGCGACCAGTCAGGGAGTAAATAGAGCGATGGTAAAATTATCCTCCTTGTTCAAACCAGGACATCCCAATTGGTGAGGGAGGCGTAGACTTTAGCTATTGCCTGTTGGGTGTAAGAAGAGGAACAGGAGCAAAGCCCATGACTGACTGACTCATCCTTCCCAAGAAAATGCCAATCCGAGTTTTAAATGTCGGTGAAGTTTTACCATGCTCGCTATGTGTAGTGATTTGTGGCCTTTGGTTTAAGAGCTGTAGTTTCCCTTCCCGCAGTACAGAAGCCATTTAAGTGCCTTCTCCATAGCATCCCTTGGCCCATGTACCCCAGATATTCTTGACTCTCTGGTCTCCCGTGAAGCACCCACTGTGTTTTGCAAACCTTACCTGGTTCCACTTAGGGATTTCCCATGTAGTGATGTTTTATAGCGTGGGAGTGGAGTCCTCCACTACTGTTTCGTCTTTGGATTTTGGTTTCTTTTTCTCCTTTCTCCCCCTACCCCGAAGCCCTAATATGGACCCTACCTATGGTTACTAAGAAATGAAAGGGGGGTCTCAAGTGGGTCTACTCTACTTTCTTTTTAAGAGGTTTGCCTAGATGCTGCAGCATGCATAGCTGTGTAATCCAGCACCATTTACTGATCCCAGGTCTGTGCCGTATTTTGGTGAGGCAGGGGGCAGGTAAATTACAATCTAGGATTTCACCTTTGCTTTTTAATTTCCTGCTGGTTTGTGTCCCATTGCTTAAATCGAATGCAACTCCCCTGAGCTCAAGCAAGCAGCCCAGCTCAAGAGCCACACAGCAGGGGCTGGCAGAGACCTGCTGCTGTCCCTTCCCCCTTCTCCTGCTTGTCCCTTCCACGTCAGCAAAAAGTGCTGACCCATGCTCTCAGACAATGATTTTGGTATCACCCCGAGGACTGGGGGCAGGGGCAGAACAAAAGGGAGGACAACACCCAGGGAAAGCATGGGGAGGAACAATTTTGTGGCATGAAGGGAAGCGTGTCCTTCTGGCAAAGCTATGGGGTGAGGTACTCTGACCAAAGAGGGACCACAGGTTATGTTACACAAGCCACAGGGCTCTGTGGCTGTGAGAGTGACAGCCATCTATTTTTCTGATTTTATTTCTCACTTGCAAAATTGCTCACCTTCTCACCTCATCAGTGTCAACAGCTGGATGTGTAAAAGGTAGAGTACGCAGGCATGAAGCGAACAGAATCAGAGCATGAACATTTACTTCTCTTGTCTCACAGCCATTGGAAAACTGCTGCGAAATGTAAAATTTCTGACAACCTTGAATGTTGCAGTCAAGGTCAAATGAGCACTAAATAGCCTTCTAAAAGTCTTCAACATGTGAAGCTTGCCTTTAGTTTAAGCAGTCCTGAAAGGTGAGAACAGGACCAGAGAGCTGTTTCACACTTCGACCACATACACACTCAGTTGTTGCTCACCATTTCACATTAACGGTGTGAATCGGGGCTTTGGTTGGTTTCTTGGCTTTTCGTTTTGTTCCTTTTTCTTTAATGGCACTGTGTTATGGTATAGCTACTGCCATAACCCACAATATGTTACCTGATGCGGATGCTATTCCAGTCCACCTCTTTTTCCTTGTAGGCAGTAGGAGCAGGTTGGCATGTTACATACTTCATGGTCACTTTTTTTTGTGGTGAAATGGACTAAATCTTCAGGAAAAATCTTTCCATGGAAAAAGAAATGTACATCTCGGATCAAAGGCAGAGTCCCTAGGAAAAATAATGATTTTAAAAACAATAATAATTAAATAATCACATCTGCTTGTTTCAGGGCAGTGGGTCACTAATTGAGTGCAAGCCTTATAAACGTTGTTTGTCCCCCCCCCACAGGGCATACAAAACCATTGAGGAAGACGACTTGAAGTTTCCCCTAATATATGGAGAAGGCAAGAAGGTGGGCACGCGTGCTTTCCTCAGACCAAAGGAAGAACAAATTCTCTGCTGTTTACCACTTGATTTAGCCTGTGGCAGTCCACTGTTTTCCACTCAGTATCTCTTTATTTTATTGTTTTGACAGCTTGAAAGAATATCTTGGTTCTGTTATAAATCAGTCTCATGTCTGGGGTGGAGGGAAGAGAGGAGAGAAGTCATTTGTTGTTCAGTTTCATTTTGGTTTTGTTTCATTGCAAGTAACTAGGCTGCAATGAGACTGTCTTCAATAGATGACTTTAAATGTTTCTGTTTTGATTGTAAAATATAACTAGGGTGGATGAAGATAGCAAAATAAGTCATGTTTGCCAGAAATGAAGCAGGAGGATGTTTAAAAATATTTTACAGTGCTCTGAGATGCAAAAACCCTAATTTAGGAAGGGGAGGGATCAAGGCGGGATTTAGGAAGTATAACAGCCCTTAAACATGTTTTCTTCAGCTAGTGTACGTGAACTCACTGTTGAATTTTTCTGATGTGATTGCTGATAGTTTTTCTTGAAAGTAAGAAGCGAACCCTTCCATTTGGGTGAACTTTGTTTCCAATTCCCTGATTAAGAACAGTGAGATGATTAGTGCTGATCCCAGCAAGCTTAGCTGGATGCAGCAATAAGATCAATACAAGGACGCAGTGGTGTCAGTTTGCCGATATTCGTATGCTTGCTGTGTTTCTAAATAGTGCTCCCCTGCTGCATTAGGTTCTTATCTCAGTGCAAAAATACACGCTCTTCAGAATTACCCCAAGTTTTAAAGGTTCGGACTTGCAGCTTATCTCTGAATTTGGTTAGGTTTATAATTATTTGCAAAATGCTTCATGCACATCTTTTTAATTGTCTCTCTTTTTGCCTTATGGAGCCAGGGGTTAGGGAGGCAGAATAATTTTGAGTCAGCCTTGCATTGTTACTGATGCTGTGAGCTCTCCTGTTCAGAAGCTGCTGCAGCAAAGGTAGTGTTTTGGGGGGGTGATGTGCAGGGAGTTAGGGTGCCCATGGGGCAGGCTGCCTGGTCAGGCTCTGGAGAAGCTTTAATGAAGAAGAGCCCAGCACCTCTTGGGAAACAGCTCCTGTCCCAAAGGAGGATGCTTAGCGAAGGAAGCATTAGATGTGAGGTAAGAGCAGACCTGATTTGGACCAGCTCTCCACAGATACCGCAGTGGGCACTGGCACTCTGTGTACTCAGCAGTTTGAGGTGGCCTTTGGCAATTTGCCTTGATGAAGAAAATATGTGGCAATATGTCAAAAGGAAGAGGCCACAGGTTTCTTAAGTGATTAATTAGGCTCCTTATTCCTTTTATAAAACCTGTTTACTTCATATTAACAGTGTAATTTGCTGAAGGAGTGCTCTCATTGATTACCATGGGACAGTGAGGCAACTGAGTTAGATTTCCATAGTCCCAGTCCCTTACAGATGGTCACAGTCTAAGATGGGCATACTTAGACTGGCATGTGCACAAATACAAAATGAGAAATGGAAATGATGTGTGAAAAGTTCTTACATTGATTAGCTATGTTAGATCTCAAGCCTCTGGGAGAAAAAGGGGAGTTCATCCCTAGCTGTGACAGTTGTGGAGTAGGAATGTTATCTCTTTCCATGTCGACACAATGCACGTAACAAGTTTTGATCCCGTTTCTTTATTTCCAGGCTCGGGTTATGGCAACAATTGGGGTGACACGAGGACTGGGAGACCACGACCTGAAGGTGCATGACTCCAATATCTACATCAAACCTTTCCTGTCCTCATCTCCTGAGGTAAAACAGCCAAGCTCTGACTATCTGATTTGTGGGAGAGAAACAAATATACTTACTGTGCTTATTTGTTCTTCCGAAATCTGACTCCATTCTTGTGGCCAATCTCGGTAACACGCTGCACTTCCTAAAGGTGCTCGCGGGGTGATACCCAAAGTTAGTAACTCCCTTGGAGTATGAATGTTAACAATTCCTGCTCCAGTTGTGTGCCTGCCTCTGGTTGCTCCACATCCCAGGCAGAGCACTGATGTCTTCTCACCTTCTTGTCCTTAGTGTGACATTCTGTGTGGCAGACACTCATCTCTCCCCACCTTCATGTGCTCTGAGGCCTGGATCATGCAGCCTTCACAGAAGCTGAGACAAACCAGTGTTCTGCAGAAGGGAGCATTGGATGTCTTCCATGGTAGCATGGCATCCTCCTTTAGGCAGAGGATACCAGATCCAACTGCTAAGTAGGAAAACGCCAAGAGTGTGTTGGAAGAGTGCTTTATGCTTCCATCTGGCTGCCCCTTCACATCCAGTACTTAATTTTTTATGGCGGTTCTGTGCAAACCCAAAATAGTGTCAGAAATGGCAATGTGCATTCCCAAATGATGGCATAAAAAAGAGATTAGGCAATATTTACTATACTAGGGGTAGTGAACCTGCTACTCACCTGTCTGGAAACCAGTTTTAAATGCCTCCATTGTTTTGACTTGCCTCGACACAAACAATTCTAGTGTTTGACCACCATAGACCTTGCAGTGAGGGATACAAAGGCTTTTAAATGGGTTTGAATGTGTTTGGTTATTAACAAGAAACATTCAAACCTCACTTTGTTCTCTGGAACTTTATTCATGTTCCTACATCAGGGAACAGATGACACATTTTCAATAAAATATTAAGCAAGGGCAAACCATCCTATGAGAGCACGAAAAGAGGAGGTTTTGCTGCCATGGCCCAAATGCTGAGAGCCGTCCACTGTGAGCTGCCTTTCCATTGTTTTAACCATACCCAGTATCTGACCTTGAACTTATTGCTTGATACAGCAGCGTGAGAGAATGAAAATACACAAATGGCATAACACTGCTAGAAAGGAACAAAAGTATTAAATTGACCTTGCTTAGAACATCTTTGAGTATTTAGAAATGAAGCACTGAGAGATTCTGGCCCTGAGGAAAAAGAGGCGATCCAGAGACAGCCCCTTCTTCGCTTTTCCTTGATGTCAATCCAGTCCCTTCCCTCTCCCCCTTTTGAGTGTGTGGTGCCCACCACTGGGGACCTGCTGCTGTACTTCTCAGCCAGGCAGGCAGCAGCTCTGCCCTCATCACTCTGATGGTTTTGCTTAGTGCCAGTGCAATGATGCAGTTCTACCTATTTATTTTTTCTTTCTGGCTTGCTGAGACCCAGCATTTCTGGGGAATGTAATAGCTGCAGCGCAGTATCTCAGCAGTACCATCTCTGCTGATTGCTGCTGCTGCTGTATTTGTCTGTGTGGATAAACCGAAGCTTCTCATGGGCTTTTCTGATTTGTGTGCAGTGCGTGTGTGCGAGCGCATGTTCAAATTCTGGAATATGTCATTCAGTTCCTATGCTATCCACGTTTCAGGATCTCTTAACTACTTTGTTAAAGGGAAGCAAAATTAGCTTTGTTTCCATATTCCCTTCTCAGTTAAATTCAGTAGAAATGTACTAGGGCAGCAGGAGGAAAGACAGAGCACCTGCCACCTCAATTTAGAGATGTGGGAAAGCAGGAAAAAAACACAACATAACCTGAATTTTATTAGGAAGTAAAATATGTTCCAACTTGCTTTCCATTACACCTCTTCTCTTAACCATCTCTTCCTTCTCTTCCCAGAGAGGGCTCCAGTGCTTTATTTCCTCACATTCTCTGACTTGTTCTGCCCATATGTGGACACCTTGCACAGAAACCAGCATTAAGAAACAACCTCTTTATGCTGCCATCTGGGCAGCCTAGCGCTTGGAAGTGCAGTGGCCTCAGGCAGCAGTCACATTTGGCCTTCGTGCAGCATTGGATTTGGAATTGTCTTTGTAGAGGTAGGGAGGCACGTTGTCTGGTTTCCAGACCTGGAAAAGGGGAGGCACAGGAAGTGAAGCCTCACAGTGAGTCGTGACATGGGGAGAATCCAAGTCTGGCTTCTGTTTCCGTGCTGTAATTACAGAGTCCTTTCCAAATCTGGGGGCAAGGTGGTGAGTTTTCAGTGTATTTACTGCCAGGGTGACAAAACTCTGTTATGGCGTGTCCACCAAAATTTATCTGAAGGCAAGGTAAGCGTCCGTGTGACTATATCCAGAAACAGGCGTAGAAGTAATTTGGGGGTGGTATGAATTTACATTTTGATAGAGCGCCAGGCTATGGGAGGAGAAGTCATGTAGCCAAGACTGACAAATGTAATCAGGATTCAGTGGCTCAGCTGTTACGAGACCAGATTTGGAGGACTTCTGCAGGTTGGTGAGCTCTAGAGAATTGAGCCTTTTATAATGAACTGGAGTAGCACAAAGCAGGCAAGCTATGGCTGAGGCTCTCTGGCATGGAATTAAATATTTATTTTTCATAATGGAACAGCTCATTTGAAAGCTTTCAGCAGGAAATTCTGCTTTTTAAAGCTCAGCAAGAGCCTTCTTGTTGCAGCGGAAAAGCAGAATTTCATCCTGAAATTTTTCAAGCAGCAGCTCAGCCGTTCGGTGGACGCAGTGTGGCTCCGACAACAGCACCTGGCCCTTGCCACTGGTGAACCCAACGCCACCACTCAGAGCAAATGGTAAGAAGGTAACCAAGGAGAATTCTTCCCCATCCAAACACGTTAATAAAATCTTTGTGACGACTTCACAAATACGTCAAAGGAAGCCGTTTTAGATTCACATCTGCCTTCTGGAGAAATCTTGGGGAATTACAGTGTTTAAAGGAACAAGTGAGGCAAGTACTTACAGAAGTAATCTTTGATCAAAGGGAGTCAAGGTGGTTTAAGGAAGCAAACATCACGCTTTAGTAGCTTGAAGTCCTTCAGGGTTATGTCTACCAGAGAATTAAAAAAATAAAAATGCCGTAGATGATCTTGCCTGAGCACTTTGATTTCTGAAAAAAACATTTGAGAAACTGTTCTGCATCACAGGTTATTAATATAAAAGATATGAAGCTATAGACTAAGTGGAAAGTTGGCACAGTCTACTGGAAATTGGCTAAAGGGCAGGAAACAAAGGGTGGCAGTAAAAAGCTAAAAGGAGATTAATTGGTGAGTGCTGCAGGGAGCAATGTTGGGACCCGCTTTTTATTATTTACATATAAATTACTTGGAGGGTGGTATTGAAAGATCTCGTCGTTTGCCAGTGGAGCCGCACTGGATAACACTGCACATAAAAAGGGACAATACAATTAAGAAAGGGTTTAATTTATTGAAGAGACTGAGTTGATCAATAGTGCAGGCAACTGAATGCGGACTGTTGTGTGGCTTGAATTCCCCCAGGCAGGCTGCTTGGGAGCACCTCAGAAGGCTGCAGGCTCTTGTGCCACTTTGAACAGTTTTCACGCCACAGGGACTCATGTTGGCTGCCTCTTACAAACAGAACTGGCTGGCAAGTCTCAGCGCCTTCGCAGCGCTGGTGTGGTCCTTTGCATGAGCCAAACACAGGTTTTGTCCGGTGGGTAGGTTGTTTGAAATGTAAATATAAAACTGGCCCACCTGCCTATTTGTTGCTTGCCCAAAGCATTTTACTCAGCACTTCTAATTGCGAGTAGGCGAGCAACATTAGAAAGAAATACCTGTAATGAAAAAAGGCACTGTGTGACGAACTGCGCAATGCATATTCAGAAAGGTGTTGTGTGTGACTGTGGGTTTGGTGGCGAGTGTCCACTGCTGAATTTCAGCAGAGATCTGTAAGTACCAGTCGAGAGAAAATGTGGTGTAACCCAACTCTCACTGTCACGGGTGTTGGTGCTGCTTCCTTGTAGTTGGCTTTTCGCATTCGCTGATTGTTGAAGTCAGACTGAACCACTTCACAGGTCTCCAGTTCTGCTGCTCCACGTCAAATAGGACATCAGTGGATGGTAGAAGTATGGTGACCTAACTGGAAGCCTTCAAGGGGTGTCCTGTTGCTCCAGAGATGTTACAGAGGGCGAAAGTTTGCCAGGGCAGTAGAAGGGGCTGGGAGGCTCAGGGGAGCTGGTGGCAGGGCTCTGTGAAAGGTGGAAGCTGGCTCGTTTCTGCACCTGGTCCAAGCAGTCTGTAAGCATAACCTGAACCTATGATAGACTGGACAGCTCTAAAACAGCTCGTTTTTGTCAACAATGTACAAGATTGTGATGTTAGAAGCTTGGTTATTTGTACGAGGTGCTTGCTGCTCAGTGGATCCCTGAGCTTTAGCCATGATGCTATCTGAGATACTTGCTTATACCTAGGAGACTTGACCAGAATGTGTGGTACGCTTGTTGGTTCCTGCATTGCCCAGTTTATCCCCTGAAGCCCAGTAAACTCTGGGCTGTTAAAGGTTAACTAAATTCTGGGAGATGACAACTGCTGCCTTTTGTGCAGGGGGCTTGAAAAGAGAGCTGTGCTGCATATAAGGATCTTTTCTATAATAGTATTCCCACTCAATCTGAATAAGGAGATATGCTCTAATGAAGAGAGTATCTTGCCTTGACTTTAATCCTCTCCAAAGTCCTTTTTCAGCTGTTACCTTAGATAATGAAATGAAGGTTACATTTTACAAATGACCTTTTTGTGCTTTTGAGTGAAAGGCAAACAAGTAAGGATCAGCAGTGAGGTCTAGATGATTGTTTCTCCAGAGCTGCTTGCAGTCCCATAAAATCATAATTACATTAAAAGGTCCAGGCATTTTACGTGCATTTCCTGCTCCATGGCTCCTAAGGGGAGAGTGCACCAGGGGGGAGAATAAAACAGCTCCATGTCTTCTGGCTATGCCAAGTACTTGTCCGACCAATTTGCTGCTGTCGGTGAAGCCCAAGGCTGGAGCAGGATGTGTGACAAGGTGTGCTGCTTCCAAACTTCAGATCATCGTTTCCTCCTGTCTGCCGTGCCGGGGTTGCCACACTTCTTTCATATGGGGCTTGTTGCTGTGGTAATTGAAGTGCTCTGGGAGGGCTTTGTAAGGGCTCCCTGCCGGAGCCTGGGAATCGCAAGAGCAGGTGCTTTGTCAGCTGGAATACAGCGTGTGCTGGAAGGAGAGGTACAGCCACCAAAAGGCTCTTTTTAAAATGCTCATGATGACCTTTGCTCATATTTGGGCTCAACTGGTGGCCTCCCAGCCCCTTCTGAGGCTTCTGCCCCCGCTCCTGGCTTTCCCCGGCCCCAGTGAGGAGAGGGCCGGGGGTCGCGGTACGGGCCGTGAGGCAGTGCTGGTAGCGGCCGTCACCCTGGCTGTGGTGCTGAAGCCAGCCGGCATTTTAACAAAACAGCCTAACACAGATAAGCTTGGGGGTTCGCTTCTGTGCAAGTCTCAAGTGAGCCTCTACCCGCTGAACGCCGTAGAGATGCACACAGCCGAGCAGATAAATAGTTTCTCTCCATTTTGTGGGACTGCTCCCTTGCCCGGGCATCATTCGGAAGCGCAGCGCCTGCCTCGGGCCTGGAAAGGCGAATGAGATACCTTCTGCTATGCACAACGTACGCAATTTATTTGGCAGAGTTAAATGGGTCTGGACAAATAGTGAAAACAATTATTTGTGAATATTTTATTAGAAAATATCAAAAATTCATCAAATGAATTATTCAGCTTCCATTTGACTAGCCCTGCCAGCGATAGGGAAGAGCTTCGCATGCAGACCAGGCAGCTGGGCTGGGGGAGGCTTTGCTTTGATCAGAGGCTTGCTTTGAGCAGCCTCGCTCAGGAACACTTGGGTCCATCCCGGCTGGGTCAACGCTTGTGGGATGTCTCTCATGATGTTTTTTGTGTGTTTTAGGTGAGAGTCTACGACCTCCTGCAGTATGAGCATGGTCCGGATGATGTTCTGATCCTAGCTACTGATGGACTCTGGGATGTTCTGTTAAACGAAGAAGTGGCAGAAGCTGTCACTAACTTCCTACCAAACTGTGACCCTGATGATCCTCACAGGTTTGTGCTCATCCCTGACTTTCTAGTGTCTCTGGAATTAAGAGTGCTTTTTGTGTAGAACATATGATGTAGATAATATGCAGCAGATATGCACCTTTTTATACATTGGATGGAGTCCCTACAGCAAATGTGATTTGGGTTTGTTTTTTTCCAGTTATAACTCAGAATTGCCTACCTTCAAAGGAAAGTTGTGGGATCATGGTATCTTGGCACAGGATCCATCTTGTGTGCTATAATAGATCATATGGAAACTGAAGGAGGCTGAGGTCTTAGAAGAACATGACAACAGGTCTCTGTCTCCAGCAGTCACACTTAACTTTGCTCTGGACAGTCTTTTAACACTAAAGAATTGTTTCTTGCTAGGACCTTATCGGTATCTCTCTTACACTCTATACTTATGGATAAATACTGCGTGGTGTGGGTGCCACTCATTCCTAGTCATGCTGTGGCCTTTAAACCCACCTCTGGTGGGGGATGCCCAGTGCCTGCCAGCTGCTGGACAGCTGTGGTGACAAATTAAGTGCAGAGTTTTATTCTATTTCATGTAGCTGGATTCTGTTTAATTTCATAATTGTAGCCCATGTAATCCTCTTCATTTTCCTGCCTTTATCTCCTCTTGGTCAGTTTCTCCCTTTAAAATACACCATCAAGCAAGCAAAAAACTTCCCAAACTAACTGGAGCAGTGTGTGCCTGGAGTGTCTGTCTGCTGCCGAGTTCAGTGTCACTGTGAATTAAAACATCAAGCCGGAGATCAGAAGTCTCTCACTCCTAAAAGGGAGGATGATGAAAGTGGAAATAGCTTCATCCTCCTCCAGAGATTGTTCTGAAAGGGAGGCGCCTGTTGCTCCTGATTTTAGGCCTGGCTAGCCATTGCTGTCTTCTACCCTCTCTCTGGGATGAGTATGGGTGAAAAGAGCCCTTAAAGCATCCCCAGTTGTACCCATGGAAAGTGGAGTCTGGGACATAAGCAGTGGGATATCTCAGCAGCCAAGTGAGAATGTGCTGGACTGTGTGAGAGCTCGTGTTTCACTTGTTTAGATGTGGCGGCTCTTGAGGGTATGGGGAAAACCAGTCTCAAAATGCTTTATGTTTCTGTTATTACTGAGTGGTCATCTTCATGGGGTGAGCCCTGTTCTCCATCATCAAACGGGAGGACGCAGTGGGTACGGACACCCTGACGGCCACTTGGGTTTTAAGGTGGCAGCCACTCCAAATCACAGGCCCATCTCTACTTCAGCAAGCCATGAAAGTTCCTCTGCCCTCCCTCTGGGAGGAGATCAGGCATGGTTAGTGAGGAGCACTTCCAGGGCACCTGGCACTGTGCTGTGCAGATCAGCTGTTCAGTGGAGGTAGGAGGAGACCAACCCAATTGCCTTCCCATTTTTCCCTAGCACTGTTCAGAGATGGTAGGGAGCTTTTGCTCTGAATTCTGCACCCCTGAGTCTCCTGTTGCAAACACAGCTAGTATAATGCAGTACCTGTGCCCTACTCTGCCTCCATTGTCTTTTGGTAATTGGGAAAGGTTGACTCTTCCTACAGTCCTGGCTGGGCCTGTTAGCTGTGAACACAGTCTGGGTGCACTGTGTCGGTCTTGTTCCTTCTGGTGTTTCCAGCACTGGAGATAGCCAACACTTCTGTTGCAGTAGGAATGGGAATTCCTTGTTCAATCTGCTTGACCTTCAAGGTGTGTAATTTCTCATCCATTATAGAATACTCATAGAAGTCTTAGTGAAGAAAAAATAATATTTTCTTTATTTGATTTAGATTTATTTATGCTGGTTTAGCCCCAATAATTGTGGGGGATTAGTCTCGTTTGTACCAGTGTGAGTACGACACACTCCAGAATTGGGCCTGCTGTATTACGAGTTAGAACAAACACATTTATTAGTGTTTGACCTATTGGTCTATGAATGGACATCTGAATCGAAAATTAATTTGTTCTTTTAAGTAACTTTGTGCCAGGTCATTTAGAGGCTTACAAATAGTGGTAGCAAGACATTTCTCACGCTAGCTTGCAAAAGGTAATTAGAACAGTCCCTCATATAGTTTACAATGATATTTATGAAAATTACCTTTGTGGAATTGCTCTTGCTGCTTGGTTATAAAGAATATTTAAAGGGTTTAAAGTACTGTGTGAGAGGTTTTATGTAATTACTTCAGTGGTCCAAATGAGGTATAACTAATGAATTTACAATAGCATAGCAGCTCAGACGATGGAGTTGTGTTCATTCCTCTCCCTACTCAGAGACAGGAAAATCGTGTTTGCAGCATTATCAGTGTTGTGTTTAAAGGAGATGTTATCCCACAAAATGTCAAGTTCTGTGATGGGTGCAGTAACAGTCTGTGGTGAGGTGATCAGCTGGAAATGTAAAATCTCTAGGGATGCAGAAAACATGTCAATATGTAAGGGGCTTGCCCCCTGGGCTTGGTAATGCCATGGTCTTCTGAAGAACCCACCATTTGGAGCAGCCCCTGGACCCTGGATCCATCTGACCCAGTAGCCTACTTATTCCCTGACAGCAGCATATTTAACAAAGAGAAAGGGGAAAATAAAAATAGGAAGATTTTAGAGCTGCACAGTACTTATCTATTATGTAATTAGCTCTTTTAGGGAACAATATCCCTCCCGTTTGAATTAGAAGTCATTTTACAGCCTGATGGATAAGAGCTCATAGCCCTCCGGAAAGCTCTTGGGACTCTCTCCTGTTGGTATTTACTGTCAGAGCTCTGAGTGTTTGTTACCCACAGAAAAACATTTCTGAATCCTGTCAAACGTAACATGTGCCTGGGCATCTCCAAGTGCACAGGGAGTGAAGTCTTCACCCAGCCATGCAGACACAGCCTCAGGGGATCTGGGCAGCGGGTGACGAGAACAGACTTGATCAGAGAGCAGCTTCTCCGCGAGGGCTGGGCAATGCTGCGATGGAGCGAAGGAGCCAGGCTTGAGCTGGATTTCTTAGCCAGCTCATTTCTTACGGGTACTGTGGCCCACAAGAGCATGAAGGCGACCCTGAGCGAAGAACAGGTGGTAGCGACACACTGCTGCTTTTTCATACATCATCTGTCTGAGAAAGTATGAAGATGAAGAGAAGCATGAATCTTGACCATTTCCTTCGGCTGCACTTACACTTACACACTGACCTTGGGAATCTTTTATTTCTCATCCTCCCTCTTGTCCTTCCTCTCTCTCACCCCATGTGGAGATTTATGAGGGTGCTGGGGAGTTGCTCCACCTCTGCTGTGTGTGAGCGGATAAGAAGCTGCTCAGACAACAGCTTGTTGCCCCCACTGCCACCGTTTCCCCTGCAGTACTTTCACTGATCAATACTGAAAGCTTGAGCCGGAGAAAATATATATATATTTATTCTTAAAACACAGAAGTTGTATTCCAGCGAGGCTGTTCATTAGGAGGAAGTAGATACTTTAAAACTACTTCAGCAGTTCTCTAATGCTGTCTTGACAGCTGAATCCCAAGTTCAGAGCGCTGGAGAATAAAGCATTCAATAATGGACTGCTGCTGCTATTCATCTCCAGGTACCAGAAACTCGCCCCATCTCCTCTAGTGCCAAGCTGAACAGCGTCACTCAATTCAGCTCTGTGCTGGGAGAGGAATACGTTACCTCGCTGCTGCCTTCACCTTTTCCTTCTCCTCCACTTCAACGTGCTGGTTTTCTTGTGTATTTCACAGTCTGTACAGGAGGATTTCTGGCTTCGTAAAGACTTTTTTATTTTTTATCTTACCCTCTCCACACATTAAGCAGCACATCTTTACACAATAAAGAGCAGTACTTATTCCTTTGTACTCTTTAGATGTGGGGAGCCCTAGTTAATTAGAAAAAGAAGGAAGGCAAAGTTTTCTCCCAGAATGATGGGTTTGCTTCTCTTAAATTTTGACAATAGCTGAGAAACCCTTGAAAAAGATGTTCTTAGCCAAAACTCTCTTAGCATCAGACATGCTGTGAATAAATATTTCAGTTTCTTGCCTGCCACGTGGAGTCCTTTTGTTCTTAGCCCTGCATCTGATTTGGGGATTTGGGAACTGAGGAATGCAAGTAATGTATGTTTGTTTCTTTCCCCTTGGAAAACAAAATTTCATGTCGTTATTAGGACAGTACAATCAGTGCTTCTTGTCACCTCCTGCTGTTACACCTTGAGGTCTTTGGTGCAGACAGATCTTGGAACCTGCAGACAGCGTCTGTGCAAGCGTGTGTGTTAGAGTTCGTGACTTGACTGGTGCAAAATGACCCTTGGGCCCTCCTCTTACGGCTAAAAGTAAATTTTGTGTCAAAACTAGAGAGACCTGGAAATGTTACCACTCCTTCAGTACCACTAGGAGCAGGTAGTGCATTGCTTCGCAGAGCATTATTTGGATTTAACATCGAACCTTTTGTGTTGTGAAACATTGGTTTATTTGCAGTAAAAGTAACTTTCTAGTAGAGCAAGTAAATCTATTCCTGATTCAAAGGAGTTGTTTGAGCTTAAGGAACCAAAATTGTACAAACAGGACGTAATAAATTGGGTATTTCTCTTCTGTTATCCCAAGAGGGTGAATAATGTCTCTTTTGATAGCATTTACATTTAATAATTCATTCTTTGGTGAAATTATCTGGTGTTAGAACACTCCTTGGATACTCAATTAATAAACCCCTTTTTTGTCCACTGCTTATGATCAATGGAGGCGCTGTTCTTTCCTATGCCTCAGATGAGATCTGGGCAGATCACTTCTGGACAAGGATCCTCCCTAGGAAAGGGAGTCTTGAAATGCCAACCCTTCTCATCCTTCCTGCTTTCTTTAAATTATGCAGATGCGCTCTGCTTCTGATTGTCTGTGAGTTTGGCTTTACAGAGAGCCCCTCATCACATCACAGGCTGATACTTAAGATTTAAATAAAATACAGGCAGACACAATATTGAATGTGTGTCTTTTTTGTTCCTTTTTTTTTTTTGAGTCTCTTAACTGTTCAATTAATTTTTAATCAGCAAATCATAGAGAAGCTTGGCTCCACCCAACTAAATTCAAAACATCTCAGGCAGGTGTTGGATTGAGGATTGATTGGAGTACTTGTTCATCCATAATGAGATTTCTTTCGGAGGAAACTTCTAAATTAGCACACAGATGTGTTGATCTAGTAACAGCAGGTAAAACGATATGGGATGACATATCTGATCAATATTGCATTGGGCTCAGGTTTGTTGAATAAGGACTCATTTTAGAAATAATCCAGTTGTAAACAACCGGTTCTCCATTCTGGCTGGCGCAGGGCAGAGCACTATCTCTGCACCACTTCTTGCTCTGATACCCTTCAGCCTCCAAGCAGCATCTGGTATTTTCTAAGGACAGAAAATAACTCCCATAAATACAATGCCATTCAGCCCAGCACAGTCTGGGAGTTTTGAAGGAACATGAAACTGTCAATATTTCACTAAATTAAGCACTTGACAACTCACATTCACACAGTTTTCATTGAACTCATAAATGTGAATGGATTGTGGACTCTGTGAATCTGGCTGTATTAAGTTTCTTTTTCCGGTTTCACTATAAAAGAAATTCAAAAATCATTCTTATAGTCAAGGAAAATAGCTTATCTACTTGGTTTAAAGGGCAATTCGGATTTTATTTTTAAATATTGCTTGTTTTCAAATCACATTCTTTATTACAGTTTGTCTATGGAATGAGTAAACCCATATTTATCTCCAGGTGTTTCAGTCCCCAAGTGTAGGTCTCAGTAAACAAGCAGAGTTACTTGTGTCCTCAATTGTTTGGACTACTCCTAGAAACTTAACTTGTTAAAGCATTTTTTTTTTTAATATTTTCTGAAAACTTGTGAATTTGGGCACTTAAAATGATCGGTCGCTTTTTGATTGATCATTGCCTGTGAAATACCTTCTGAGACAAAAACTGCTACTGAATTATGAACAATTGCTTTGTGGGGATGTTGTGCTTACCATTTCTCTGCTTCTGAGTAACTTGTCCTTGTACCTGACAAATGTAAGTCTCCAGGCTTTCTTCACCAAGCTGGGCCATAACGCTCGCCCTCCCTGGCTGTGTTCTGCCTTCTCCACAGGTACACGCTGGTGGCGCAGGACCTGGTGATGCGAGCCAGGGGAGTGCTGAAGGACCGGGGCTGGCGAATCTCCAACGACAGGCTGGGCTCTGGAGACGACATCTCTGTCTACGTCATTCCTTTAATACACGGGAACAAGCAGTCGTGAGAGTAGCATCGGGAGCGGTTGCGGAAAGGGGATCTTTTCAGGAAGGGCCTCTAAGAGACGATGTGTTTTTGGTGATCTGACCGGGACATCTCCAACTGATGTAATCTGTTCAAAGCTAATGCTGGAGGGGTATTTTTCTGCCCGAAAGGCAGGGCTCTGCACATATACTGTATATGATTAAAGATAACCCTTAAGATTACAACTCCCCTATAGAAAAGGTTTTGGTGCTTAACGGGAATGGGATTTAAATGCTGCTAGCATATTATGGATTCTGTCATCCCTCCAGGTGAAGACATGAAATATGAGTTAATTTTTTTCAGTTTACTATGTAGCTTGGAAGAGCCATTTCAGTTCTGAAAGTAGAGGTGGGTATCAGAAGCCATGGAGACTCCTGAAGTCTAACCCCAGATATTCAGAGTAGTGACTTGGGTTACATCTCATTTAAAAGTACTTTTATAGATATATATATATATGAGACTCAAAAGTTTTCTTCTTCCAAAAAGTTGCTTTCATGACTTACCTATGGACAACTGCAAACTCGTGTAATCCTTTGAATCCCCATTTTTCCTCTCGTCTCTTCTTCAGTAGACTATACTCCTGTATTTTAGTAGGAAAACTGAAATCGTTTTTAGTGCGACTATACCTGTTTACTGCAGCTAAAACAGCCAGCTGCAAAATTGTCCAGGAGAAATAGGTCACAGTCTTGTACTGCAAGATTTGTTCTGATACGAGGAATTATTTGTCGAGATTCCCTGTTGTGTGTATACCATGCTTATACAGAGCAAGCAAACTCAGCTTTATGTGATGTTTACCTGGAGGTCGTGGTTTCTTTGGGATCAGAGATTTTCATTCATTGAATGGGTCTGTCTGCCTTATCCTGTTGAAAGGATCCCTGAACACACAGCTTTTGCATCAGCTGGGATTCGGTAAATTTATTTGGGCTCCTGAGTGTATTTTTGGCTGGATTTCTACTTGAAGTGACGATATTGTTCTGGTTATCAGTTTGGGTACACAGATAGTGATCTGTTTAAGAATGATTTCACTTCTTCCTGCCTCACTTACTATTCAGCATATTCCTGCTTCCTGCTTGACTTGGCGATCAGAAAGTGTCAGCTTATAACTTTCTGTCCTCTCAGTTGTTGAGGACTGTAGTTGAGGATCAAAAGATCACTGTGATAGTTACCAGCCCTTCACCCTTCACTAGCTTCATCAGCTTTTTTCTTAGCAGTACTGAATTGATTTAAATAAAGAAAACCTGAGTACGTTATTGGAGTAAAAGCAAGTCCAAGGGAGTAACAACTGAGCAAATCTGCAGCTTAACCTAGCTGCCTGCTCTTCAGACAGACAGCTCTTCACTTCATTGGCTGCAATTAAAAAAAAAAAAAAAAAAAAAGGAAGGTTCTCATATATAGGCAGATGTGTCAGCTGGGGAGCCAGATTCAACCTAAATTGCTCCCAGACCACGTTCTTTTGGAGCTGCTAATCTGGCTTGTACATAAAAGCTACTTCTTGAATAGCCAAAAGACAGGGAGCTGACATAATTGCAGAGCACTGAGTGGGCATCTCACAAATGTTATATCCTTTCTAAAGGAGAAACTGCCAGCTCTAAGAGGAGGATGCTGTGTCCTTTGTGCTCCCTGAGGTGTGCAGACTTTCTCCTGAACAGGAGTAGCCTAGAGCTTGCCAGTTTTATAATTTATAACGTGCTATGTAAACAAAGAACAGTGCTGTTTGGTATAGCTGCCCAGATGCTTTATTTGATTGCATCCAAAAGTACGTGTGCAACATTCTCAGAGAATTTCAAATGCCCTTCTCTATGTCTCTAGACCCAGTAGGAGTTTCAGAGATGAGCTGAGCCGATGCGGAGTGTGTGATGGCTCACACATGCAGCAAACTGCATGATTTTAGCCTGGAAACTTCCATGCATGCCCCAGTGCCTGCATATGATAAAGCTGTGCAGAACACTGAGGTTTTATGTTCTAGAGCTTCAGTATAAATCAACCGTGTATCTGATTATGTGTTATCACACTATCTATTCCTTTTTATTTTTTCCCCTTTACATCTTTTTGTATGAGCAAATGGGTGAAAAGAGATCGGCAGGTTTGGAGTCTAGAGTATTTTTCACATGGCCCCACATATGTTTTGAAGTTCAAGCAAGAGATCTTCTCTTGCGGTCTTTTTTTTTTTTTTTGGCCTAATAAACTTGTAAACATGCTTTTCATGCTCTGTGTAACT
Source organism: Anser anser (assembly GCF_964211835.1). Lineage (NCBI taxonomy): Eukaryota > Metazoa > Chordata > Aves > Anseriformes > Anatidae > Anser > Anser anser. The sequence continues at coordinate 36,045,330 of NC_139720.1, read as the reverse complement.
CCTGTTGTCTCTTTGCAAATGCAGTTGTGTAGTCCTTTAGCAATAAAGATCCTCTTTAATGAAGAAACTAATGGCAATTCCTCCGAAGTCACGTGAACAGCAAAGAAGCTGATGCTTGCTCTTACCAGCTACAAGCCAGAGTCAAATATTTTGGTACCCATGTGTTAGTCTTCATTATTCAGTAACATGGTGTCAGCATTCACACCAGTCATTATAAAACCACTGAGTACAATGTGGTAGAAATTAATTTCCGGGATAGCATCAGCCAAAATTTAAAAGTGAAATTTCAAGGCAATGGAAAATGCATCTTCTCTTTCAGTGGTGTTTTTAAATGTACCCCTAGAGAGATGGGGCAGCAGAGTGCATGACTCGGTGGGAGCAAATTCAGGGATCAGTTTTCAGAGCAAAATCTCGCAGGCACTAGTATGGCTTTGTGCATCAGCCTCCAGTTTTGCTGTTCACCTGAGGCATTGCCATCAGTCAGCCTGCTTCTCTGCAGCTGCTGCGCCTACCTAGGTCGAGTTGTGTTAGCTATGAGCTCTTCTCCTGGAAAGGGCAGAAGCACAGGATCAACAATTAACATCAATTAGCATCAATTCTGAAAATTTTCAAGAGTAATAAAAAGCTTTCTACTCAGATGTATGTGACTGAAACTATGCTGTGATGTTTTTTTGTTTTGCTTCTTTACAAAGTCCCCGTTACACATTTACAGGCTTGCCTACCCTGAGTGTCGCTGGTTCATCTCTGATACGCCGCTTTAGCACCTGGGCTCTCACTTCTACTCGCCTTCATTAGGAGCTTCCTACATGCCTGCACTGTGCTCTGTGCTCTGCTTCACAGCATGGTATGAATACATCTACACGGCAAAGCATGGCACGACTAGGAAGCAGGAGCCATTTGTTGGGGAGGTTTGTGTGAAGCTGGTATAACTAAGCGCATTCCCTACTTCATCACAGAGTGCATTACTGGGGAGTCACAGCATTAGAAATCACTGACGGCAGGGAGGAAGGGTTGCTGTGGTCCACAATGCACAATGCCATTTTTCAGTTAGACACAGGATGGATACGGCCACGTTCAGACTTGTAGCTGCTCTGCTGCTCAGGGAATCTCTGAAATCAGGAGCTCATCTCGAACTGGAGCAAGTTAGGCACCAAGTCCAAATCTTAGGTCCTTGGCACATCATCTTAGTCACTGCCTGATGCCGTCAGCACTATGTTTTTGTTGGTGTTTTTTTTGGCTATTGAAGTTCTCTTAGTATCCAAAATTGTTTAAGCGTGAGCAGCAAGGAGCCTCAGCCCTGAGTTACATCTGTATTAGCGCTGCCGTTGCACAGTGCTGTATCCTTGCCAGTGCGTTGGCACTGCTCAGAAAGCTAGGCAAGTTTTCATTCCTTGGACGCCAGCAAGGGAAGGAAATAGTATGCCACATAGCTCAGATTAGCAGACAACGCCATCTAACATTGCCTTCTGGTGCCTGGTCCAATCCAATTTCTAGAAACCCAGACCCAAGAAGCTTCTACCATTCCCCTGTGAATGCTGTTGCAGAATGTAGGGCAGACATTTCAGAGGTTTTCTCTCACACTACAGCCTGAACTCACCCTTACTTAATTAGATGAAGACAGCAGTTCAGAATTTCATTTACACCTTAAGTGACGCATGCAACTGTCTTCTGTAAAATTAATGCAGTGATGTTTCCCGTATGAACACAGAAGTTTGTTGTCCAAGAGGGCTAATTTTCAATGGCCTCATGCTGGAGAGAGAAAATGTTTTTAATAAAAGGACTTCTGAAGAGCAACAGGTCTAACAAGCTAAAGGAAAGCGGTCATGGCCGTGCTTTTTCATGTTGAAGTTGATTCCATATTAAAATACGACAGGTGAGGTCTATGAGATGCGGTAGACTCTGTGTCTCCAAGATATTTTTGAAGAACTAAGAACTGCACTTGATGTTTTGGCTTTGAGCTTTTACTAGGTTTTAAAGAACACTACACACTCCAAGCCAATCTTCTGTGTTTCTTCCTGCATCAGCATTTTGCTGCCTTTTTTTTTTTTTTTATCTTATGTGCAAATAATTTCAACGCTTGTATCAAACAGGAGCTGCAAACTCTGCAGAACTGTTGTTCCTCCCTGACATTCTCGGTGTGTAAATAGTTTTCCTCCACATGTCTTAGATGCAGACTTAGTGATGTGGCTGTCATAGAGCGTGACCAAACAATGCTGTAACTGTGCTGCTGTATTTCTACCTGTGACGTACTTGAAGGAGGATGCCCTTGTCCACCTCCAGTCTCATTTTTTTATTATTGTTATTTTTTCTTTTTATTTTTTAACTGTTGCTGGTGATGTTCTTTCATAGGTATCTTATTTTTGTTTGGGATTTTTTTTTTAATAGCCGTCACTGTTTTCTTCCCTTCATTGGACAAGTCATCTTATTTTGAGACCTGTAAAACTCTCTAGGTTTTATATGTCCTGAAGAATGGAGGACCTGCTGGAGGAAGATGTTTTGGACCAATGTACTTATGCTTTGTGACTGTGAAATGTTAATCTTTTTGTAACCTAAGAACAAAAAAAATGTTTAGTAAAGGGATATATTTTGTGTTTTTTGAAACTTTTCAGTGCAATGAAAAAAAAAAAAGAGGAGGATGCTGAAGAAGTGTATGCGCAAAATTTTAAATAAAATTTTAAATTATATATATAATCTATATCTATAACCATTATTATTCTGACTGTCCTGAAGAGTACCTGAGTCTCCTTGTGTATTAATTGCGCAGTACAGTCAAGCAGCACACAGTGTTTTACCAGGGAAAGGCCAAGTCCCTGATGAAAGGTCTCACACCAGATCTAACGAAGTAGGTCCCTGAGAGGTGCCTCAGCGTATGGGGTGATCCGGAGGAGTTCAGCTGTAGGAGAGCCCTGTGAGCTGCACGCTGCTTTTAGGTTATGATTCATTGCTCGGGTTGCCAGCTGCTGTGTTTGACTCAATGAAGAGCTATGCAGAGTGCTCAGCTCTCCGCTGTCTGTGGTATGAAAAATTGGGTGCAAGTTCTGAAATGACAGTGCAGTTGGGATATGTTTTTCCTCCCCAGTTTCTCAGGAATCACCATCTCAAATTCCATTCCAAAGTTTTTATTAGAGTGAAACCGAAGCCGATTCATTGATTCCATCGAAGCAAGTCGTCATGGTAATTCAGCAACCAAAGCTGTAGCTGAAGGTACAGAAGAGGCGGGAGGTAACACCTGCCTCTTTGCACTGTACCAGCACAGCCATTGGCAATGTCCTTATGTAGCACAGGGATGAGATCTGGGCGTGCTGTTTGCTGTTTGCCTCTTCAGATGTTGCCTTGTAGCACTACTACTTCTCCCCATTATTATTTTAAGAGCAGTGAACACATTTGTTCTGTGTCACCAGTGCTACCCCAGTTTTTAAAATGCTGCATGTGCCCGGTGTGTTAACTGAGCGTAACAGAGCAAGGATGAAGGATTTGTTGTTTTCAGCCTGGTTCTTCTTACTCTCCTCTAAGTCCTACCATTTACTACTGCACTCAGACCACTGAGTCAGGTTTAAAATTACAGTCCAAATACACTTTGGAGTAGCTTTGCCGGCCTCACTAGTGCAAGCTGAATAAATCAGTGTCGGTAGTGTGCAGTGACAGGGTGCTGTCCCACGCCAAGTGCGCCTAAAGGAGCATGCTCTGCATCGTGCTATTGCTTTTGCGTCTCTTAGACCCTAAATTGTGTCAGACTGTAGCTCAAGTAAGGCTCATTATTTTCATTTTTAGGTAATAGATACAAGTCTTCAGATGTGGACATCAGTTTCTATAATCCCTATATGCAGTAAGTGCAATAATACTTTCATATTCTTATACTGAATGTACATTGTTACCTAAAGCTATAGAAGGGAACAAGCCCAGTAATTTATTGTATTTTGTGCAGTTGCTGTAAAACAGAGGCCTGAAGTTTTGTCTTCTTAATGTACCCCTATACAGCAACATACCTTCACAAAAAGTTTACTTCTTTATACTCTTACACTGCAGCTTTTATTGATTCCAGAGTCACACTCGTGCTTTCCAGGAATGCTTATGTAAACCGAAGTTACTGCACATCCTGTTCTTGTTAGAAGGAAAGATGAAGGATTTATTTATTTATTTATTTATTTTTTAAAGTAGGTTCTTCCACTTTGCAAAACAGAGGATGGCATAACTTTTTAGGTAGATGCAGTGACTTGAGGAAATATTGCGCTTTGAGGACAAGGCTAATAAAAGGCATACGATCAAGGTAGACAAAATGTGTCTACAGGTAGAGAAAGGATGATTCAGAGACTCCTGTTTAATAATTTAAGAATAATTAATCATGAATTTGAAGCTGCAGGAATATTCTTCAGCACTCTGCCACAAAATACTAAGGGGAGAGGGAGGAAGCTGCAGTAGAAAAAATAATTAGATCTTTCCTGCAGCTAATTTAAGACTGATTATTTAGATGCATAGACTGATGAGATCTCTGAACCCTCATGAATTTTAGGCCACCTAAGATTAGAACTGCATTGTTTTTCTTGGGCGTATTACTGCATAATATCTCAGTCTCTAAAGAGTCAAAATGTCCCTGACCTTTACTCCTGAGCAGTTATTCCCTCAAGCAATAGAAGGCAATCCTTCGTGGTGTTTTGTAAAGACAGCTCTACAACTGACTGTAATGATCTGGTATCGCCCCTAAACCCAACACTCATCCCTGGATTTACCACTCTGTGTGTTTTTGTGTGTGTATGTGTTTTTTTTATTTATTTATTTTTTCTTTTCTGTGGTAAGTCAAGACATTTCCCTGCAGGCTCTACCCCAGCATAGGGTTCATTTATGCTGTGGGTGTTATTTTTCCTTCCTTCCTTCTCCTTACCATGCTCCTCTTTAATTTAAAATATTTTGGAGCAGGTAGCCGTTGTTTTGGAAGAACCACTGAGCCTTTGGCTCTTCACCTCTCCCCACCTCTCATCTCCCGTGGCAGCTGATGCTCACCGGCAACGCAGAAACCACTGCTAGCCAAAGGGAAGCCCAGCGGAAAGGGAAACAATTCCTTTTTTATCTTTTACTTAATGTGGCTCATTACCTCAAAATGAAACCATACATGCATGTAATATGTGAATTCTCCTACTTTAAAAGGAAAACTTTTATGGTTTTTAGTTGATTTTTGGAGGGCTCTATTTTTGAACCTTGTTGCCCCAGTTCTTCGGCCCAACTATTCTGTAGGGCAACTACTTCTCAGTAACTGAAGAGCTGGCTGGAAGAGCCACACAAGCTCAGACGAAGCTTTTGGCTTCCAGTGTGATAATTTTCACCTATTTCTGTAGTTATTGCTACAATTTTTCAGGGACTAAGCAGAAAACAATGAAATTTTGCTGTTTTTTTTTTTCTTTAGGAAGGTAAGACAAGCATAGAGACACTGCAATATATTGAAGTAAAATTACAAGAAAACACACTGTTTTCCCATGAAAGTAGCTGTTATAGACAAATAACAAGACAGCCTCTTCATCAAGTAGCACAAACTGTTCCTCAGTTTCGCTGCACAGTATAATATTCAATAAAAGATGGGGATGTAAAAGCAACTGGCACACCTGCAGTCATTTTGCTCTTTTCCAAAATTCAGACTGCGTCTGCCCATCCAGAGCTCTGAAATGTGTGTTAGTTCAATTTTTAATCCTAAACCCCGTTGCAGCTGGAGAGCCTCGGCGGCTGTGGGCTGTGGCAGCTGTTCCACAGTATAGGGCAATATCCTAGCACGTACTGGGATGGGATGGGGTAGGCGAGAGGATGCCAAATCCAGTTGCGTTTCTCCTAGATCTAGAAGCAGACAAACCAATTATTTAAGTAGGAAATCGCCAAAGAATGTACAAAAAGCAGGGAACTGCTACATCCTCAAGTGAGTTAGACCTTGACGCTGAAAGCTGCGCTCATCCTCGAGTTGTGCCTGTTTACTTTTGTTCCTGGGTAGGTAGCACTGGTAATTGCACCAAACATCTTATTATCATCCTCCAGCTCTCCCAAGCTGGCAGCCAAATGTCAACTGCACCTCAGCTCGCTGAGAACAAGGTACTCCAACAACAAGCAATAAACTTCTTATGCTGCATTTGCAGAGGAATAAGTTCACGTTGCTCTCAGCTAAATAAATAAATAGTTTGGTGGTCTTTACACACATGCAAGCATGCACACACCTTTTAGTACTTGTTGTCTACCAGCAGTCATGCAATGTTATTTTCCATCTGAGCCTTTATAATATTTTATAAGAGATGGGACATCATTCTTCCCCCTTCTCTGCTTGAGCACTAGCATATAAGCAGTTTAAATGAGCCAGACAAGAAGCAAAACACACCCTTCAAACTGAGTCTCATGTCCAGACATACAAGTATTTTATGAATGGGAAAAATATTAAACACAATGCTCAGACAGTAAATCTTTCTGTGGTTACATTTTTCTGAGAATGGTGTTTTAGAGAAGGTCTGTTTAGCTCCAAAATTTAAAAAAAAAAAAAAAAAAAGAAAATAAAGATTACAGTTATGTAAAACTTCCAAGTAATGCTTCTCTGCTACCGCTTCTGCAAAATTTCCCTGCTGATAGCTTCACTGGGAAAGCAGACAGAGGGGTGCTCAGGCACTCGATCAGTTGGGAATTGCAAAGGACAAAACCCAACTAACCTGAAGTGCTGAAGTTAGCTGAATGGCACAGACTGAGTGCTGGTAAATAAGCACATACATAATTTTATAGTTATATATTAATTATATAATTTGTATGTATTATCCATAACATATTTTATATAGACTTATGAATTCAATTTTCTGCATGTATGTATGAAAAAGTATAGCAAGGAACTTTGAACAGCAACTAAGATATGGGAAAGTGTGCTCTGTTTGTGCATGCATGTTCCAGGGGCTGAAAGAAAGCGGTGGTCTGCAAACACACCCTTTTTAGCTGTCTGTTACCCAGAATACAACCACGTCCATATTTGTGCTTTCGTTAACAAACCCGCCATCTTTTAGGTGCTTGGTCCCCCTGAGCCGCTGGCACCCGGCCAGCAGCAGGCATTTGAGCCTCCTGGGCATGAGCAGAGATGATTGTTGGTGACCTGTGAGGTTAAAGAGTGGTCGAGTGGCTAAACAACAGTAGGACACAAGCAGCTAGGTAGAAGGTTAAATCCTGCAGGAAATACTGCCTTTTTTTTTCTTTCTTCTTTTTCTTTTTTTTTTTTTTTAATATATGAAAGCTAATATTTGCACACTATCCAAAATAGGATCAGGAGCAAGAACACCAAGTCTTGTAAACCTCTCAGTACAGCCACTGCTCTGCTCCTCCACCCAGGAAAATGGAAAATAGACTCCTCTCCTGCTGTCCGGGAAGGTAAAGAGAAAGACAAGCACTGCTTTGGTAGCAGTCAAGAACCTGCAGCATGGCTATACTGAAGTGCACGGGCTGTCTGTCTCATGAATGGAGTCTGGTAGCGTGGCTTGAGGATCTGGGGCTCTTGTCCTCGTTGTGCTGTGCTGTAGCTGGCGCTCAGGATGGTGGGTTGTTGTCTCACAACAGCTGAGGTGGATTCTGGTGCTTTTTGCCAAGCCTGTGTTGCTCCCCAAAACAGATGTGCTGAGTTTTCTGGATAAACAGTTATTTTCATTTGTTTAAGTGCAGCCAGGTCTGTAACATGCCAGCCTCCCCCACCAACTGTGCACGCACCCTCCCCTGCCCTCCCCGGTGGTGTGACATGCTGTGAGCAACGAGCCACTTGCTCCCAGGAAGGCGATTCATTTCTAAGAGGCATATTCATAGGAAAAGCGTTTTGTGGGTGTTGCTGTGGCTCTGTATGACCTGCATTGAGGATGAAGGAGAAACCTCAACGTTGCAGACATATCCCAGGGTTGTGCTCATAAGGCACGGGGAAGCAGTGGGGGGAGGAAAGGAGCAGAGCATGAGCAGCTCTGTTGCTTCATGTGAAAATAAACTCTAATAGCAATTAAGGGAAAGGAGTAGGAAATTAATAAGGCAGTAAAGATTTTTCCAAATTGGTCACAAACCATTGGCTTATCCCTTGAAAAGCTCAGCTGACAAGGATTCTCTCATCCCTTTGTCCCCCTATCTCTTTCAATAATCATCCTTCTTCATGCAAATATAGATGGAAAGGGGAGAACAGTGAAAGGTTAAAATGGAAGCGGGCTATCTTTCATCGACATGGTAATTTCGCTGCTTGGCTCAACGCCAAATGCTCAGTGCAGCCACTAGCTGCCATTCCAGCATGAGTGAAAGGATCTTTAATAAGAGTGTAAATAAAAGCCAGGCTGAGAAATGAGTTTTCCATCCCAGCAATCGCTGGCCTAACCTCTGCTGTAAATAGTCTCTCGGAGCAGCACAGATGGAGTACCAGCACCTGGGGATCAAGGCAATCTCTGCGCAGTGCAATTTAAACAGCTGGGTACAATTGAAACATGAATTAGCAGGGACAGACCGAGGGATTCCATTTTGTGCGCTAGGTAAAAACAAATAATTCAGGCATTTTTCCCCTTTAACAAAAAAAAAAGGGGGGGGGGGGGAGAACTTTTGACATGATCTTGTGGGAGGTGCTCTTCACTGCAGCTGTTAGATTAATTTAACCATGAGAATTTCCCACAAGGCGCTGTAAAAACAGAGCCCTAATTTATGATCATTGATTTAACAGCTTGAAAGTGATTTATCTGACCTCAGTAAAGATAGCGAGGACACCAGAAGAATGATCGGTCATTCTGGGCTTTGTGTGTTTGAGATTGGCCTTATTAATTTAGAGCAGAAGGTCTGTTTCAACGTCTTACCGAGACAGTCAAAGACAGTTGGCAACTGAACCATTTTAAATACTTTTTTTTTTTTCTTGAAGCATTACTAATGCTGCTAAGTACTAAGAATTTATTCCACATGGAGAAGATACTCATTAGTTAAGAAATGGTAAAGCTTCATTTAGAACTGCACACAAATACATGCCTGGTCTTGGATTTGCAAGTTGTTTTTCCTTAAGTAATTTTTTTTTCTGTTGTTGGGAATCTAAAGCACACTGTGAAATAGGATTGTTAAGCATTACAGTAAATGAGAAATAGCTTTGGAAGAGATAAAAGAAGTTGGTACAAGGGATTGCTGGCTCTTGCTTTTTTTAAGGGTAGATTTCAGAACTACCTAAATGCTTCACATATTTTCTATTTTTATCATTCAGTTCTCTTTACAGAAGTTATAGAGCATATCTGTTGACATGTACATATACCTAGGTTTTGTTTCAGAAGGATATTCTTTTTGTTAAAATGAGTGTAGCTTCCACCACTGAAATGTCACAACTGAGTGATGCAATTTCACTGCACAAATAAGACCAGAAAGGATGAAAGGCAAAGGGAAAGGTGAATGCTCTCTCCACAGGCAGAACAACTGCTTTTAAGGGGAGCATGAAATGAAATACAGATGCTTTACAAGTTTACCTACACCAGAAAATTTGAATACAGAATAGGGTGTGTTGGCACATACATGTGCACATGTACAAAAATCAGCTCCCCAGAATTATTTCCTATATTTACAGCACTAACCAGGAAAGTGAGCTGGAAACAGTTGAGTGCCAATTTTATCTTTTCACCTGGGCTGACGAGCAGTTGGGTTAAATGTCACTGATTTGGAGGGTTATGGATTTTGTTCGCTGCTGGATTATGCCCAGCTTTAAAGCCCATCTACAAGGATCTCAGTAATTGTCTTGCCACTCTTCAAGGTGGGAGACTGAAATGCTGCAGGTTAGAATTTCATCCGCTGGGGATGAATGCTTACAGTCATTTCACTGTTCTGATGAAATGCTATCTGACCTGAAACTGAGGTAGTCCAGTTACTCTCCAAACAATGGGGGAAAAAAGGCAGAAAACAATATTTAAGCCCTCCAGTGTGAAATAATAACAGTTATTTTAAAAACTGAAAAGACAGCATAAGACAATATAATAAATTATCAGCTATGTAGAAAAGCTATTCCCCCACACAAATCTTATATACATTGTCAAGAAAATGAAGAAAAAATGCATACACAATTACCTATTTCACTAAAAGGTTTGGGAGGCCAGTGGTAACTATTAAAACAACACCCAAAACCCATGCAAATAAAAACAAAGCTGAAGCCCACATTACGGACCTGCAGAATACAAAAAGACCTAGGTCAGCCTGCACTTCCTGCCATCATCACACAGTTGTGTCATTCCCTATGGCACACTACAGAGACATTAGGAGAATCTGATAAATTATGTGCAATATTATTTTATTTAAATTCAAATTAATGGGGAAAATATAGTTAATGTATCATACAAAATGTTTTTGCACAATGTTTTTACCCGTGAAATGGTTCTCCTAAATAAATAAAGTGAGCTTTCTTCTTCAGAGCACTGACCTGCTTAAAAACACATCTCTGTACCTCCCAGAACAATGATGGTTACTTCTTCCCAATTAAAGCACAGTCTGGATAGGTTCTGATCAAATTCTGGAAAATTACAAGTAAGCATATATAGCAGCACAGACATCAAGAACACTTCTAAATGACTGCTTTTCAGCAAATGGATATGGATTTATTTATTTATTTATTTTTAATCCCTTAATTTAGCACTGATTTCATTCTAACAACACTATTGTGTATGGAGATGTAAACGACTCTTACAGGTTCATTTAAAAGTACACCTAGTCTTCACTTATCAGCACGGGAAAAAAAAATATATCTTTTAAGGGTTATATTCCATGTGACATACTGGAATGCTGTTCATCTTGGAGTTGTCTTGTTTAAAAGTCACAAAGATGGTTTAATGGGTATCTCAGAGTCTAACCTATGTAACTTACTGCACCAGCAGTTCAGGACTAGAACATAAATGATCACAACTGGCTTCTAATGCATTTATTTAAGGAAGAAAATTAACAACTAAGAAACAAAATTGTTCAGTTCCTATGTCTGCAAAAGTATTCCTGCATTAGCAAGAACCTGAGAGAGCATTTGAGATGATCAAAACTTGGAAAAATATCTAACAATTGACAAGCCCGATGAGGTGATATATCGGGCTTATACATCCTCCTCCTCTTTTTCTTTGAACTTCTAAGAGCCACTTGAATGGGGGGGAGCGGGGAGAAAAAGAAAAAAAGTGTCTTTGCTGCAAGACCGATCTGCAGGCAAATATTCTGACCTGCCAGTGTGTTTACCATTAAACCAGTGAAAGACATCCCCTTCCTTTGATGCTGTGCTGCTTCCTAGATCTGGAGCACACCCTCTGGCTCTCCCTTACAGTGTGCCTGCCTTGCTGTTTCCACACCCAGCCCCTACAAAGACCAGAAACGGGATTCCCCTGAAAAATGCTAGAAGGAAATCTCTGCTTGGCCAAGACTGTGATTAAAGTCACACTTAGATAATTGCATACAAAACACAGCAAAAAATGCAATAGCTTAGATATATCAATAGCTTAAATAAGGACACTGGGGGGTTGCTGGACTCCCCAGATATATAGATTATGTTGTGTGAACAAGAAAAGCATTGCTCTGCCTAAGGAGTGAACAGAGTAAATAGAACACAATCTACACAATCTAGACAAAATGCTATGCAACTTATTAGTGAAGTGTAATGTCCACAGAAATTCATAAAATGTGTGCGAGAGAGTTAGAACTGTCAGCTAAATATCACATTTACTGATGTGGGTCGGGTAGTAGGAGCAAATTTGGTGCCCGTGAGAAGCTGAATTTGTGTTGTGGCTTACTTACCAGTGCACAAGTGGAGGATATGCCCGGAAGCCAGCTCACACAGCTAAAACCCATGTAGAGGCGTAGCCTCTTGGTGAGCTCCAGGGCTTCAGCAAACATCTGCACCGCAGAAGTGCAACCACTATGGGCAAGGATGGCACCAGCAGGAAAGAAACTGTGCAAAACTATGCAAACTAGAAGCGAATTTGCCTGATATTGCAGGCCAGATGTATGATACAAGAGCATATTTGTGTTAATAAGCATAAAGTTGTGTGATGTTTCAGTCTGGGCATTACCAGTGAAGGCAAAAAAAAAAAAAAAAAGAGGGATCCTAGCTTCTATGTATTTCCTATTACAGTGTTCCCAAATCACCAGAAATCATTTTGTAAAGGCGAGTCAGCACATTTATGGGTGGGGCCAGCCCATTTCTGGGACAAGCTAAGAGCCGGGACCCAACACACAGCTGCATTTCATCCACGGCTGTGCAGCTTCTGACTCAGCCTTTATTTTGAGGAGAATGGATGAGATGCTGCATGTGACTGAACAGCCCTGGTGACATTATAAGACACCTCGGGGCCACCAGCCTTGCACAGTTTCACTCCAGCTGGTGACTGGCTGCATCCACAGGGCAGGGCAGGAGCAGGGAGGCTGATGTTCAGGGCTGGCAGGGCTCAGCCGCCACGGCACTGCCACAGGCCGCACCCCACAGGTTCACAGAGGGCCCAGCCACGACCCTGCAGCCCCGCGCACCCCCTGATCGCCCAGGGGCTGCGGCTGTGGGGTGGCTGCAGGCCTGCTGCCTCAGTGACTGAGGCTGAGAGAGGGAAATGGCGGCAGCTCCTTGAGCTGGAGATGCAGGACAGTGGGGTGGGTAGGGGTGACAACGAGAAAGAAAGCCTGCCACGGTGCCCTCCTGCCCCTCACAGCCCCATCCAAGGTGTATATGTGCTAAACACTCGTGTTGTGTCAGCAGGGACACACAAAGGCACCCGCCTGATCTCTGGGACCTCACGGGGCCTTACAGACAGTGACCAGAGGCTGTCCTGCATACATAGGGCGGCGCGAGCTCCGCAGCTAAGGAGATGATGGGCTTGGAGCTAAATGGAAGAACATGGCACTGCTCTGCAGGCTCAGCTCTAGAGCAAACTCAGGCAGCTGATGGGAACGCTGGACTCATTCAGCTGGGCAACCCTTCAACATCAGGAAAATCACTTGCACAAAGTTTATGGAACTGCATTAAGACGTGGAACTGTTTGCAGAAGATTTAACATTACTTGATATTTCCTGGAAAAAGACTTACTTCCAATAACATATCCAGCCTGACTTGGTCCACAGAAACGAACAAACAAACAAACAAAACAAGGTATTAATAATTAGCCAGGTGTAGAGCATACTGTTTATAAATAAAGAAGTAAGAGAAATCCTCGAAGTGGAGTCCGGAAGCTGCAGGACTGCAATAAGGTAGAAAATTTGTGAACCTCCATTTTGCTTTCACAAGGACGCATCACAAAGTCAATGACAATTTTGTTCAACTTCAAGTGATGCCATTAATAGATATGAGAGGAGGAGGTCACTGGGGTTCTGTTAGAGAGTGTTTGTAAGTGATCAGGCGCGTGAGTGCAAATGCATGATGTTGCAACAGATGGAAAACAGTACACAACTGGTGGAGGAGTAGCAAACAAAGTAGGGTTGCAAAATCAAAGATGTATGATCAATCTTGTTTATCTTTAGGATGAAGGCACTGATGGCACTTCATATGCGAAGAGCCATCTTCTGGATAACAGCTATTACCTATAAGTATAAACGTGTTACACACTATGTGATTATGCACAAAAGCAGCCTTTTAGATCAGAAGAAGGAAATAGATTGTTTATATGGAATGAATTCGTGTAACAGAAAAATGCTGAATCCTGTATTTTCCTGCTTTCAGTCTCTTCCCTATGGAAAGGAACTAATTGCTGGTTATCATCAGTTGTATATATAGTCAGAGCTATTTAACTGAAATTTCAATGTTTAATGGAAACATGCTTCATTTCTAATGTCATTATTCCTACCATCGATGCTTTCGCAATCAGTTCTTGTGGCTAGCATTAGGCCATTGGCATTACTAGGCAAATGAGGATACAAATTTTCAAGAAATTATTCGTAACAATAAAATTCCCAAAGATATAACTTCAATATAATTACCCTATGCTCTTAAAAACTGCACTTTATGAAAGAACCACTATGAAATATTTGCGTTCTCACCATGCCCTCTTTCCTACTAACAGCTGAATTTTTCTTTTTGAACAGAGACTGTTTGGATATATATTCACCATTGACTACTGCTGAGAAAGCCTATGCTAATTTTTGGCATGCTTTCTGTAGATACTCCCTTAGACGGGGATGAGCAGCAGTATTTCAAACCAGGACCAAGAATGATTCATGCATGTATCCTATTAGTTTAGCAAAGCTCTCAAGTTTCATGTGTTTTTCTTAGACTGTTTTTTTTCCTGTGTTCATCATGTTTTCTGCCCCATCAGACTAATTAAACTTGGAAACTACAGAACAATGAGACCAAGATTTGCCAGGAAATAGAAGAATATGAAAAAGTGTATTGATATAACAGCAACATCTCTCAAACCAAAAAATGAAAACTACCTCAGAATCTGGGGCACAGCAGAGACTGAAACGGCTTCATTTATGCTAGCAGTTTTCATTAAATGTCCCACCATTGCACCATATCTAGGCTACCATTACAGTAATACTTAAAGTCAGGCACCTAACTGTCAGGTGAGGTCTCCCAACCATGCCTTGAGAACACCAGGTCTCCTAGGCTAAAATTCTTAAATGCCACCACCTGGTGCAACCGCATCATGGGGCCTAGGAATTTTGAAAGATTTGAGCATGTGAACCAGTAAAGCCTGGTTCTTCTGGATTTGTGCCTATAAAATGAGCTCTCGTGGATTTTAAGATATCTGGTAAGAGCGATCTTGTCTTTCCAGTAGCAGATGCCTAGATGAAATTGTACTTCTTCAGAAAATTAATATTTTTCACTGTTGGCCAAATGTGGATGAAATAAGCCAGTGAATTCAAAGTTCATAACAAAGGGGTGGCAGATGCACAATCACATAGATCTTGTTTTCTCAGAAAGTCAGGTTAAAAGTGTCCAGTCATAGCCAAGTAATAGGTTGGAAGAAAAAAAAGCAAGTAAAATTATAAAGGAGAACAAGCTTCTGAGAAAGAAAAAGAACAGACAAGCATGTGACTATGGATTTGTTTTACCTTCCTGTTTCAAGAGACATGGGAAAGGCTGAAATGCTTAAGAACTACTTGGCTGCAATAAAAAGCACATAACAGTAGCATGACATGACAAAACAATGGTTAACCAAAACAAGTTGTTGTAAGTCAGGATCAAGAGAAACAGTTGAAGAACATCTAGATAAACATTCAGGAGCATAAAATAGGAAGGGGCTTTTTTTATCCCTTGCTGTTCTTTTGCAACTGTCTTGAATAAGCCTTCTCATGAGTTTACAAAATGTTTTCTTAAAACTAGTCTCTTGCTTTTCCCCTGATCCCAGAAGTCTGTCTAGAATCACTGCTGCTCTAACATGCCTGTCTTTATGCCATATTATGTGATGAACCTTCATAACCTATGTCTTCCCCTTTCTGTTTATGTAGGCATGGATGATATGTAAATACAGTTCTATCTCGACTTAATTGTCTTCTACATGGGCCTTAGTTGAATCTCAGAGTATCTCTGAGCATATGCATTGAGTAATACTCTCTGTTGTGTTCTCAGTGACCCATCAACGTTTTTCTAAGCACCAACTCTTGAGTCATCTGTTGATCAACGTAACTTTACCCTTCCTTCTTCAGACAACAGGGAATTTCCACTGAAGTTTCTAGGAAATCTGTACACTTCTGTTCATTAGAACATTATTGTTTTCAGATCCAAATCTGTAATTTTTATCTTAGCTTCTGGACCTGTTCTCATTACAGCCTACCAATTTTTCTTTAGAAGGAAGTTCCAGTTACACACGTCCTCTTTCTAATACTAACTACACCTTCCTTAGATTCTCCATCTTTTCTTTCTTCTGTCTTCAGACCATTCCATCATCTATTGTCTTTCACAGTCCATTCATCATGTTCACTACTCATTGGGTGCTAGCTACTATCACAATTTTGTCCTCTTCTGTGCTGAAGCTGCTTTCGCTCCCCTTATTGTCTACCACTCTATTTCATTTTTTTCTCTTTTTCTCATCCTTCACTAAAGCAAAGTGAAGTTGTTCCCCAACTTTATTTTTCCTTTACTCACCAGTCTCAACAATTTGAACTGCACACCAGTGATTCAAAAGATCACTTCCACTAGTTGCTTGCCTTTTTGCAGTTGTTCTCTTTTGGTAAATACAATAAATAAATAAATAAATAAACAAATAAATAAATTCAAAACATACAAAAATTCAGCCATCTAATAGTCTCTCCTCTTTCACTCCCATTTTGTTGTCTTTGGGGATACATCAAAACGTATGTCGTTGTCACAAGCTGTAGGTAGAATTTCTCTTAAAGAGATGTGTGTTTGTAGGGAAGTGAAGGAAGTAGCAATATTTAACTGGAATTATCCACCAGTCTTTCTACATGATCACAGTTAGGTGAAGTGAGGTGAAAGCGGGGAAATGGCAAGTACATAAATTATTTTAAAACATAACAGCATGTGTGTATAAGGGCTTACAGTTCTGTATTTCTTATGAAACACTAAACTTACCATGAGAATTTCAAGCACCATTAAGATAATAATTAAGTAGTAAACTTCATCATCATCAATCAAGTGCAACTAACTAAACTAACTTTGTTTGATAGGGAAACAAACTTTGCAGAAAGAAGAAATGCACTAGCGTTAGTATTAACTTAAAGGAGTTTTAGAAACATGTTCTACTAGAATCCATTCCCAAAACACACTTCTCAATGTATTTATTAACAACTGTGAGGTGGCATAGAAAAAACAGATTCTTACTGAAATTGTTTGAAATGGAATAGAGCAAAAGTCTAGTCACTGTAAATACAGTATCATGCTGATAAATTAAGAAGTCACCTGAAATAAGCAGAAGCATCATCAGAGATGCAATGTAGTCCTATTAGGAAGGAGTAACCAAATTCAGAAAAGGGAGAAAGGGTTATGTTATAGGAACACTGACTCAGGAGATACATTTTACATCCATTACACAGTAAGGTAATACTGTTCCAACAAAAATAAAAAAACATGTATTTTATGCAAGAAAATGACCTCATTAGTTTATGTATGAAACTACTCTGATTTCAGAACCTAGGATTCTCTCAAATACAGTATTTTTTTTTTTAAAGACTAATGAAAATCATCTCATGGGAATGGTTAAAATCATTAAAAAAAGTAAAAGATCCATCAGCGAAGTTGTGAAAAAGCGCTTGAATAGATGCATTCATTATAAGAAAAGTATTTTCCATGTGTATGTACAGATCTGTTTTCCAAACTGCATAATCACTTGGAGAATGTAACTTACTTTGTAAATAAAAAGAAAATTTGAAGAAATTCTTATCCTTTTTTCTTGAAAAAAGAAAAGTGGAATTATTGCTGAAAAAAATATTTTTTCTTCCTTCAGTTGTGCAACTATTAAAGACTTGCTTATTTATATACTTCTTGATATAAAGCAGCATGTTCTTACATGGAGCAGCATTCATTTGCTGTCAAGTCAAACAGCATAAGAACTCACATTTCCTTCCATCATTTGCAAGTATCATCTTAAATGCAATGATTTGCAACCCATCCTGCAGCCTGCTAGATTTGGGTACAGATAAGAAAAGGGAGGTGAGACAGACAGAAATATAATTATATGTGTTGCTTTTCAAGCAGTTCCTCCTTTCGTTTTTGTAGTTACTATCCACAGGCATCTCTGATAATCTCAGGTATGACAGTGAGACAGAGTTTCTTCATTCCTCTATATTTTTTTCTATAGATTTTAAGGCATGTAGAGCTCTACAGGCACTTACTGCAGAAATAGAAACGCAGCTGACTTGCATTACACAGCAATGCCCCTGAACTACAAACAGGAAACCATGTTCTTGATCAGATTCAATACGTTGTAACATACAGCCTAACAATACAGCCACTGCACCAATTTGTGGTTTAGGTGACAATGATGTGGCAGCTGGCTGCAGACTCCTCTGAAGAATACTTACAGTTTCAATAGAAAAGGTTAGTCATTTTTGCTATAGCTTCAGGCTGCTTCTTCCAAACCACCAGACTCATCTGTGTACCACCTTGTTCAAGTCCTCGTTCTCTTGCTGATCCCCCAGTTTCACTTGGGGCAGCTGAAAAATCTCAGTCCAGGCTCCTCGAACAATTCTGTGAATGGATTCTTTCAAGTGTTGAACAAGGCAGAGATTAAGTTTAGCTGGTTATGCTACAGTAGGTCACAGAGGAGTGTCCTTGGAGAGGAAGAGCAATTTCTCAGCACTAGCTTAAGAAAAAAATCTGTTGGCACAAACACAGATACTTAAAAATAAATATATCATCTGTGCAGAAAAGAATGAGGAATCTAGGGAAATAAGCCTTTATCACATCCTTTTTCTGCTGTTTTTATTTTATTATTTTTTTGTGAGAAGCAGACCATAGCATAGACTGATCTGATGGCCCACATTAAGCAATAGTTTCTTGCTGTAGCAGCAGCTCAGATGCTTCCGTAAATGGAGCATATGATCTGCATTCCTTCAAAGGGATACTGACCATACCCAGCAGTGGGTTCAGCAATTGCACAGTTGCCTTCTATAGCAGAAAAAGACTTACACGGAATATACAGTGCTAAACAAAGTGTGATTCTAATGCTTTCAGTAATTTGGAAAACAAAACCTGCTAGAATAAAGAAGAGAACAAAACCAAGTGTTTGAGAGGACAGACTTTCCTGGTGCAGAGAACTTTTTTTTTTAAACCTAAGTAAAAAATTTTAAAACAAAGACCTTTGCAGTAGCAGTGCTCAAATAAGCACCCAAACAGAAACAACGCATTATCCACAACCCAAGCCAGTGATAGCAAAGGAAGCTGCCTTAGTGTTCTGTACAGCCATGCCATAACAAAACACTGTAATCTATTTGCCAAAGCCATCCTACTGTAAGGCAAGTCTTTATTCCAGCATACAAACTCTCCATTTATGAGAAATAATTGTCTTTAAACTATAACACCAACAGGTATTTACACTAGCTATTTGCCACTGACTAAAACAAGCAAAGAACACCTACATCCAAGTAGTGATGCAAATACTGTGCCTTGCAGAATTGTTCTCACCAGCCATTTTCCTCTAAAGTCACAGCATACCTCCTCCGGAGCCTGTCCACAGTCCAACATATGAAGGCAGAGGAAAAAAAAAACAACTTAGTGTCATTGGAATAAAAATGCTCAGGAGAGCTGCCTTTGAGAGCTGCCCACTGCTCCACCGTCCTTCCCAGGACGCTGCAGCAGTAGCTGTCCAAGCGTTTCAGTACGCTTACAGCAGGCAGCGGGCCAAGTGTGTTTCACTCGCTACCACCCTACTTGTACTGGCAAAACCCACCTTTTGATGATGAGCAGAGGAAAATGAGCTCAGTAACCGCTCAGGGAAGGAAGAGATTGTCCATCCCTGTGTAGGTTACGACGGGTGGACATTATTGTCTCAAGAAGAAGAGACCAAAGGATCCTGTGCTCCTGCAGACGAAGCTATGCCTGGGTGCTGTTGCTAGTGGGAGGGCAGAAGGCCGCCCAGATACACGGAAGGTGGTCTCCAAAAGTGGGTTTGGAGGTTGGACAGCTCAGAGCATGTTGCATAGCCAACAGCCCTGTCAGATATGTTGAGGTGACCATCAGAAGAGCATCCAGCAGAAAGGATGACACTGAAGAAGACTCATTAAGGTTCCAGAAAGAAGTGACTCATTCCAACAGGGAAAAAAAGCGTCCCTATGCTAGAGGTGGACATGTGGGAACCTGAATCAGGAACGTGAGCTTAGCATGATTTCTAGGAACAGTGATAGCACCAGAATATGAAGCCAAGGAAACACTAGTGACAGGCATGCAGTAACTCTTTTTTTATAGAGAAAACTGTGGCTTACAATACTACCATAGTCTGTTGTTAATTTTTCTCGATGACAGAAGGAAAGGAGTTAAAGGAAAATGCTGACTTTGAATTTTCAATTAATAGCCATATGCATTCTGGAGATTTTTACACTACAGAAAGAGAAGGACCATTATTACCATGGTCATTGACCTTTTGGACTCAATGGAGCTGAGGAACTGAAGCACAGTAAGGATGGCAGGACTACGAAGTCATAAGAAAGAGACGTCCAGCACCCACCGCATGAAGTAAGAAGCCATTGAGTAAGCCTGGAGTCTGATGCTGAAGACAGCTACTCCCCGGTACAGCTTCGGCCTACCAGTACCACTGTCATCACCTACTCTGTACTACACTCGTATCATTTTTTTCATATTCTGGATCATATCATGTGGTTAGAAGAGATATGTAAGACCTATAATATATTTCTACTCTACCACTTTCCCCAGTCAATTGTTCAAATATTTAATTATTCCTAACACTCAAACAATAGAAATTAATGGCATAAGATCCAACTGGATCTTCATGCCTCCCTGTGTGATTAAAAGCCCCCCATGATCAGTTTGCTTTGCCATATTTAAGTGCTGTGCTACCTTCCATCCTTTCCATTGATCTGCTGCAATTGTGTATGGTTTGCGTCTTGAGACATTCCCCCCCTCCCCGAACACTTCATTCTTTGAATTCTCTCCAATAGTTCCATTTCCTTTCTGAATTAAGATCAGTCCATCAATATGCAATAATCAAATACTATACGATGGGAAGATTGGTTTTGTTCAGCACAACAATCATTTTTCTGTGTACTGAAGCACAGTAGCAAAAGTCCACAGCGAGCAGACTACAATGACGCCAGATCGTTGGTTTGTTTGTTTATTTTTGTTTGCTTTGTTCATTATTTTTTTAAGTCTTTGCTTTATGATACATAGCCCCTGTGTTGACTATCTTGGTCCAAGCATCCTGCCAAAATCAGTACAAAGCAGTTAACATGATACCATCTTGAACAGTATTAAATGTCAGTGTTATGAGACCAACAGTCTCACACTCTCATACTTTATCACAATCAACCATACTAGAAAAGTAGGAGCCCTTTATGAAGACTGTGGAGGAGGCAGTAACAAATCCTACCCAGTTAAATCATTTGAAGGATAACCTAAAGCTTCATTTGTTTCCCTTTCCTGTTACTTTAGGTATACAAAATGCTGAACGGAAAAAACACTTCTGTTTTGACAGTCCTGACAAACCAAGACATCGTTGACAGTGTCTCTAGAGATAGGAAAACAAATTGAAATAGCCTAGAGATATGTGCCATGAAGCTGAAAGGGAGGCACAAACATAACATGAGAGAAAGGGAGAAAAAAAATATCTAAGCATTAAACAAATAAGATAATGCCATTTGGTGTTGCAAATTCTTCCAAACCAGCCACTACAGCCAAGTGTCATCTTTCTGTGATGTCAAGCTCTGGCCAAACTAGTATCACATCAAAGACGTTATTTTCTACCTGGCCTCAAGGTTGTAGAAGACAAGCTTTTGACTAATTTAACAGGACTTCATTAACATGAAAGCAAAAATCAGGACTAGAAAAGAAAGATGAAGGCACAAAGGGGCAAAGCAAAGTAGCCAAGTACACGTATTTCAGGTCATGGTTGGGACTACAGCAAATTGAGTAAAGGTGTAAGATACCTCAGTCCTTGCTGCCTTCACTTAATCTGAAGGCTTTGTGATTCCAGTGCATCATGATTGAAGTCTGGTGACCACCTTGCTGCTGACTTGCAGGTAAAGCCGCATGTCATTTTACTCAATGAATTCTGAAGGAGGTAAGAGGGGGAAGCCCCCCTGTTCTACCATTTAGGCTTACCTTTCCAAAGAGCAGGTCCACTTCACTGTTCTGCTGTCACACACTCCTATTATCCATCAGATATAATCTCAGTATGTTCTTTAAACCAGTAGGAATTTTTGACTGAATTAAATCTATTTTTATTTTTTTTTCCTGACGTTTACAAATAATTTTATATAACAGAGTTGCCATCTGTTACCTCAAACTACTTTTAGGTCTTTACACAACACATCCTGTGGATGTAGCCTACTTTTTTTGCTAGTAGATATAGTACTTCACAATTGACAACATTGAATACGTTGGACTGTGACTAATAAAACATTTTGGATGGCTTTGTAACAGTAAATGCTCCCCGTGTACTGTCCTATCAGTCACTGTGTCATCTGCAGCTATCACCACAGGCTGCATTTTGCCTTGTAGACCATTGGTAACTGGGTTGAACAATACTGGCATCCATACACAGAACTGCAAGGTTGGGCCTCGGGATGCAACTGCCAGAGTACAGAGGTGTTGGGAAGCAGACCTGTACGCTGCTCGGTTGCGATGGTCACTCTCTGCCCCTCTTCATCCTCTTGTAGAGCAGGAGTGCTTCCTGCTCCACAGCTGCCTGCAACCCCTCCTTCCGCACAGTGTGCTGCGGAGGATACCACAAAGATCTCAAAATTACCGTAAAGGATTTTATGTGCAAATGCCAAGCCCAGCCTTCACATGAGCTGACCGAAGCCATCTGGCCAGGCTTACTGTGATCACTGTGACCAGGTAAGCCACCTGCACTGGGTCTTTTCTGAAGCAGATCCTAATGGCACCTGAACTGTTTGAGTGCTGCCTCCAAATTCAACTTTAGCTAGTTGCAGCTCACGTGGTGGGTGCTGGGGGTTATCAGGAGACGTGACATCCTAAACACCACCAGGCTGTTACAGCAGCAGAGCTGCTGGAAGTACAAGCCTAGGGAAGGGAGGGGAGAACATACTGCAGAAATATTTAAGGGCCTTTGTTCCTTCTAGACCTTGCACTGATCATTTTGTTTGGGATTTGATTGTTAACACTATTTATCTACTTTAACCTTTGCACCTTGCTTCCTTACTAAACTATTTTTACTTTTCAACTGTTAAAAAAAATGGTACAACTTAAGTACTTGCTTCCTCTGGCATCCTTCCCCATTTTCTATTCTACTCCAGCCTATAATCATGTACTAAAGTAGCAAAGATAGCAGCTGGGTACAGGATGCACAACAGACCACACACAACATCAAGGACCATCATGACTACGCAGCAATCTTTCAGGTGGTAGAAAGGAGAAAGATGTTCAGGAGGCTGGGGAGCAGTGGGAAAGCTAATGGGAACAAATGGGAACAAATTTAAGGGACCTGGGAAATGAAAGCATTGTAGTTGGCAGGCTGATAAACTTAAAACATTTAACACAGTGCAGCAGTGCTAGCTCTCATACCGTGCAAGCATACAGAATCATAAAATCTTTTAGGTAGGAAAAAACCTCCAGGATCATCAAGTCCAACCGTACCATACGTACCTTGTCAGCCTTAGTTCTAGGCCTTCTAACCAAACCTGTGTGAGGTTACACCAAGGTAACCTACTGCATCCATTTCTGACAGCAGCATTTCTTGGCTCCGTATTCAAGTTTTGCTGTATGAAAGGCCACACTGATACTGATGGCACCAACAATGAGCCCAGCTCAAAAGATCACTGCTTCACTGCCACAGTAGATCACTAGGCTGCAGAACCTCAGCATCTGAGAAAGCACTGCATAAATCAGACATTGTTACATGACACGGAGCAGCGCAGGATAGATATGGACAGTGGCAATGCATGTGTACAACCTGATAACACTTGTGATTACCACCTGGGGAAGAAGACCTCAGGAAGCACAGATGTCACATACTCAGTACAGCCCATTGTATATGTCAGAAGCGGTCCCTAACGAGGTAATGCAGGTGGGTAAGAACATTTAAGGAAGTGATTTATTTTCTGCCTAGCCTGAGGCCTTTAGAGAAGACAACATAGAGAAAAATAGATCCAGTTCGTAGTTCCCTACAGCTGGTAAGTTTCTGCATCACCATGCTACAAGCCACCCAGCGATGCAGATTCAGATTTATGTATTCTGAAGTAGCTGTCCACGTGGTCAGGACTAGAGGAAGCAAGGCTCTCTCCTCTTGATAAAGAACAAGTTGTAGCACGGCATAGACCTGTAAGGAGGTGCAAGCAGCTTTGCAGACATTAGTGTTTGAAAGCTAAGATGACAGAACACCTATGATCCAAACTCCAACTACATCATTTTAGATGACCTTGTGCCATCCCACATGATGCAGACGGCCTTGAAGCTGTCATTGCTAGACACAAGCAGCAAAAACTAATGCCATACAGCTGCGAATCAACTCTGCAAGACTTGCTGAAGGGCTGTGGTTTATATACCCTTACATAAATTGTGCATGCTGGTGTAGTCCGTAGGCATGCAACAGCGACTCCCCTCACGGTAACAGCCTGCATTAGCAAGAACTTTGGGATCAGCTTTCCCCCTGTAAAGAACAGCTGCTGGCTTGCAGTACAGAGGTGACCTGTTAATCTGGAAGAAGCCCAGGGCTTCGGCTCCACGAAGAGTCAGATCACTTCGCCCATGCATCTACCGTGCAGGTGCAGCATTTCAGAGAGGGCTGTACTTTGGCCCCACATCCCCCTTCCTTCTAAAATGTGTGTTCGATTTAGGAAGAGAGAGAACAAGAAGAGAGCACATTGTTAAATGCCTACCTCCTTGGCCTCATCTTTCTTCAGGCATACCTCTCAGTTCAGCTACAACGTATCTAAATATCACTCAAAGAAACATGTAACAACACGATTTATATAACAATGAGATTTATCCAGTCAACATGGGGAATAGAAAAAATGGAGCCAGATGGTGGCTTTTTTTACATGGATTAGTACCTATAATGACCCATAGGTCATTAACTTAGCAATAAAGTTTTCAGGTGGTTCTGGAAGCCCCCCACATCCATACCAGCTGAGGGAACAACACAGAGGCTCTCAAAAAGATGCATCAGTTTTTCAGTTCATGTTTGGCCCCTTGGTGTTCCTTGTTAGGCATACAGCCGCACTTCACCACTGCATGAGAGACAAATGTGTTCGCCTGACTGTGCGAGCTGCATGCACCAGTGACTGGTGAATCCCATCATCCTCTACAGAAACACAATTCACCTAAAATATCATTTTATTGGACAAAAGCAATACAGCTTTCACTTAAACCTACCTATGGTCACTACTTCTTACTTCAAATAATGAAATGCATTTAGCGATTGTAATCAAAGCTTTTTACAACTAAAATGTACTATTAACAGAAGATTTATTTTAATTTTCAAGAAGATTCCTTCAACTGCACACTTACACACATTGCAATACACAGAAGCACAGACAAAAGATGAACAAACAAAATATATTTTATATCAAGTCACGATCTCAGTGCTCAAAGTTGCCAACTCCAGTTTTTGGACAAGCTTCCCCTTTTAGAGCGCAGTCTAGAAACTTTGGGAATGAACAAAATCTCTTTTAGACTGCAAACTAAGCTTCAGACTTAAACACAAGGCATCAGCGGCTGCTTTAAACAAAACAAAATCTAAACAAAAACCCCACGGCACACTGATTTTTACCAGATAAACCAGAAACTAGATTAAGAAGCTGATTTCAAAACAGCTGGAAGTCTGCTCCCATACTTTTTTTGCTTCCACAATTAACTGTTTCCTCTTTGCAGGTGGCATACCAGGATTTCACTTGCCTGTCAGGTCGGAAGTCTTAGCGTCAAGTATCCTTCCAGGGACACGTGCCGCAGGTAACGCTAGGTCACTTAACAGTTCCTCCTGTGGTATTTCAAAAGGGAACCAAAAGCAAAACCAGCCCCTCTCCCTGCGACACACACAAACCCTCACACAGGAGGCAGAGCAAGCGTTACCTCAGCTCGTTCAATGCTGGCATTTTCATACTAATTCCTTCATGGGACAAGGCTTAAGACGTGTTAAGGCAAAATCCCCACTCCTTGCAAAGGATGAAGCGAAGCACAGGGAAAGCAACCCTCTGAACGGGATGAGGCACACTGAGTTGTCTTCAGGTGAAAGGGGAAACACCACACCGCTTTAGTGCTGAGATGCTTAAAAGTTTTCATGCAAGTGAAAAGAATATGATCATTTAAAAAATAAAATAAAATCAACCTTCTTTCAAGCGAAAGAAGACAGTTCTTGGCCACAAAAGTTACTGTGGAGATGGTGGAAAGACAGAATAAGGTGATGAGGGACCAGGAAGGGATCCGATAACCAGTCATTATATACAGTATTTCCAATGTAAATGAAAGTAGATTGCATTCTTTGTATTTATAGTCACTAGTGCCAGCATTTCCTTATGCTAATTTGGTACTCATTCTGACAGAGAACTGAAAGCATCCAGGGACAAATTGGACCTGTAACTTACACTTTAAGTGCTCATGTGCTAATAGATGCAACTCTCCTGAAACTTGCATTTCCTCTTGCTGTCTTAAGCGGCTCCCCAGGCGAGCGGGAGGTCTCGCCCATTGTGCCCAGGGTCTGTTAAAGCAGAAGGACCGCAGCAGCCCCCGCTGAAGGCAAGTTCTCAAATCCCAGTTTTGCTAGCATGGGAACACAGCACTCTCCTTGGTGAGAGAGAGGGCAACCGCACCCTGCAGGGAAGCGACTATTTGGAATCTAAGATTTTAGGTTGATGTGTGCCAGTATCTTTAGAAGCAGCATTGACAGACAGTAGCTGGAGGGGTGAGCAGCTGGTGACTGTTCTTCACAAAATAGGTAAGACAATAGCGCAAAAAGACATCAAACCAGGGAATAAGAGCATCTAAAGCTTAATCGACTATGCTGTGAATCTCAATGCATTTTTATTATTCCATGAGTCAAAAGAAGTGCTCAGAAAAGCTACAGAGGAACATTTCTTGCAGTACTTTCTCATCCAGCACAGCAAACAATACACAATAGGGATACTATAAACTAAATAACTTTGCACAGAAATTCCATCAACTCAGCCATGTGCCTATTTTAATGTTTCTATAACAAATTCACACAAGAAGTTTGACTGAGTGAAACCTCTGAAGAATAAAAGGGGGAGAAAAAAAATCAGCAAGAGACAATGCCATAGACAATAATGTGCCAGCAGTACAGCTTTTTAATTGGCATGATGCAATGTTTCTTTCCAAACTAATTCATCAAATCACAATAAAGGATCACTGAATTTGCAAGACATGAACTACTCTTTCCATTTTAGGTTTTTCCACAGCATTTTCAGAAAGAACAGCTTCAATTTTGCAACATCACTGAGATGAGGCTGTTCCACTGAAGAATTAATCGTTTTTGCCTTGAAGCATGATGTCGCAGCATTATTCATATAAATAAGCTGTGTAAGTTGGACAGTTAAGCAATAAATACTGAGACTGTGACAAAGCTAAGAATGAACTTGCCTGGACTCTCATTTCTGTACTTTGAATGCAAGACTGAGAAGTCTTCTGAATTAAGAAATGTAAGGATATCCCTAAAGCAAAGCTAAACCTCTTGAATGCAACTCCCTGAGGAAGCTGATGTATGTTGCTAAAGCCCACCAAGCCATATGTAACCAAGACCTACATGGCCATAAGGACAAACCACCGCACGCATTACACAACACCTCAGCAGTAGTTCCTCTGACCTGCGTTATTTTAGTAGTTCTATCTTATTTTAGTATAGGCTCTTGACATTCTCCTGAACTTTCAAGTCACCATCCAGAGCATGAAGAATTGATTGCTCAGGCAGCAAACAAAGTTTAAGGGAAATATTCTACACAGGAGGTGAACAAGTCTTCAATGGTAGTATATGGAACATCTCCCATTGATTCTATCCACCCCAGAAAAAAAAAAAAAACAGTGACAAAGGAAGCCAAGTCCTAGTTTTACCCAAGTTCCCTGAGCATAGGAAGGGAAGGCAAGATAGAGGACAATTTCACACCACCCACCTACAGGCACTTCGCTTAGCTGAAAAGCTCCTTCACCTCCCTTGCAATCAACCTTCAGAGACAAGCTCCTTTGAAAGGACAATTCAGATAAAATTATGTTAGGGCACTTGAAAGCATCATTTGCATCAAGGATCTAGCTCTGCCTCCTCCGCTGAGGAGAGAGGGACTGGTGGATTAGCCAGTTAAAATAGATGCCTAAAGGTAGATGGTGAAAACACCACCGTAACTTCCATAGCAAACCTCAAGGGGCTCTGTTTGGGAAATGTTTCTTTGGGTATGAACAGCAGGCACCTATTGTATCCTAATGCCCTTTTCAGTCACAGTTGGAAAAAAAGCCAGGGTATGTTTAAGTTTGTGGATGGTCAGCAAACAATCATGATAGCTTTTTCCCTCCCCCCCCCCCCCCCCCCCCCCCCCAAGAGAATCTACATGCAAGAATGCTCAGCATGTTATTAATGAGCATGAGGACATGCAGCTTTTAAAAAGTTTAAGTTATAGCAGAGCTTGAATTACCAGATAACATATTGCACAGCATACAAAAAAAGTATTATCAAATAAAATTTGTCAGCAAAAACAACATTCCCTACATTCTGCAGGGCACTTCACATTCAGCAGAGGTGGAAGAGCAACCTTTGTATATGGTCTAAACCCATAAAGAGTTCTAAAACTTCAAAAATGAGGCAAAGAAACTGAAATATCTGTAAGTTTACCTAACTCTTCCCAACATTATAAATACATTAGATCTGTGAATTAGAAGCAGTACTAAGGCACCAACTTATCTTAAAGTGTTTAGCTATAAACTTTCACTATGCACTCAAAGGATTAACCATCACCTAATTGCACTCAGATCTTTTAATTACTGAAACGTTAACTCATTTTTAAAAACATAAGAGACAGTTATGCACATTTATTGTAAATGTTTTAATGCATTTCAAGTTTAAGCCATTGTAATAAGTGGTCAACACACTAAGGTTCAATCAAAACGATACCCTTAGCCATCACTATAAACATACCAGCAATTTTAATTAATTCACAGTAGCAGGTTCATGGGCTTGCTTTTCACAATAAGTAAATCACAATACAGAAAAGAAAAGCATCTCAGAAGTTCACCTGTAAAAATTGTTAGCTCCAAGCTGTACAATTAGTCAACACTAACAACTGTAGAACTATCTTTTCAATGTAAAGTGCTAATTTACATATTTTCACCTTTGCTAGACACTCAGAATTTTTACTGTTCAAATAAGAGCATTTAAGATCACACATACAAGTTTTGCACAATCAGAACACAGAAAATACAAGTTAGTCATTGATCTCTTGTCTTCACGAAATAGAAAATCCACCTTTCAGTGGTGCCATGTGAATAATAAGCATTAGAAAAAAAAACGCAGACACCCGCTCTTCAGCCCAAATTCAAGCCCCCTCCGAACAGTGTGAAACTAATGGTTTTTCATCCAGCCTGCGAAAGAAACAATATCCTACTGACAGGGTCGAACCCCACGCGTCTCATGGCCAAGGCTAGGCTCCTGCAGGAGTAGGAGGAGAAGGAATTGTTGCCACCTCAGCAGCATGCAATCCTGGGAAAACAAAGGGGATTCCCATTGCCATTGTCTTCATCTGCAGCTGATCATCACCAGCACTAGCAAGGCAGTAGCTTGCGCAGTTATCTCCACAGCGGGCAATGTCACAACCCGACCAACAGCACAAACTACTACCTCAGCCAGGGCCCTGGTGCGCCCGGCCCCTCCTGAAAGGGGGAAAAGGAGCAGACAGACAACGCGTCTACGGCAAATGGAATTAGAGGGAAGAAACAGCAGAGAGATAAAAGGGCTCTGGGGTCTTTTGATGATCCTCTTGTCTCCTTTATCTGCTGCAGACATCAACCAGACTCCTCTCGCCTGACTGTGGAAAGCAAAGGGAAACCCCGCCCAGCTCCCTCCCCAGCTTTGCCCTTTTCCTTGCATGACCTGCAGCCGAGGCGGCGAGCGCTCCGTTTATCAGATACATTACAGACCCCAGCTGGTACAGTAAAGATCGCGTTTAGTTTCAAACAGCCACGGCTCCGCCAGCCTATAACAGATGGGGAAGGGAGGGGAGGGGAAGGGAAGGGAAAGGAAGGAGGGAGGAAAGGGGAGAGAGAAACGGGGGAAGGGGGTGAAGAGAGACACACGCCAGGCAGGCAGGCAGGCAGGCAGCCACCACCCCGAGCCCCCGCAGCCCCCCGCAGCCCTCCTCGTCCGCCTCGCCCGGGACCGGGGCAGCCCCGGCAGCCCCCCCTGCCCTGCCCGCTGCCCTCACCGCCGCCCCGAGCCCCCCGTCCCCTCCCCGGGGCTCCCCCCCTCGATGGGGAGGAGGGCGCCGAGCCGCCGTGGCGCAGCCCGGGCAGGGGGGAGCCGCTCGCCTTGCCGAGGCCGCAGACGAAGCGGGGGGGCCCCGCTCCCGCCGCGGTCCGTCCCCGTCCCCCGCCGCCGCCGCCTGTGTCCGGCCGAGCCATGGAGATGGCTCGGGGCGGGGGGAGAGAGGGGCTCATCCGCCGCCCACGTGACTGGACGTGTCACTCACCCGGCCGGCGCCATCTTGAAGAGGGAGGGGGGGACGCGCTGCCCCCGGCGGGTAGTCAAGATGGCGCGGGCCGGCGAAAGGGGAGGGGGGGGGCGCTATTCACAGAAGGGCGCTGCGCCGCGCCGCCGCAGCTCTGCCCCTCGCTTCCCGCCGGGCTGCGCAGGAGGGCGTTACGCTGGCGTGCGGGGGGTGGCGGGAGGGAGAGGCTCCCGCTCTCGATCCGGGGCTCCCCGCGAGAGGCGGGAAAAGCCGCGGGCGGGGCGGGAGGCGGCACCCGGCACCCCGCACCCCCACCCGGGGCGGCCTCCCGGGGACGTCTGCGAGGAGAAGCAGCGAGCCCCCGGGCGGCACCTCGGCCCGTGCCGGTCCCCAGGCTGCCAGCCTTCAGGGTGGCGGGGGCAGCAGAAGAATAAGTACCGATACACGAGAGGAAGGAGGCTGCCAGAGTCAAACCCACAGACGCAGTTCGGTTTGGGAAGATGGTGCTAGCATCAGCGATGCAGAATGTGGAAATATAACCCAGCCTCCAGCCACCACCAAACGAAACACAATAGCCTCCGAGTTTCCAGCGCAAAACGACCTACAAATGGGTCCGAGAATAAAATCCATGCCTTCGCTGACAACTCGCAGCAAATTTGTAGTTGAGAAAGTCACACCAGAAAGCAGTCAAAACACTGCCCCCTTAAAGAAAGTAGAGAGCCAAAGATTAAAATACTTCATTATGATCCCGTAGTTGGCTGTTTTAAAGTTGCTACCTATATTAGGCAACAGGGTTTGTTACATCGATTGCTTGTTTAAACGTCATTTAAACCAGTGACATCTTGGAGAAAATGGACCAGGAGTTTCTGGTATGTTTATAAAGTATGTAGGTTTCTGATACTGCAAAGTTGAAGAACACTACAGCTCCTGGTGCCTCCAGCCCCCTTTCTCCCGACTCCTCTGTAAAGCCATGTGATGGTATTTCTCACGGGGACAGCAAGACTCAGTGATTCTGCTCTTTGGGGTCAGCTCAGAAGCAGCAAAGTATCACAAAGAAATGGCTGCACCAAGTAAATGTAGGCTCTGGTCCTACTCGGTTAAGTTTGCGTACAGATGAATAAACAATTCTGAAAAAGAAACGATCTAAAATTGAGAAAATATGTTTATTTTAAAAAAAATGAGAAAAGCAAAAGTTTGCTAGTTCCATGGCTTTTTTTCCCCCATCCAAAAATTCAGATAGATTTGTTTATACCAAGATTATATTTCAAAAGCTATTACTAGTGGGAAAAAATCCTATATACATAGTAAGAATATTTAGTTTTTAGTTAAGACCAGATTATTTTTTGGCTTTAAAACAAACAAACAAACAAACAAACAATTTTCCTCTCCTTCCTGTTCTACGGATATTTCAACTATATAATGTTAAGCGACTTTTCTAAAAGTCATGTCTTGGTGACTCCTTCTCCTGAACTAAGGTACCTTTTACATTCATTAATTAAACGAACTGAAATGAATTAAAATGAAACTAAAAGCTAATGGCAGATACTCAGCATAATTCACAAATTTAGAATACGTCAAACCAGAACAACTACACTGATATTTTCTTTTGGGATTTACATTTATCTGAAATCTAGAAGTTATTAAAGTAGATGCTGGAAAATAATGGGAAAGCAACTAAAAGGCTGGAACACATGCAAAGCTGCAGATGGATGCGGGCACCAAGCAGCAAGCTGCCAGTCCACGGCATTTGTGGGAGCCACGCGCCTCTGTGATACCCTCACACTGTCCCACACCCTGTAATGCAAAGCTCTGAGAGATTTTGAGGGTTGATGCCCTCAGTTACTTTTAGTAAGTCAAGTCTTCTTTACTGAGAATGTGAATGTGTAAAGACTTTCAAAGAAGTCATGCTTAGTAGCAAATACTTTCTCATCTCCCTTAGAGGTGAGAAATTCAGATGCCAAAAATAAGCATTCAGGCACCAAGTTATATGTATCAGAAGTAACTGTAACCTTGTTGACCTGAAACTCGGTTGAAAGCAGCAGTTAAATGTATTAAAAGAAATAAAATCTCTGGTAAGGAGTGTGCAAAAATGTAGCAGGACTTGAAATGTTCAGTTCAGTTTACTGAGCTCGTGACAACAACTTAATACTGTCATTTACTCATCCAAATTGTGGAACTTACGGAAAACCACAGCAGATCAGTAGCAAGGAGAGTTTAAGGTTGAGAAAGGGCCACATTTTCTACACTAATAGTAACTATAGAGCTTGTAATTCCTATCTGAGTATTTAGACTAATGCCATGACTACAGAGAATCCTACCCTGGCACACAGAGAGGTTACAAGAAATATGGGGGGGGGGGAAGAGCCAAACCTCGGAATAGGCCCTTGCAAAGGATGTGTTAAAACAAACAAACAAAGTGCTCTTAGGGTAGATCAAAAAAAACTATAGCACCATCGACATGTTGCAGTAGGGAGGTCAGCTGCATTTACTTTGGCTACTATTTTTTGGTGAGATTCATCTTCCCTCTTTTGAGCTGCCTAAAGTAAACTGAAAAAAATAAACTAAAATAAAAACTAACAAACCAACAAACAACCATAAAACAGCAGATGTCTAACCCTAAAGTAGTTGTCCTATATTCCCATAGCATGTACTGGGACTTCTACATGATAACTTCTCTGGCCTCTTTTAGGATGGAATGGATGTCCTGATAGGACTAGCTATTCGTCTTCCCTAGTTGTAAATGAAAGCCAGGCTACTTAATTTTGGGGTGGAACTCAAACTTTTAGAAGATTAATCCAACTTGTATTTCTTAAAGCAAATACTCTAGATTACCTCTCTGGTAAGAGTGTCTCCTGAGTTTGAATCTTTTCCACAAATAGTGAATGACCTGTTTTTAATAATGACAAATAAGCAGGGAACTATGTTTTTTACCTTATTTTGCATCTGTATTTGTCTTTCCTAAAAGTTTACTACTTCATTAGCAATTATTTAGATGTTGTTTTGCAATTAAATGTAGTATTTGCACTGAGATTGCCAATCTTTGTCTAATTAGGAAATGCATTTACACATTTAACAACTGAATAGCTTATTTAGTAGATTCTAAATGGTTACAATTTATTTTATCAGAAAATGGTTCTGAATACATCTTTCCTGATTATTTAACATTTTATTAGTTTGCATTGAGCTCTATCTGGATGCAAAGTAGAATTATAGGGAGAATAGCATTCAAAATAATTATTTCTTAGACTGGTCTATTTTGAATGTTTTGGATACATTCAGGAAACACACATTGTTACAAAGAAGACAGAACTAATTGTTTCTAGCTAGCACTGCATTCAGCTTTTAGACACAGTACATTTTCCCCTCACAAATCTATCCTATGCATGGAAGAGGAAAAAGCAAGCTTTCCACTTTTTTAACTCCTAATCTTTCTCCAAACTGGTTGTTTGAATTGAGCTGGATAAAGTGAAATTGAACTGAAAGAAGCAGCTACTGCAAACATACCATGGTTTAGCTCTAAAAACTTGCTTCTTACTCTCTAAAGAGGCAGGGCTGCATACTAGATTCATCAATTCACTGCGTTCTCTTTAAGGCTTTGGCAACATGTAACTGCTTAAAATTTTAAGAGATTATAGTGCACACAGCTTTAACAGGGGATGTCATATATTAAGGGAAAATATTTAATTTAAATCAGTCTTTTCTAAAATAAACATTTATCTTTCCTCATTTGTTCTAGGAAGTACTGTCTGCAGACTCTAGGGCTCATTTTAGTGGTAAGGCAGTGCCATATTATGCTACAAGGCCAAGCCCAGAGGCATGAACAGATATTCAGTAAGTATAACTCTAAGTAATAGTTCTGATGTACTCCAGAAACCAGTTCTTTGTACATGCGCATGTGAGTAGTACTACGTACATAATACTCCTAGTCCCCTTCCATGCTTCCTCATGAAAGACATTGATCAAAACCAGACTTCTCTCTGTGCTTTTTAAAGGCCTTTTGTTGGTAGCAATCCAGTTTTGGCTGCCATTTTTTGTGGGGCCTCTGAGTCCCTTCCCTGATATGACCAGGCATCAGTCTGTGATGTGATGGGGGAAAGAAGTGGGAGTCCTCTGGCAAGAAAGCCAGAAAAATAAGCAATTTTCTGACAACTTTAATAGTTCCAAGTAAGAAATAGTTAACATTAAGAACAGCAGACAAGGCAATGTCAAGTTTCAACTTCCCAACAGTCTGTCATCCTCACCAGCCTCTGCAGTCTTGAAGCTGTAAACTTTGGAAATATTACTGGTCATGGCCAAGTCGCTTGGCTCATGGCAAGTCTAAAGCAGACATTCTGTACACAGAGAGCAGTAGTTACCATTCCATCTTGAATACCAGGGTGTACGAAAGCAAAACAGGCATCTGACTTGCAAGTGATTTCCTTTCTTACTTACCTATGGGCAATCCCTCCTGAAAAACTAAGGGGGAAAAACGAACAAACAATAAACCCAACAACGACCCTCCTCAACAATCTTAAACTTCCAGGCACAGGCTGAGGCCTTTGAGTATGTTTCAACTATGGAGTATTTTTCACCAAAGAATAAGATGGTAGTCATCCTTTCTGTTGGGAACATGCTTCAGGTGAAAAGAGGATTACAGTGTTGACAAATGAGATTCCTTAAGAAGTTCATAAGGTGGGCAGCTGGACCACTGGTGGGAATAAACGTGTTGACATGAAAAGCCTATGATACTGAGTTTAAAAATGAGTTTATCTGAGAATTTCCCTAAATGTAGATGATAAAGGAAATTTGAGCAATGATCACTCATTTCTTGGCTGCAGACAGCATAGCAAATACACTCGGATAAGGCCAAAACATGCAGGTATTGTACCTTTTTTTTTTTCTTTAATCAAATCTGTTTCATAATGAAGACATAAATGCTTAAATAAGAAACTCAGAAATAGAAGGATCAGTTCTTAGCATGTTACTGTCGAACTGATAGGACACAACTACTACATCCTGAATCAGAACACACAAAAAAATGAATGTGAATGGTAACTAATGCCTTGTAGTTCTTCTATATGATGAACTCTACAATGCAACAAAGTAAAACCCTATTGGTAGTAGCACTCATTACTATTTTATTTCAAGGATTCTTTCCTGTCTTTGATACATCTTAATTCTTTGAGACTTAACATACACCATTAAGTTGAAATAGTCTAAAACAGAGTGAGTAGGAGGTGAGTAGTATTTATTTGACAGAAAATAGAAAACTGCACATTTTTCTAAATGAAGTTTTGACTAGATAGTTTAAATACAATTACACCATAATTGTATAGATTAAAAATTATAATATTAAATTATGGATTATGTACAGAAATTTATCAGCTGAGAAAGCTTATATAAAATGTTAACTTTTAATTGTTTAAAAAGATGTTTAGACTTGACTTATACTTCTATTAACAGACATTGCTGCAAAACATGTTTTCAGAGCTAGTTTTGATAGTGTTAATGACAGCTGTATGCACAGATAAGCATTTTTATACTAGAGCAATTTCCTAAGGAAAACCATCAAAACTATTTTGAAATTCAGCCTCCTATTCAATAAAGATGGCAAAATTAAATGGAAAGAACTCTCTGCTACTTGAGTGCAGCATCTTACAGTCATCTGGATGAACTACATCCTGTTGTTTGGGTGACAATTTTCCCAGTTGAGAAGTTGAGTTATAATCCTGTTTTCTAGCCTACTTATAATACTAATTTTCATGCAATTTCACCTTTTTTTGGTGAAAGACTTCTGTGTAATTCAAAATCTAAAGAGAATTTTTTGGACATCCTGCCTATATCATTATCTCTGTATTTTCCATTGAATAAAACCTAAAGGCTGTAAGAAGCAAAGAAATGCTGAGTTCTAATGTATTTCATCACAAGAAACGAGTAGCCTTGTCTGATACATATTCCAGCATTCAAGAAGGAAACACCACAACTCTAATATGCTTGTATTAATATGGCAAAACACAGATTTATAACAAACATACTTGTGAAACCTAAAGAGTATTTACTCCCCAAATGAAACCTATGTTTTACATGAACTATTAGAGTCATTTTTATTGCACTTGCCCTGATATGAAAAATACTGTGTAGACAAATAGGTGTCCCGGCTTCCACAACTTACAACTGAAGGAAAGTGCACACCAGAAAAGTATTGTCAGAAAAATAAGGGCAGAAAACACAGGGGTAAGGAAAGAATACTGGTATACCTGATCGTTCTTCAATACATGGTGTCTTAAAGTAACCGATCAGATGGCAAAATAGTAAGTGATAATGCAGTAAAAGTTATCAACTTACTGTTAAGTCATTTAAAGAGATCAAACAAATGTCCATGAACAGATCCCATTCTTAAGCCAGTTGGTAACTAGTTTGGGAAGACAGGAAATAAAATGCTTCTTAGTGGTAAAAGCTTGCAATAGCTTGCATTTGTGATACAGCAGGAATTGGATACTTTTTCTCTAAACAAACAAACAAAAAAATAATGCAACATGGAATTCTAGCTTTAAAAAACTTAAGGAGAAAAGAGCAACTATTTGGCTGGAATGAATTCCTGCTTATATGCACAGCTCATGCAGTCCTTCTGATCTGAATAGGTAAAATGAACAAAAGTGAAAGAAACAAGCTTTTATACTGCCAGATTTGGAACAATTGAAAGTAGTCTCAAAATCCAGTGGAATAATACATATCCTTTTCAACACATACAAACAGGTGAAATTCATACTTCAGTGTGTTTTTTTTAATTATTATTTTTTTTTCTGCATTGCTGACATAGGTGTCAAGCAATGGAAAGTAACAAATCACTCTGCTTCCCCAATACATATTTTGTCTCCCACTAGCTATCCAGTCGCACAGGCTAAATAACTGCTACAAGAGCCTTAGCTGCTTATGTGAACCTCATCACTTGTGTGACCCAAATTCTAAATGAAATAGGAATTACAAAGAATTTACTTGTTATTCCACATGACTGTAAAGATTACTTCAAAATGTTAGACATTAACATATTTACTTCATTTACTCCTATATACTGCAATAATCACATACAGTACAATTCCAGAGTACTATTTGCAAGAAAAAAAAATTAGAATTAGAATTTCTGTAATCTTCCCTTATAGCTGTCTTTAGACAGACAATGTTAAAAATAAGGCTAAACACTACTCTACAGTGCCTGTTACAACTGCTTTAGGCTGAAGAAGAGAACAAAAAGATGAACCCTGAGGAGAGTTGCTAGTTCACACTTTGTTACACTAAGCAAGGTCTCAATTCGATTTATCTGAATACCAGGGCACATATAGCAAACTATAAATATAAATCTACTCCCCTTTGTCAGAGCAAGTGGAGAAAACGTCAAAAACACAGAGAGAAAAAAATTATGAGTAGAGTTACATGCAAAGGTACAACAGAAGGATGCTTTTATCTCAACTCCAATTTTAAATGATTCCAATTTTTTTCTCACATTACTGTGAAGTAAAAAAACAAAACCACATCCAAACAGGAAAATAAAAGAGCATGGCAGCAGAACTCACTGCTATATGTAATGACACAGCTGCAGTGTCCTAGTGTTGTCATCACGTAATCTGAAATTAATTTCCAAGAATTATGGATATACTCCAAGTTACTGGAGTCTGAGGCTACACAATTGAGGAAATTCCAAAGAACTAGATGTGGCAGACTATGATCTTTTGACACAGTCAGTGTTGATCATCTTTTTTCCCCTTGTGAAGTCACACAGTAGAATCTCCACTGAATACAATGAAACATGAATTAAACCAACTTACTGCTTCTGAAGACACCGTAAAATGCATTAATTTATCACATTTTTAAAGCACAAAATATTACTGGAAGTTATCACCAACCTATGTTTTAAGAGGCAAATTTTTTAACCAGTGCAGAAATTCAACTAATTACTTTCTATAATTTTGCTTTTCTCAGAGAATACAAATATTCTGTCAATTAGTATTTTGTTGATGGAACTGTATTTGTACGGATGTAGCCTACATCTGCCATTAGTTTGCATCCCAATTCAGATCCACAAAACCTGTACCATAGCTGCCTCATTTATACCTTTCTGACACTTCGGAAACTGAAATACTCCAATCTAAACATCCTTATAGGCACCATAGCAGTATCTACAGTCAAAATGTGCACCGCTCACAGTGTAACTGTGTGCAGCACTTCCTTCTTTCACTTGGAGAGCCTCATCTTATGAGGATTCAAACTGAAGGTTGCAGAAGATGACTGCCCACAACAGGAAATAAATAGCAAGCTGCAAATTCAATGTGAACAAACAGTAAAAGACACAGAAATGAGCTGTACAGGAACAGATAAGGAGAAAACATGTTTTTTTTGTTGTTTTGCTTTGTTTTTTCCTTTCCAACAACAGCAGTATCCTGAACATCTAAACAATTTTCTGTAAACTACATTGCTGACTAGGACTTGTGTTTGCCATGGGCAGAGATATAATGAGGGAAAAAAAAGTTATCGATCTCACTAAAAGTGTCTTGCCTGAAAAGTTCAAGGCCAGCTACATGAAGGTTTGCCATTTGGCAAGAAGGAACAACCTAGGTGTTGGTGGGAAAAGAAAAAAAAGAATATAATGATAAACTGTTGAAGTATCTCAGACGCTCCGACTTGCATGTGTAATTAATAGTGACCATGTATTTCACGTGGCTTAATGTCTTGTAACGTACCGGGAACAGTGGCAGATACACCAGAGGGCTGTGCTGCCATCCAGAGGCACCTGGACAGGCTGGAGAAATAGGCTGATAGGAACCTCGAAGTTCAGCAAGGAGAAGTGCCGAGTCCTGCACCTGGGGAAGAACAACCTCAGGCACCAGTACACGCTGGGGGCCACTTGGCTGGAAAGCAGCTCTGTAGAAAAGGACCTTGGAGTCCTGCTGGACACCAAGTTGAACATGAGCCAGCTGTGTGTCCTTGCCACTAAGGAGGCTAATGGTGTCCTGGGCTGCATCAGGCATTGCATTGCCAGCAGGTTGAGAGAGGTGATCCTTCTCCTATATTCATCACTAGTGAGGCCACACCTGGAGTTAGGCGTCCAGTTCTAGGCTCCCCAGAATGAGACCAACAAAGGGCCACCAAGATGATCAAAGGCCTGGAGCACCTCTCCTATGAGGAAGGGCTGAGAGAGCTGGGACTGTTCAGCCTGGAGAAGAGAAAGCTCAGGGGAATCTTATTAATGTACAATAATACCTGAAGGGAGGGTGCAAAGACAGAAGTAGGCTCTTTTCAGTGGTGCCCAGTGCTAGGACAAGAGGTAGTGGGCACAAACTGGAACAGAGGAGGTTCCATCTAAACATCAGGAAGCACTTATTTACTGGGCAAGTAACTGAGCACTGGCACAGGCTGTCCAGATAGGTTGTGGAATCTTCCTTCTTGGAGCTGTCTGGATGTGGTCCTGGGCAACCTGCTCGAGGTGTCCCTGCTTAAGCAGGTGGGTTGGACCAGATGGCCTCCAGAGGTCCCTTCCCACCTCATCCATTCTGTGATGTTGTGAACAAGACATTGATAAGAGCCAGTAGGGAAGCAAGCAAATGTACAAGGGAACAAAACGGATGCCCTGGTAGATAAGCATGTCTGATAATAAGCAAATTAACTACTATATGTTACTTCTAAGAATATTTTTTCCATTAAAAATTCCCAGTTTGAGCCATCTATTCCTTTTTCTTAGAGCTACTTACGTCATCTTAAATCCCTGCGTACACCGAGGCATACCCTCAAATCCCTTGGCACCGAGACATACAAGTTTTCCCAAATAATCCAAAATTTTGATATGGACCCTTGTAATAATGTAGAAGACCCTCACATTTTTTCTTTTGATTTGCAATATGAATCTTTGTTAAGGTTGGGGAGAGGAAGAAGAAAGCTGAAGAATGTCATTACATTCAGCAATTAACGTTTATCCCCTAGTTTCCAGCTGACATACTTCTGTACAATCAGCTGAGCCCCCTTTCTAGATGATTTCAGCAACACAATGCAGACCCCAATCATGAAAATGCCTGTTTGCTTTATTTCACATGCCTAGGCAAACCTACAGAATTGAGCACATGGGTTTACTTGATGGGCAGCATTAATTAAATTAATTAACAAGATTTGTCTTGCTAGGAATGGATATAAAACTATGCAATTTAAATATTCAAAAAATGCTGTTTGCATCAAAGAGGCCCTAAGAATATTTAGCCAAAAGTACAAATGGAAACAAGAATCTGATACTTCAAAGTTGGAGGAAATATTTTAGTGCTGGATAAGAAGGCAAAGCAACTAGAATAACTCTTATTCACAAACAAAATTAGTCAATTAAAAACGTATTTTCTAAACCATGTATCTTTGCTTTCAGTCCTCAAACTACTTATACAAAATACAAGAAAGCAGTTCGAGTATGGTCAGCCTCAACTTGTATGTCCAAAACATGCCCCAAATAGAATAAATATTTTTCATGTGGTAATTAAGAGGAAAGGAAGGAAGTTTAACTGATTGGTAGTTTATTTCAGTCTTTAGAAGATTAATATCCATGGCTGGTAAAGTACTCTACGCTTTAGAGCTGAGTAGGACTTACACACCCACGTACCCTCTTTTTAAAATATAGATAAAGGTGAAGACATGCTTCATTTAAGACAGAATGTATCTGTTATCACTGAAAAAAAACAATTAGAAATTAATTGGAAACAAACTCATCCACAGTTTGGTCTGCATGCCTTTTGCCAGAATTTCTAGCAGATAGATAGATTTTAAACCAAATTAATACCCTTCCTCTGCCTGACCCCTTGCTTATTTTCTTTAAGGACCCAATAGGCCTTGTCTTATCTTTCACTAAGTAGTAGAGCAGTTGCAAGGTTTTCAGTTTCAGAGCATGACAACGTTATTATTTGTACCTGGGACCCAGGTCTGCAGTATACTGGAACTGCTTCTCCAAATAGGCTATTTTGATTTAAATTCTATTACTGGAAAGTGCTTGTTTCTTTAATGTAAAATGTGTGTTCTTTTAAAAACTATCCACACTCGAAGATTAAGTTCCATGCAATGTTGTCAAAGACATATGTGCAAGCTCTTGAAGCCTCTTTAATATCCTTTTTAAAAGGATCGTAAACTGGAGTCTTAGGGGAGCAAGCTCTTCAAAGCTGTGCTTGCGTAACAGCATTTCACATGGGGTA
Source organism: Anser anser (assembly GCF_964211835.1). Taxonomy (NCBI): domain Eukaryota; kingdom Metazoa; phylum Chordata; class Aves; order Anseriformes; family Anatidae; genus Anser; species Anser anser. The sequence continues at coordinate 36,003,952 of NC_139720.1, read as the reverse complement.
CTTCTAACCCTGACCAGTTCCTCACACCCTCACTTGAAGCTCCTACAAATTCTCCATCTATTCACATGTACCAATTAATATCTCTTTAGTCAGCAAACAGTAAAGCAAACATATAATACCACTTCTTATGCATGATAATCACTTTTAATATCTACAAAAAACTTCAAGGAACAAAAACCTAAAGGTAAGCTCTGAAACCAATAGAAAGGCACCCGTCTTTTCTTTTTTTCTCTCAAAACATTTGGCATTTGTGCTTTCACATCACAGCTTAAAAATATGTGAATACAGGTGAAACATTATTGAGATAATTCATTAAATAAAAATTTAAATGCTATGTTACAAACTTTAAAAACAATACTATTAAAAGTGTTTTGTTTTAATTGTGTATTATGTGAAAGTAAAAGAAAATTCACATTTATTTAATGACAAATTTTACTGCACTTCTAAATGAGTAACTAACTTCAAAAATACACTTCTCATGGTTTTATATCAGACAGTATATAATTAAAAGGTTAGAACAATTTGGGTTTAAAAGACATTACAAAACAAAGCACTTAAAATTATTGAACAAAATATTACAGCCAAGTACTTCAGATATTTGAAATCACCTTTCTTGGGTCATGATTCAAAGACTATGATATCTGCAAGTAAGGTCAAAAAAGGCTAATGACCCCCGAGTATTATTTTTTTTTTTTTTAAAGCAAGGCTGCAACTACAAAAATGGATAGATTTGAGTATAACAAACATCTTAAATATTTTATGAAGTGAGGTATGGTAGTGTTGAAGTGCTACAGTGGATTTCTGCATATTCAAACTTATTTCAGGTCAACTACTTTGAAGTTTGAGATCAGCAGGCTACTGACTGCTTGCTGCAATCTTTTGTCGTATGACCTCTTCATTTAGATGTTCAATGGCCACAGAGAAGATACATTCAATTAAGCAAAAACTAAGAACATGATCAGATATGAATGATCATATCTGGCAATTTAGAAGGCAAACTGTAAGTAAAAATGCAAGCATACAACTTATAATAAATACATTTTCAAGCATTTAACATTATCAATATTTTAAAAAGAATTTAAATAATAAATGCAACTATTTTATACAGAACTGTACCATTTATTATACACACAAGTATATCAGTTCCCTTTGTTTACAAAGGCTGGTTACAGATATATGGAATGTTACAGTACCATCTTGCATAAAATTTTAGTACAATTCGTACTTCAAAAAAGGGTGCAAAACACCAGCCTAATAAATCTGACTGAATTGAAATATTTTTAATTACATCATTAACACATACACAACAAGCTGTACATAAGCCCACTTTTCAATCACCACTTCAAGATACTGTAGCAAGTACATTAGATTATAAATGATTCCAACTACTCAGTTAAATTTATTAAAGGTTTGCACTGCTACTCACTCTGGAACCTTTGAGATATAGGCTGTACTCATGAATTACTGAGCTCTTGTTAGTACAGTTAAAAGGCAGTCAACATTAGTTGCCAAGTACTAGCCACAAGAGATTTCCTCAGAGAAACTTCACCTGGGAACAAACATTTTTGGATACTTTTTTTCCTTCAAAAATTAAAAAAAAAAAAAAAAAGTTTTATGGGGTCAAGACTCTCCGTTCTGTACCTTGGATGCTGGTGGATGCATGAAGTCCTTAAAGGGAACAAGTGCCTCTTTCAGAGCAGAGCACACTTCCGAGGAGGAGCAGGTGATACATTCTACTAAAGTCGGGTACAAGGCAATAACTTGCGCCCATGTGTTAGCATCAACTGCAATGAAGAAAAGAACAGATTAGATCACTTCGTACCATCCAAGTTCTTGCAATGCATTTGTAGATACACAAGTAAGTTAAGAACACGCTCAGATGCCTAAACACAGGTACCTAGTGCTATACAGACACTAAGACATCTTTACATGGTCCTCAGCCATGATGCAGGATTTGCAGGAGAGCCATACCCTTCTGCAGCAGCAGCTGCAAGCCAGATGGGATATCCATAAAACGGCACCACACACTTGTGTTTCTACACAATTCATTAACTATGTTTTCTGGATGAAGAATAACTGACAAATTGAAGATACTACTTTTGTTAAGTCCATAACGCACATACATTTTCTGCCTGCTTTTCTCAGTTGTTGGTAGAAAGCTGAATTGAACACACTTCACTTTTGGAAATGTCATCAATGAGGCCTACTAATTTCAAAGCAATCCAGGCTATAAGAACTATAGAAAGCAGAGGAAGAAACACTGTACCAAGACACAGGAATATCCATGGTAAATTTCATTAGTCCAACAAGTGAAATTAAACATTGTTAATGAATCTTATTTATTATATCATTTCCTCATTTGTCTCTGTTTTATCTTCATTTCAAGAGAGAACAAAACCCTGATTTCAGATAGCATTTTTATTACAGAAATAAAATGATTAAAAGCTAGGACAAGTGGGTGTGAAGTGATTCTCCAGTGGCCCTCTTAGAAGAAAGTACGCCGCAGTTTTGGGACTCACTACCACATGCTGATCAATGTAGAATGTCTCTCATTGCAGGAAGAGGGATATGGGGAATAATCCAGCTGAGCTGGCTATTTTACCCCTCTAAACCAAAACCTCGCCAAAGTAGCACTTCAGCCCAAAAACTTTATGTTCTCTGGAGTAGTTCTATCACAGAATCACAGAATGGTTTGGGTTGGAAGGGACCTTAAAGCCCACCCAGTTCCACCCCCTGCCATGGTCAAGGGACACCTCCCACCAGACCAGGTTGCCCAAAGCCCCATCCAGCCTGGCCTTGAGCACCTCCAGGAATGGGGCATCTGCAGCTTCTCAACAACCTGTTCTGGTGCCTCACCACCCTCAGAATAAATCATTTCCTTCTTATATCTAATCTAAATCTTTCTTCTTTTAGTTTGAAGCCGTTTCCTCTTTCCCTATCACTACACCCCCTGACAAAGAGTCCCTCCCCAGCTTTCCTTTTTCCTGCTTTTCCCTTTAGGTACAGGAAGGCCACTACAAGGTCTCCATGGAGCCTTCCCTTCTCCAGGATGAACAACCCCAACTCCTTTGGCCTGTCTTCATAGGAGAGGTGCTCCAGCCCTCTGATCATCGTCTGCCCTCAGCCTTTTGCTGTCAGCCTGGGAAACAGCGCTATCAACATGCCTGCTCACTGATGCTGCAAACGAGGCATCACATCCTTCAGAAAATCCACTCACCTAGGTTTTTCTGGAAAGGCTACTTTGTTTCAGGACTGACAAGGTTTTTTTCCCTTCCTCACAATATCAAAAAAAAAAAAAAAAAGGGAGGTAGAGGGAACCAATATATATGCTATTCTGTCAGAGCTGTGGAGTACAACACAACTAGTTTAACAAAGAGACAGCACTAAGCAGTATGAGCATACTAATAACATTCCTCGTAGGCATCTGTTAACAACTTGAGTATCTGCAACTTCAGGAAAGGGGAAACAACCCATGAGTACAACAGAAAGGTATCTATTTATCAGAAGTTGATTTAGGATCTCCAACTGAGTTTTCCGGTGGGCACCCTCCACACATACAGTAGGTGCAGCTGACAGGAGGACCAGGACACATTCACATAAGTGAAGTTCAGATCCCCCATTCTAATCAGTCCTTTAAATACATCTGTCAAACATTTACAACATCACTTAGCATCAATGAGAGAAGGCATGTTTCTCATTATGGGGGCAGGAGGTACTACAGCAGAAAGGGAAGGAAAGCAAGACTTCATGTTTAGGTATTTAACAGCCTGCCCATTCATTTTTCACCTGTACACCCCTTTTACTGCAGAGTACACCTATGGGAATGAGATCCACGGCAGCCTAAAGAGGTATCATGAGGAAAAAAAAAAGAATGTAGCAAAACTAACAAATACAATTACGTATATTTAAGAATTATGTTAACATTTTATGGAAGTTTTGTTTGTTTTTAAAAGACAGCAAGCTCTATCTAATAAAAGACATCTGAAATTGAAATTTTCTATTTATTAAACATTTCTTAGAACTTTATATACTGTTAGCTATACTGGAAAAAAAAACGTTTTGTCTACCTGCCACCTACATATACATAGAATTACACAACACTGAATCTTACAGAATACACTTTCCTTTCCAACTCGTATTAAAAGCACTACAGGAAGGAATAAATAAATCTTTGTGGCAGATACAATTTTATATTGTTTGGAACCAGGTTATTTAACAATAACTTACCATTTTCAGGCTGAGTTTTTTTAAGTGAATCTATGAGAGTACTGACAGCTTTTAAAACAAATATGATTTCTGTTACTTGTTGCCTACAAAGGGAAAAATGCAAACAGTCAACTACTTATTTTTGTTTCAAGACTATAAAATTTTTATGAAAGTTACACAACATTAAAAAAAATGTAATGAAAACAGCTGCCTAGCAAGAAAAAAGGATATTAAGAGAATAAGGTTATCATTTGTCTTTAACTTTCCAACCATCATAGCTGTTGCCAGCTAGGATGGCTTTCAAGTTGATGTTTAGGAAGAGTAACTGCATACATATCTCAATCTGAAAATATTCATGTACATGATTAACTAACATGGAAAGAATCAATTGCATCATTCATGATCAAAAGCTTCAAAAAACATTTCAGCTGAAGTTAACTGAAATTTAAATAAGTTCCCATTTGAGAGAACTTCCTGGTACTTAGGGCAATTTTCTGTTTCAAGAACAATTACTTGAGTAATGATTCACAGTATTGCTATTTGGATATTTTGTCTTATTTTCAAGGAGACTCTCCACCTCTCAATTTAGAAACTATAAATAGTTCAGGTAGGAATAAAGGGAAATTAGATTTCAGAAATATCAGAGGTATCAGAAACATTGTTTCAGTAATTGAAAATATTTATTACTGAGTCATACCCCTATCTTCTCCGTAACAGCACCGAGCATGACCATTGTTTTTAAAGCTTTTTCCAGTCAACAGAATTTTGGTATCAACATTTCTTTGTAGTATTTCTCACATATTTCTTAGGCTTTAAATTTCACACAGACCTAGAACACCCACACCCCAAACACACACGCATGACTGAGACATATTTTGAGTGCAGCCTTTTTCCCATAAAGTACTGGGAATACCCTTCATTTCCTAAAGACATTGAACATACCGTGGAAGAGGACATTTGCCACTCAATCTCTCATCTTCTATGTAGCGATGCAATACATCCTGTGACCTTTTCAAGAGCACAGAAAGTGCCATTCTAGAGATGTAGCCTTCCTGAGGAGTTGTGACTTTATTACTGAATGAAAACTGGAGCAGTGTTTCAAAACACACCTTAGAGAACTCCTCTCTCATTCGAATATCTATTTCTGCTTCTGTCAAAGTAAAACATCATATTTAATTGTGTAGTGCGCATGCCGATACCCTAAATGATGCATTTCAATCCGTTAATAATATTCTGCAAAAAGATTATCACTCCTGTAGTACTAAAGATACTAAGATTAACGGTGATATCAACATATATTAAGAACACATTCTGAGAAAAAGTGACTGTGCAATATTCACAACAGTTCAAGAAATGGAAGAATATTCAATACATTCAGCAACATGTCACCTGCTTAACACTGCTTTGATAACAAAATACATTCAAGCAAATTTATTTATTTAAGAAAAAGGTAACGGCAACCCCAGTTCCACATCACCAGTACTAATATCTGGTACTGTACAATCCAATTGTTTTTCTCTGTAATGCTTTACGTCATTTTAACTTTCAAAAATACATATATATAAATATATAAATGTTTTTTTCTTAAAGACAAAGAGAGTATCTGGTTAGGTACACTATATAGTTATGTTACGGTCATTTAATTTTTAAGAACTGGGTATCATGTCTGTCTTACAATTGCCTGAAATTACTGTCAACAATTGCAGCTGGCATAACAGAAAACAAATTACGCAGAAAGTTCAGAAAAGACTATAAAAAAACCACAAGTACAATATTATACATGATACTGACCAAAAAGTAAGGAAATAATTTTAAAAAATTGCAAGGAATGTTCTGCAACTTCCATGAGACAAAATATAGTTTATAAAAACAGGCTGCATATTAAATTGTCTATAGCGCATACATGTCATGGAATTTCAAGTCTTTATTAGAATAAGTACTGCCAACATTTTTGTTATTTTCTAGTAGACTATTTCAACATCATTTTCTAGATCTTTTGTCATTCAGCTACCATACCTGTAAATGAGGATGACTGAGAGTGTATCGAGCCTTTATTGAGCATAGTCATTATTTGACCAACAAATTCCTTAGGAATAAAATTAGCATACGGTAGTATCTCTGTGCTAATAAGCTGAACCACCTAAAATAAATTAAAGAAATTTATATTGGTTTTCTGAATATTAAAGTTGCAATTCTAGTAGAAGGCAAAAGAAACAGTAAACAAAAGAGACATGTCTAATGTAATTTCACAAAATATTCCAATGATAGGTTTTATAATTTATAAATACATCTAAAAATTGTGGATGTGTGTAACAGATTAAACTCAGACTAATAAACTTTGTTTTTCTCCTACTTCTGAGTTTCTGAAGCAGTTATCATTCAGATTTCCACTGACATTTCAAGTATATTCTTCAAGTACATTCTTTACAGTTTTGAAAAAAGAAGATCTGATGTTAAAAATCTCCCTCCACCCAATTCAATATCCTCACTATGACATTAGCACATATATCACACGCTTACAATGTGACATCAGTGAAACAGAACATGTGAGTTATTATCTAAACAAGCTTAAAAGCAAGGCACGTTAACTGAAATGCTGTTATCTTTGGTCTTGATGCTCACACACAGGAACAAAGTGGGTTTACATCTCTGTAAGTTAATGTATTAGATTTCAGAGTTCTGCCCGCTGCAGACAGAATTGTTCGTACTTTTTATCCAGAAATCTTCACATCCTATCTGCCATTCTGGAGAGATGACAGGAGATCAAACCCACAAATACTGCCATGCCTTCTCTGCAACTCCCTTTCCTCTGTAAACCATCCCTGATCTAACACATCTCTTTGTCCTGGAGTAAAGGAGGACCAGTCTCTCTTCACTCCAAGTATTATCTTTCTTAATTTTCTTCAGTGTTATCCAATCAAGCATGATTTCCTTTACGATTACAGTGGTCTCTGTACTGCACAAACAAGACATCATTTCTCCATTTTTGCACAAGCTTTTTAGTATTGAGAACACATCTGGACGGCAACAATGAATGCCACCCCTCAACACAGAAAGCATTCACTTTAGCTTCAATCATCAGCTTCCTTTGGTTTACAATTACCTGTGTAATTGCTTGGCAATAACATAATAAGTAAGAATCAGATAATGGGTCAGAGAAAGAAAGACATTCTGTTTTTCTGGTTTTTCCACTCAATGCTGTTTTGAACTCAAGCGGACATGAAGTTTTCGGTATGAAGCTTTCTATCCTTTGCAAAACCCTGAAGCAGCCAAATTCTTAGCCTCTGAATTTCTTGTCTCATTTTCAAATGGAAAAAAAATCTCAAAAAAATAATGAATGGGAAACTTTTCCAAAAATTATGTAGGAACTAAATGCTACCTGTCAACGTCACAACCTTGTATGTTTGACAGTATAATACAGTTGCTATAGTCTCCTTACCTCAACATCAATACTCTCATTCTTCTGAAATTCTTGGATTGAGAGATTATCAGGAGGTGTACTATAAAAAAAACATACTACATTATACTTTTAAATTCACAGAATGTGTAGAGAGCTAAGCAAGGGAAAATGCAGTACATTTAAAGTTATTACATGCATCAAGTTGGTACTGTTATATGATAATGATTAACATTTCAGAATAAAATCTAAATAATCTAATAATAAATAATCTAATAATCTAATAAAATGTAATAATGCTAAAAATGGTTCTAAGGGAAACAGCAGTAAGCACTAAATTGAAGAGTTACAGCTGATGGACCTGTTTAAGGACTTGCAACACCAACACCATTTTTCACATGAATGTCAAAATAATCTCTTTTGTCTTATATGTGCAAAAGTCGTAATAATTGTTTAGATGCATCTGTGAAAGTATCATCTAGGCATTCCAGTTATTTTTTAGTTTTTCCTCTCACTATGCAGGATTATGAGAGATTTTTGATTTTCAGCAGTTATTTGAAAAAGAACTAATTTTACATTTTCTTTTGTGTTAATGAAACATCCTTTTCATTAACAGGACATTTTTTTTCTTGACAACTGATACTTATTCTCATTCATAATCAATTTTAGGAAGAGAGAAACCCATTTTACAGAGAATAATTTTGAAGAATTTCAGGACTTTCTGCAATTCTTCCATTTTATATAAAAATCTATTTACAGATAAAATGTCCAGAAGTAATTCAACCAGGAATATTACTCCGTACTTTACAAGACCCTACGTTAATCCACCTGTTAAGTGGATTCAAATTCTCTTTCCTTTGCTGGACTATGCTACCGTTGAGTTACTGGGCCAAGCTCCTCAGCAGGACAGAAAGAGTAAGGGCTTCCTACTAAGCAATCGACTATTTCTGCTGATGTGCCTTCATCAGTCTTTTAGTTTGGATCCCACATGGGATTTTCAAGTTAATCTTTCAGACATCCCTGTTTACAAACTTAGGTTCTCAGAGCGCACTGAACTGGATTCTTTTTTGATGAAACCAAACCAGAAGACTACAGCTCTAAGCTCTAGAAGACATTTGCATGACAGGAAGCCAGACTAGAGCCACTCCAAAGTAAAGCACATAAAGTGAGCGCTCTGTGGGTAACAGGTCCTCATCAACCCTAATGATTTTATGATTCTATCATGAGCTGTTTTGCTTTACAGACCTGCTCCTACTGCACTTTACTGTTTTTACTAATACAAATTAAGTACTTTAAATATAATTTCTGCTGACAAATAAGGAACTGAAGGCAGAGAACTAAGCAGCAGGTTCAGAGAAAAAAAGATTAACAAAATAAAAATCAAAGGAGATACTTCACATGACAGACAAACTCTGAAAGACATTGTTTGTAATCCTGTATCATGGGATTTGTCTGCTAAAATCTACACAGACTCAAAATAGCCAAATTATTAAAAGAAAAATCAATTAAGAGCCAACGACAACCTATGGTACAGGAACTTTCTGAGCTACAGAAACTAGGAGGTTGAAGGAGCTCATGAAAACGTCGCTCTGTGGTCACCTTGTACTCTTCAGTAGATAGCCCAGTAATCCCTCCAAAACAGCATACAGGTCTAGATACCTGTCTGTTCTGACTTAGGTATGCTGCTCTCATTTTTCTGACATAGAGCAGAAGTCAAAATCTTCACACCTATGTCCCTTTGAAATTTAAAGACAATTGCAAAACTCACTGGACTGTGGGTTCAGTGTCCCTGTAGCGTCTGACCTGCCTGGAAGGTAACTCTCTTCAAGCTAATGGAATGACTCACAGCATTAGCAACAAAAATCAGAGACGAGGAGCCATAAAAATTGGATATAATTCCACAGATTAAATTATCTCCTTTTCCCATAATTTGACTTTGTCTTTTCGTTTTTTTAAATAACATTTTAAAATCTTCAAGCTGAGCAAGAGCTTGGAAACTTGACCACTTGAAAGGAACTGTTAGAAATACTGGAATTAAGATTGCTTGTGGTACTTCAACTTGCTACTGTAGTGTATGTTTGCACGTTACAATGCATCTTAAATTAGATGATGCCTTATTTTCTCTAGAGAAACCATCTGATTAAGTACACAGGATGGTCACTACTGAAAAGGAAGGGAAATGAGATGGCCAATCTGCCACATTCCCTGCCTGATTTACTGCAGCACACAGGCAGGTGCAAGGAAAACAGAGCCCTGGACTGAACAAAGAAGCGAGCTGGCCTGCGCGCTGAGGAAGCAGTCAAGTATGGCAGTGGCGAGCAGACCGGCATCCTTTGGCTCATTTCCAAACTCCCTCTGCAACCCCCCTTTTTTTCCTCTACCCCCATATTTTTGATTTTTTCCTCCACCCCCACACCCCTCCCCAGGAAAGAGCAGACGGGTGCAGCGGGTACTTTGGAGGTAGGTCTTTTTTTCTTGTTCACTGGCAAGGCAGCTGCTAAATATATGACCATGGACCTGTGCCAGCCTTTTTTTCACGGGGGTACTCATCTGGGCCTGTCTTCTCTATCCCACTCTCATTTTCATGAAAGGCTGGAGTCTTCTAAGTTTCATTTAAATCTGGTTAATTTGGATAACAGTTTGTTGGGTTTTTGTTTGTTTTTTTCCCCTCCCAGTGCTCTTATATGATGCTGACCAAGTCAAGTAAGAGATTTTTGCAAAGTAGGTTTGTTTTTTTTTTTTTTTCTGTCTCCTGGGTGCTTAGCATGAGACACCTGGAGTCCAACCTGCACACCTACAGCTAATGTTCAGTTCTGATGATTATGACAATATCTATTAATGTTCCTGCTTGAAAATACCTCCTTGCCTCAAAGGGGTTTTATGTAGATAACTTCACCACTATCTGTGAAATATTCAAGTGTTACGTGTATGACCAGAGACACACACAGGAAAAAAAAAGTAATATTTGTTATAAGTTTGTGTATTAGGCTGTCAGCAAGTTTGGAGTTACATGTTGAAAGCAAAGAATAAAATATTAAGTAGCTGTTCAGTCTGTACCTTTTGTAACATAAAAAGTTAACTATGTGAACCCTTTAAACAGTAACACAAACTATTAAGATGTTCATGCACTTATGCAGGTCATGTTGAATTACATGGAAAGCTTTCATTCTGACGCTTCCTAATTTATGAATTACTGACCTTCTGAGCTGAGGTTTATTTAAGGACGTTTTATGATCTTTCTACCCAGTCATCCATATCTGACCTACCATATACGCCACAAATTATTCCATACTTTTGTTCATGTAGGAAATTACTCCTAAGTAAAACCACTCTAAACCAAAACCCTGCCAAAGTAGCATTTCAGCTGCCCAAACACTTTACGTTCCCTGGCATAGTTCTATAACAGAATCACAGAATGCTTTGGGTTGGAAGGGCCCTTAAAGCCCACCCAGCTCCAACCCCCTGCCATGGGCAGGGACACCTCCCACCAGACCAGGCTGCCCAAAGCCCCATCCAGCCTGGCCTTGAGCACCTCCAGGGATGGGGCATCCACAGCTGCTCTGGGCAGCCTGTGCCAGGGCCTCACCACCCTCACAGTAAACAATTTCCTCCTTATATCTAACCTAAACCTACCCACTTCTTGTTTAAAGCCATTCCCCCTTGTCCTATCACTCCACTCCACTCCCTGACAAAGAGTCCCTCCCCAGCTTCCCTGTGGGCCCCCTTTAGGTAAAGCGTCCATATGAAACATCTGTCTAGGGGAAAAAGCTTTGCTTGTCTGATGCAATACAGCCAAACCGTACGCGAAGCGTCAAGATAGTGCAGATCAGAGGCAGTGCAATGCACACTATGGCTCTGTGCAGGATTTCCCAGGTAAAGAGCTCCCACAGCTGCTGCCCACTGTCTAGGGAGGGCTTTAAAACCTAACAACAAAGAGCTAACAGGCACTGAGAGTCCTGCTGTGCACAGCAGCACTCTGCTCTCAAGAATCTTTTTGGAAAGTATTGATTTAATTCCCTCATGTGAGCACATACTTCTGCTCTAGTAAATTATATATATGCACGTTTGTTGAATTTTATTTTATATAATGGCTTGACATGCTTCCATGAAAGCCTCTGGGAAAGAAGTATGATATGAAATAATAAACAGACCAGCCTCTTACTAGAAGACAATTTTGTGTAAATTAAGTTACATGAAATGTATTAATTTTTAAATGTCACTTTGATTTATAATAAAAATCAAGATTATTGAGCCTCCTCAGCTGCAGCTTGCTTAAAGGAAAAAAACAACACCAGCAAAACCAACAACAACGAACAAAACAAAATAAAAAGCTGGAGCTTGTTGCTTGGAAGCTGTTAATTCTCTATGACAGTAACATTTTCCTTTTTCATTTACCTGGGCTCTTTTGGCTATATCGCTTATAATTGCTTGATGTACAAAGCTGCAAAGACCATTTCTGCTGCCTTTGTACATGCCAAACATCAATGTGCATCTCCTCTCACTCAGCCCCACTGCTGGCTTGAAAACCAGCTCCTGTCCAAAAGGCCATGCAGAGGAGGCTCACTATTTTAAACAGAGAGGTTCAGAGATTTTTAAGGGTTCTTACCACAGTGACTCTTGCCTAACCAATACCAACTCCATTTCACAGGTAGGAGCGATATTAGGAGATCTACAGATGTGATTTCTAGGACCACAGTGATTAGAAGAATTAAATTGGAATAAAGTTTAAAATCTTTGTTAAAAACATTAGTGAAATAGAAATAGTTTTATCTCTCTACACTAGGAAAATTTTGGGTTCCTCAGCCAGGTAGACTTGGAAGATGAGCATAGAAAAATGAGACAGTATACACTGGGATATTTTAATGAACAAAGCTAGAGGGAAAAATCAGTCAAATCTGTTTTGCAGTGTTGCTGTTAGGACTGAATACAGAAAGACATTTCCAAGGTTTACAGAGATGCAGGCATTTCATATTTAGAACCATCCCAGCAGCATGAAGTCAGCTCTGAAGAACAAGGGTCTGAGGGGCAGGTACAAAAGGAAGATGTTTACCTAGTTTTGAATGAAGCCTGGACGGAAAACAGCATGTAACATGTACAATGCTAAATAGTGGAAAGTACAGAGTATGGGAAGGTGTACAGGAGTCAAGGAAGGGAAGAAAAGTAAGTTTATTTTTGACAGGACGTTTCGGTTTCCTTGAAGCTGAGAGCTTGGCAAAAGTTATAGAACGGTGAAATAAGAAAGTCAATTTTCAGTTCTAACTGTATTCAGGTCATTATTAAAAGGGGTGACAGGAGAAACTAGACATGTTAGATAATAGTGAAAATCCAAATAATGCAATAATGTCTCACTGATAGCCTCCTGGGTATCTCTGAATTGCAACTTCCAAATGCTTGGAGCTCCAGAACCTTCTCAGTCCATGCCGGTCTTCAGCAAAGCCGTCAGATTTGTACAGTTCTACGCTTGACTTAAGAAAGACCTCGTCTTGCATGACCTATTTGCACATTGGAAAGCTACTGCAACTGTGAGTCTGTAAACTGTAGTTATGGTCACCAGATCACTAAAACTAAGTCAAATGAACAAGTCACTAATCTAACTGAGAGCACAGGGTGTGTTTGTGGCTTGGTTAATTCATTTTTGGGGATACAGACAAAAATCTAGGTACTACCAAAAGTTTCAAAAACTACAACTCATTATTAACATAAATAAAACAGTGAGTACACTAAAGAACAGCCTTTATAACACCTGGCTGACCTAAAATGAAGGACCAACATGGACAGTTTTTAGCAAGTACTTTTCCACTGTGTTTTGCTATAATCTGAAGGTTGGCGTGTACCTCAACTCAATAATTAAATTTTGGCTGTTACTTTCAAAACCATAACAGATCCTCCCAAATTACTCTGGAATAAGTCACCACTGTGATTAACATATATATTATTACTAGCACTATAACAAAGAAAAAAACTGAGAACACATGTTAATTTGAAAATTCTGAATTGAATTTCCTCATGAAACAACTACAAACGTAAGACACTGACTATACTCCAATTACAATCCACTAATAGACACAACTTAGAAAATTCTAAACCAAAAGGGACAGGTTATCCTATTTGCCCAGGCTTGTTTCACAGCAGCTTGCACAGACGTGCAGAAGGACTCAACCAAAGGAAATCAGAAGAGAATTACCTCCATGTGGGGAACTTCCACAGCTATCTCTAGAACCCTGCTTGCATCACAGTGAGGGAGCCAAACTTCAGGAGCATTGTGGTGAGGAAGAGGAGGAACAGGATGAAGAAAAGGAGAAATGACTGCTATTGCTAATCCTCCTGACTACTGCCGTAATGCAGATATGCTCCCTTCCTAGCTTTAACGTATATTAGGACTACTTGGCTCAGGCTGATGGAGGGAACGGGAAGATTATCTATCCTATAGCGGAAGGTAGAAGGCTACCAAAGGATAGGGCTGTGACTGTAAGTAGGAGGAGCATCCACTTGGGAAGACAAACTAGATGGATGTGATGGGGAGGGGGGAACACAACCAAAACCAGATATTCCAATAACCACACTATTATATACGCAAAAAACCATCTATGGATAACAACCCTGGAAGGAGAAACGACCCAGGCCTTTAACTGGAAGGCTGGTTAACTGGGAAGTTACCCTGGTGTTTCCATGAGGTGCCATGAATCACCGGCCTACTCTTAGTCCCTCAAATTCTTTTGAACCTTAAAGCTTCGAAGTGAGAGAGCTAAAAAGTTTCATGTAGCTTCTCTGAGAAAGCTTTAATTTTGATGGAAATGCTGATCTCTTCTATTCCTTTATGTGCACATCTTATATATAAAATTATATTTATATTTATATATAAATACATTATATATATATTATGTATTATATATTTATATCTATATATTGTATTTATATATGATATATATAAAATTATATATAAAATTATAGTATATGCTCTGGTCTCTAAAGAGAGAAAATCAGACTTTTAAGCAAAGACAAACAAGTTATTGTGCATTATATTCACAGAAGTACTGTGTTTCCTTTACCTCCAGAGAATATTCTCCCATGCATGGCAGCTGGCAAAAGTTATTAATACTGATAATGATTGTTTTTAGCAAGCAACATATTAAGATGGAATTTCTATGGTTGGAACAGCTTTCAAGAAAAGTATAAATCACTCACTTAAGAAAAACTGATGACGTACTTGGCCAAAAAAAGTCATGCAGATGATAACGGGTTATCCTGAATTATGCTGAAGATCTGTGATAATCTTACTTCCCTGGACTTAAGAATGGTTAATAGCCCAAACTGTAGCAGGACCAATATGGGTCAGTTGAAAACAGGAAAATGAGTATTTCATCTTTTTCACAGATACTCAGAAATAATCCAGTTACAGTAAATAGCAGTTATGTATTCCCAAAGTAACTTCCAAGTGAACATACACTTTCCTAAATATCCTGAAAAATCTTCATTTTAGTTTTCTAAACTGAACAATGGTATTGTCTATAGAGTGTTAGCTGATTGGGATGGCTTGTCTCAGAATGGAAGCAGGACTACTAACCGCAGCTGAAAACAAAACCAAAAAAAATACTGCAAAGATTACGTTAAATTCAAGAAACAGCTAAGCATCAAAACAAAAATTTGTGGTGAACAGAGAGTCTTTTCTGTAGTCTCAATGATCTTTTCTTGATTTTCAGGTCCTCCTATCTAGTATTATTTCTTTCAAGTAAATGTAAAGACAAAATAAAGGGTTTTCATTCAATTGTCTTACAACCCTACTGGTGAAATTCCCAAAACACTCATTATTACAAACATTTTTACTAACAGATATGCCTCTAAAATTAAGTTTCATTGGCATCTAATTTTAGTCTGTTTTGGATAAGCTGTTATTTATTCATCACTAATAAATACAGCTGTATTTGGTTGCTGATTTTTGTGTTTGCACACAAAAGTCTGCAAACACAAATACAGAATATTAGCATTAGGTACAGAAGAACCCTACTGTTTCCTATTAAAAAGACAGATTAATTTGCTACTGAAATCAACATACACAGAAAATCAGGGAATTAAATTTTTCATTTTCCATATTGCCCTCTAATCTGAGGCACAATTAGATATACTTTAACAACTGCTGAAAGCATCCACAGATGTTCACAGGAGATGGAAGTTCCTTATCCTTCCTAAACAATCTTCTACAGTACTTAACCTTATTTACAGCAAAAGAATTATTCTCTGGAGCAATCTTTTACCATATTCTCAAGATTTAATGTGTCTTCCTAATAATATATTCTTTTGTTTGAACAAATCCATGGGTCAAATTGTCTAATGTCTGATCATCATCGTTTTTCCTTTCTGAACTTTCTCAACATGTCCACATCTCCAGTGTTCCATTCTTGGGAGATTATGTACATACACCTGTCTGCCTGCTACCCTTTTCACAAAGTATTATAAATAGAACATACTTATTAAGTTGCAATAAATTTATCTTGTGCAGAAACATGTAAGATAACTACAGGCTTCTAAGTGTACAGCAAGATAAGAAATAATTTTCCAAAATTCATAATAAGTGGAGTAGTTTAAGACAGAACTCAAGAGACATAGAGATAATGGTGTTCACCTTAACTGAAAAAAAAAAAAAATATATATATATAGCTGCAGTTCTGATTAATTTGAGTACACATCAATAATTCTATCAAATTCACAGCAAGCATCCTTGGGAGCCCATACAGAATTTCTTGGCCTGACCAGCATGGCTATACCTTGTATTCAGAGCTGTTTAGCTCTTTCTTGCTTTGACATTTCACCTCTTGAATGATCTTTTTTTCTACTACTTTCTGAAAGTATACTTTTTTAAAGTAGAAAAACTGGTTACCTTTTTTCCTTCATTCCTTAGAATCATCTTCAAATAACTACTGATATGGCTGTTTATACTGAACTCTACTGGCACAGTGTTTTACTACTTTAGTGAACAAATTACTTACTAGTATTTTCCAGCTCAGAAAAAAAAAGTGTTTACCTTTTAGTAAACAAAAAATCTTCAAACGTATTGGCTAGCTCTGGCCACATACTGTCAAATTTTCCAGAAGATGCATGCTGCCTTGCAACTGGTAGTCCAATAGAGAGAACTTTGAGAAGGGAGGAAACAGCTAGCTTCCATGTGCTTTCCGAAGGACAAGAATATTTCAGACTAAGAGGTATTCTCAGTGTCTGCAAAATACAAGTTCAAATAAAATTCACAGTTGCTCAGAGAAATCAAAGAATAGGACAGATTTCTGTAGATCTCAGCAGACATTTACATAGATGATAGTACACATTTTTATCTTTTCTGCTGGTAATATGAGATGGTCTTTTTAAAATATAATTATAAAGACAATTTACCACATGCCAGCTGGCTAAAGCATGGGTCTATTAACAAATACAAGGTTAGAAGCCAGATCTGATCCATTACCAATTACACTACGAAAGTACCTACTAATTTTCTGTATTACCATCCACCATTTCTGCCAACTCTGACAAATGGGCTTACCTAACATCTATAAGATTGCTGGCAGTTCTTTGCCATAAGTGTATTCTGCAGAGTTTGGTTCTGTACCTAGAAAGTTCTCTCAAGTGCTCCCAAAGGTTTAAAAGAAAAAAAAAAAAGAAAAAAAAGCCACACTAAATTTAAACTTTTCCTAAAATGCAAAAGTTGAACTATACACATAATCACTGCAAAACATCTGGTGATTGCTGACTGTTAAACCACAGGAAGTATAAAAGCAAAAAGAGTTGATGAAATTCTGAAGATAAAGGCTGCTAGACAGCACAAATGTATAGCAGATTAAAACACAGCAAATTCTGGATAGAAAGACAGCTTCAGTATCTATAAAAGAAACTCAATAACATGTTTAAAACTTCAAGCTTATGTACTAGAACTATATCTACTCCTTCTAGCATTGTTAGTCAACAACGAACTAACTAGGAGCTGATACCAAGTTATCTTGGAAATCTAATTCTTTAATTTACATTTCAAATATATATTAACTAAATTTGGGCATTACATGTACGTCCCTAATACCTTCAGGGAAGCTTCTGATTTGAGGAAAGCAAAGGGAAAACTCACTCTCAGGATTAAGTTAATTATAATTATTTTTTGCAATAGTTATCAGAGCTAGGACATAACCCTAGAGATAAACAGAATACTTTCTTCTGATGCTATTGCTCATGAGTCAAATCTAATTCTAATATCAACATGAGCTTCAGACACATGAAAAGTCATTTCAGAAGTCTTTTCATCTGCTGCAGTAGACCACAATATTATCAACTGTGAACTTTAGAGAAAAATAGCATTTATATTAGTTTCACCTAGCCCATTAAAACAGAAGTGGAAACCAAATGTATTAATTTTGAAACACAAGCATGTAATTCGTAACAGATTCCAAAGAATACCATGTAACTACTTTAAACACATCCATGTTGCTAAATTTCTATACAGGAACAACCTGAAGTCAGCCAAGTCATTACTAACCTAGGACCCATATAGTTTTTCCCAGACATTTACCATTACTTCCATTATTTGCCAAATTCATTTGCAAAAACAGGGTTAAAAAATATGAGTTTGGCACTTTCACCTTAAAGGCACATCTGTGCACCCATAACATTTTATAGCTACATTAATGGCACACAAAGCCATTAAAAGTAGATCAAAAGTACTAGCTAGAGCACACCTCCACAAAAATATATATGCCAATTTTGTCTTTAGCCTTCAGTAGTATTTATTAAGAGGCCTGCATTTCAGATTCAGGTGCATAATACTTTCGAAGCTTACTATTGTTTGGCTGAAAACACACTTGTTGATTTTTGTCTTAATATTGAAATAATATTGAAATACTGATGCTGTATCATCCAGCTGAATACCAATGCATACAGCCCAATTAATAGCGTTTGTAGCATCACAAGAAATTATCTGCTGCCTATCTTTACTTTTTTTTTTTAAACTAAAATTTTAAACTTTCCAGAAAGTGTTTATCAACACGATCTCAAAATCAAATTCTCTATTTTCAAAATAAACTCTTTAATTCAGAGCACATGCAGGACAAAGCTTTACCTTAATAATGTTCTGAAGAACTTTCTCATTTACAACAGCTTTATGGCAAGCTGTCTTCTGGTATAAGTCCACAACCACTTCCAATGATCTCTCAGCAAATGGTACATAATTCAATGCTACCCATTCAGCCTAGGGAAAAAATAGTAAATTACTGAACTATTTGCGAGAAAATATTAATTAAGGAACAAAAACTGTATGCTTTGTGTTGAACTCTCAGTTTAATGCATGCAAGGTTTGCTAAGAATATAGTCCAAGCAACAAAACTGCAAATACAGTGTGGTCTGACTATGAAAATGTACTCCACATTGAAGTAAAGTACATTTAAGTAGGAAAAATGTTGCAATCTAGGCAAGACAACTACATTAGGACAATCTTTAAAGAAATTTAACTCACCGGTGCAAATAGTTGTATCTAGTGTGATTCCATTGTGTTGCAGGACAAATAGAATAAGAAGAATTAATACATACATAACAGTTACCTCTTAGATTACACCGAATCAGATGCTCATGCTCAGTGAACAGCAGAGTACACAGATATAAAGAATTATTGAGTATGTCCCGTTTCTCTCCTGCATGTGCAATTCAAAAATGTGCAGTTTGAAGGAGTTTTCTCCATTCAAAACTATGGTGCCTTTCTATTTAATATAGTATCAAATATACGAGCAGATAGTTTAATTCACTGGACAAATTCAGACACATTCATCACGTCTGGTGTCCAGGCAAGAATCTTCCTACATGGAGGAATACAGAATATTAAAAAAAAAAAAAAAGAAAAGAAAAGAAAAGAAAAAGTAGAATTCAAAGGGAGTGAAAGAAGATAAAAGCATGTAAAAATACTAATAAAACAACTTACTACACAACATGCACAGCAAAATTTTTACAGATAGAATAAGTGCATCTGGCTAAACAACCTGCATCTGAAGGTGAGTTGTGTTCACCAGCCAAATGAAACAAGTGAGACTTCTAATAAATTACCTGATTATATTTTGCATTTGCAATGTGCTTTGTTTCCAGCTGTCCATACTGGGGAGGCTTGCAGGAAAATTCGACAAAGGCCAATAGCTGGTCGAAGATTGCAGGATACATTATCTGCATGTTTTCTGAGCCTACACATATAGCCTATACCAAAAGAAATACAAAAGCTTGAGCATTAGCATTTAAAAACCTGCCTCAATCCAAGGAGCTCCTACAAAAAAAATCCCCGTATCTGCCTCTTAGCTACCTCTGCAAATTATAAGGATTACTATTAACTTAGCTCACAAATTATTTTACTATACCAACAAAATGCTAAAACTGTAACAACACAATCAGTATGAAATAATCTCAGTGCATAAATACAGAATGATTACTACAGTGTCATGCAGGAACTGGACCATGCAAGATTTATGCTGTATAAAAGAAATTGTATAGTTCTAATACTTTCAGTTCTTACAGTTCTTATTAAACTTAAAATAAGTTTTGTTATTTTATTACAGAAAACTATGTGGAAAGATAGTGGTATTTACTAATCTATATATGGCCAGGTATCTCATTTTTTCTAATAAATGACACATTTTCTTTACAAACTCTGCTTTGACATGACATATTTATAGGTCATATACAAGTCCTGACTACTGATCTCACTCAGACACATCTTCTTTAAGTTCTACTTCAAGAAGCATTTAAATCTCAGAAGTAATTCATACAAAGTTTCTATAAGTAGTTAAACTTGTGTCTTACATAAATAAAATCAGAATGATATCATTTTGGCATAGCTGAAACACATAATCTTGTGTTAAAACGGAAAACATTTTAGGAAGGGTGTACTTAGAAGATGTCAAAGAAATACCATGTTGCCATAGCGTAACAATTTCCTGTTGCAAAATAAATCCCAGGGAAAAGGTAGGGCATCTATTTTCAAAGCCAGATACAAAGATTCTATGAAGCTTTTCCAATTATTTTCTGTCATTTTCAAAGTCTTGCTTTTCCTCTCCAGGTCCCTCCTCTCAAAGCTTCAAGACACAGTCTATTTATTGCTCCACAAAAAGGTCTTGAGCTTGTACTGTCATTTTCCTCTGGGGAGGAGTCAAACCCTTTTCCATTAACCGAAGCTCATTCATGACAAGTTGTGGCCAAACTCACTCCAGGTGCCACCAGCTCTGAAGCTGTTCAAACACAGCTTCAACGCTGAGGCTGTGTCAAGCCATGACGGTCGAGTGGCTAGAAAATATCCTAAGTCCTCAGCCGTGAGAGGGAGCAAGCCATCAGGGGTTACAGACACTGCCATCTCTAGATCATCCTAAAACCAAGCTGCACCTTCAGGCAATCTACAACGTGCACCAGAGCACTCCATGAATCATTAATAGCCTCTTTTCCACAGCTTCCCTCAATTCAAAACATGTCTAATTCCCCAAAACTTAACCAACATTATGAATATAGTGGAATACTGCTCCTCCTAAGAAAGCTGTCCTTCTCTCAAGTCCAAGACTGTACTGACCTCAGAAAAAGGCACTTGAATGCTAGATGCTCCCCTGTGTGGCTGAATGCTGAAGGTTAATTGCTGATCTGAAGCACTCGACACACTGCAAGACCATTTCAGCTGATATGCTGCTGCACCAAAGTCACTACACTAAATCTTAACAGGTTAATGCAAAATAATTGATGTAAGAAATTATTTTTTATAACACCACATGGATTAGAAAGGGAAAAAGAGCATCCAGAAATTCCTATATGAGTTTCATACAGATCTAACTTATGTACACGTATCTTCAACATCACCCCCAGAAGACTCGCTTAACATCTGTAACGGCAAAACTTCCAAATAGACTTGCTGTTCATTCTAGCTTGTTAGATTTTTATTATTGTTATTATTACTCATTTTAGGATCAGAGCTTCTGCAGATGCTACTTTTTCTGTACTGGTGAACAAAAGCAATAACTACTACTTAAAGCTTGTGCATCAGTAGGTTCTTGTTCTTAATATTTTATGAAACTCTTGTAAAATTTTATTTTACAAATAGAAGCATTTTCTGTCCAGTCTACTTAGTTATTTTCAGCTCTTAACATTACCTGTATAATATTAAAAGTAACTGACCTGGTACTCCATCCGTACTTTGAAAAGTCACCTATCTAGAACTGATTTTCAAAGGGGTTTATGTTTCTGACTGACACCAAGTATTTTTTATCTAAGAATAAAAAATGCATCATTATGAAAAATGCAAAAATGGCCTAGTAAAGTGTGTGACCAAGGATGCTGAAAGTATCTTTAAGAGCTGCTTATAAAATAGAGTAGTATTTACTGCATTGAGTGCATCTTTACATCCTTAAGTAAGGAGACAAATATAAAACAAAAAGTAATGTTCAGGTAACAATAAAATGCACAGAAACCCTAAAACATAATACTTGGCTGATCGTTGTTTGCTGTAAAAATGGATACGGTACTTTAGTTTTAGAAGTTTATGCTTTAAAGCATTCTAGTACAAACCTTTAAATTTTTGTATAGTTTGAGATTTATTTAACAACTCCCACTGCAGCTATTGTCATAGACTACAGTTATTTTTACTGGTCTCAGTGGCTAAGTCTGTGCTAACTGTTGTAAATGTAAATATATCCTTGAGCACCACACCCACAGCTCAAGAGGTTTACATACATACTGCCTACAGAAGCAGAATTCAAATGTATCTGATAACCAAATATGTATCTGTGTTCCTCTGTCTGAGGAGCCTGCTGGCTCACTGCAGCGTTGACCCGGACTGAATGTAGGTAGGCAGTGAGCACAGTCAGAGAATTCAGGCTTGGGTACAAATTTTAGCTGAGCTAATATGATGAAGCAGGCATTTAGACTACAACAGTGGAAGACTAGAAAACAAATTCTAATGAGGAATAAAAAAGAAAATGAACGAAGGGTCTAAAATGGATTCAACACATGGAAATCTGAAACAAGAACTACTAAGCTTGCCTTCCACTCCTGTGTTCTTGCATTAGCATGTCCTTTGCTAGTGCAATCACATAATAAAATCTCTATCAGGACAGCCAGGGGTTCGGTCTTAACATATCATTTTCCAGCTATTCCAGCTGCAATGTTGTTCCAGAACTTCTTACAAAATGAAAACCTAAATCTTTCTACATCGACAAAGAACAAAACTTTAATCTGATCCCACACTCGAACACTGAAGCAGGCAAATATTTACATGCTTTTCTTTAACTATCCCACCGGAACCTGCAAGTATTCCTGAGCATTAATTCAACACAGGAAAAAGACACTGCAGCATCCAGCAAAACCACTTCACAGCCAGCCTTTGCTTCACACATAGCACTGGCTGACTGCCTTGTCATGTGAATTCTACTGGGTTACGCAGCTCAGAGGGAAGATCATGAGACTTCACAGAACTTGCTAATCTCCAAATATATTTTAACTTAGTTTCTAATGACCTTATTGATGTTCTATTAGTAATATATGTATATATATTCCAACCATGGGATGTACTGTTTGATAGTGTACCAACGACTTCCTATTTGTATTTTCAAAGGCTTGGGCCTGTAACGTAGACATGTCTCTTTCTCACAGGGATTTGTTGCAGTTGTTTTTGCCATTTTGGAAAACTTCAGCTAAAACAGTTTAGCACCGTGACAAGAACAAGACTAGAAAAAAATATGCAGTTTTTCCTCATATTAAAATTTGTGGAAACCTTTTCTGTGAAAAGTGCCAGAAGCCTTTACTTTAACTCAGCAAGGCTGAGCTGCTGGAATGGAAAAGAGACAAAAAGGGTAAACCTGATTGGAATAGGGTGATGGTTTAGTGGATACAATTGGTCTTAAAGCTTCGTGTTACTTATATTCCCACATACAACACTGAAATTTAATACCAACTTCTAATCTTATAGTTCCGTTCTCAAAATACATTCATATTTCTTAAACCCACAAACTAAAGGTATGACTGCAAGATAATGATTTTGCCTTTCTTGTGGGGTTGAAATAAGTATGACACAAGCCAACCCTCACTAAGCAAAAAGAAAACAAGACACTGAACCGCTGCTCATTAAGTAGGCACCATACATTCTTTGAGCTGAATGAGACAGGATCCTGTCTGACAAAAGAATTTTAAAAAAGGTACGTCCAAGTAGTTAAGCAAAACAGTCATAACATGAAAGCCCAAAGTGACTGAAGTCAGGTCACATGAACAGTTTTAATTCTGGCATTTCTCAAGTTTTTTTCTTAAAGCAGTGCTTAATCTAAACACATGATCTCATTCATTATCAACTTTGTTTCTTTTGAATAAATGTTTTCTGAATGATCATATTTGCAAGGTCTTTTACTACTCCAGCAAGAAAAAGAATACTTTTATGTTTTTTTACTACCTAGTAAAAGGGCACCCTAATTTGCTGTCTACAAATTAATTTGCATGAACGGTGCTCTTTCAGGATGAGTTCTACATTAAGAATTTTTTATGCAGAGATGTGCCATTTTCCTTAAATGACTAATTAATAAGAGTTAAGAAGGTAGTCTGCTAGAAACCTTTTTAGGTTTTATGCTTTGCACGTACTCAAAATTCTCATGATCATCACTCTTCTAGACTTTGTTCATGGTAGTGCCTGGGCAACATAAGGAATACCATTTGGGAGATTATTTCCCCAGCTCCATGTGCAGACACTCATAACAGTACAATACTTAAATATTAGCTAGACCAGTAAATGGATATAAACGTAGCACCACACTTAAGGTATTTCTGCAACCTAGCAAAAATGCATTCCATAAAGATTACACCACTCCTTTGAACGCAGAACACCTCGGTCGCACCAGGACTGGAATTCTGATTGTTATAAAACAGTACACTGTGCATATTTAAATAAGTGAACACTTAAGTCACCGCACTATACTTCCAAGAAGAAGAACTGAGAGAGTGTAGTTTACCTTTCACCACACATTTGAAGTCCCATTATTACCTTTTGTAAAACATCTAAAGCTGTAAGCACTGCTTCCTGTAAACTTGTCAGAACTGCTTCAGTATAAGATGGAAGGATGAAAGGGGAAGCGTCAGAACTGATCGGAACTGAAACAGCACCATGCAAAATGACACCCAGCTTTTGGAGATCATCCATGCTGAAACCAGTTTTGATGTGTTGGTAAAGAGCTGGGAATATTTGAATTAAAGCTGTAAGAAAAGGCTGGCTGGGAATGAAAGTCAATTTATCAAAATTAATTGGAGGCTTTGTACTTTCTGAACCAATCCTATACCAGCTGTTCCAAGCTGCCCACCAAAGATTCAAATCTTCGATCTCGTCTGTTACTACAGGTAGTTCAGATCCATTGTATCTTCCCATTCTTTCCCCTATGGAGTCAGTTCTCATGAACGATCTGCCAAGACTAGTGGCAGTTGTTGTTCCTACCACCACAGGTACAGAAACATTGATAGCAGGTGGTGTGTCAGGCTTCTCTGAGTCTCGGACAGGAGAAACGATTTGTAAGATTTCCTGGAAGCTTTTCAGAGCAGCCAAGGAAACTTCATTATTTTTGCTGAGCGCTGCTGATTGGATGTGATCAAGAAGAACATCCCAGGCTTGGGAAAAGTCTCCTGTTAAAAACAGAAAAAAAAAAAAAAATCTACTTGGTATCGGCTTGCTGTCTCACTCCCCACCCAACTCCATCTCTGAAAGGCTCTTCAAGTACTTGTTCCTCTAACACAGAGAAATTTCATGAAGTTACAGGACTGCTTCAATGCCTTTCAAAATTAATCAGTTTGACAGTAAGTAAAGAGAATGAATGCAACAAATGCAACACACATATATGAAGAATGCAATAATATATGAGTGTTTATACCAAAATTACTAGCAATATATCATGTATCATATGTCATAACAGAAAAAAAATGTTTTGTTTATTCAGGATAGTGAAAAAAATTTGTTCTTATGCATAGCAGATGCCTGTTGATTTCAAAGTGTTCAGCATACCCAAGGAATAAAGGGTCAAATCTATAGTCAAGTAATGCGTTTTATAAGGAATTTTTAAATTCTATAATTGACCTGTAAAGAAAGGTTTCGTTTTTGGAGTTTGAGGTTTTTATTAACCTTTCATTAACCTTTGTAACCTTAACAAGAGGAAAAACATGTTCTGGCAATCAACCAAACACAAAAATTATTATTGCTATCATGCTACTGTAAGTTCAGGTTATTTGGCACACAGAATTGTAACTACTGAGATTTCATCTCAAGTACCATGACATGGAAGAGGAAATTGGTATTTAGGGTTTTGGGCTCTGAGGAGTATGAATTAAAAATTCTAATTGTCATCACATTTGAGGTGAGACAATAGAAACACACTTCCAACCTAAGATTAAGATTCTTGCCTGGTACTGTAACAGAAAAAAACATACAAAGCTGGAAGTTCATTACTGTATCTTTCAGTAATTTTAAACCATAAATTTTACCTAAAGGCTGCAGTAAATATCTCCGGGTGTTAAATATTCTTGCAACTCCAGCCAGTGTTAACACCCATGTCTCTGCCCACTGTTTCTCAGCTGTATCCCTTGAATGATGGATGAGGATGTTCCCTCCTCCTGATTCAATTTTCTCTTTGTCAGCTGTAGTAGAAGATTCTCGAACCCTATCCAAGAGGTGAAATAAAACCTGCAATAGTCAGAAAAAAAATGAAAAAAGGAGCAACTTTTAAAATAACATTGTTATATTCTCAGTAAAACAACAAAAATAATAAATTTTCTGTTATCCTTTATGTCCCTGTGTCATCTTGGGAATTCCGTTATTCTACACAGTCCCTGCAACAGCTAAGAGTACTTATCAGCTAACTGATGTTCACTTAAGAAGAGTTAGAAACAGCATGATCAGAACCACTGAGAACAGTGTTAGTACTAACAGAAGGCTACTGTTAGAGATCTGTACTAATCTATGGACCTCAGATACCTCAACAACAGGTGCAGTAGGCAATAGACTCAACCACAGCCCAATTTTTCCACAAGGCACAACCAACATGACTGTGATCTAGAACAAGGTATCTGACTGACCCTCTCAAAGAAGGGAGACAAAACAGAGGGCAAAGCAATGCTCAATCTAATATAAGATCAATCCAATCAGATGAATCTCAAATGTGGTGACTCTCAAAATATGGTGATATTTTCACACAACAGGAGGAGTCTTTACTCTGTGCAGGAAAGGAATAGCCCTTTTATACAACTCCTGTGTAAGAAAAAAATGATCAAGATAGAAAAATTGCATTTCATAAGAGGTTTTACAGACAAGAGAAAAGTGTAAAAAAATAAAATGAGAGGTCAGACTTCTGCAACCATATGTTATCTTTAAAAGA
Source organism: Anser anser (assembly GCF_964211835.1). NCBI lineage: Eukaryota > Metazoa > Chordata > Aves > Anseriformes > Anatidae > Anser > Anser anser. The sequence goes on along the minus strand of NC_139720.1, from coordinate 35,976,970 downwards.
ATGTTAATAAACTAGCTAATGGACATTGAAACAGTACACCAACTGTTAGCAGAATGAGAATTAAATTTTAAAAACCTTCAGAAGAAGCTCACACGACATACCTTCCATATCACTGTGTGCCACGTTGAATGTTGCAATAAAGTTCCATGAGCACCAATAGTGGAAAACAACGTCTGCCCAGCACTCTTTCTAACTGCAGGTCGGGGATCCACACAGAGTTCTCCAAGTTTGGCATACAGACATAACCAAAGACAGTCAAATGGTGGTGCAGGATGAAAAGGTCTGTTCAGCACTACCCCCTTTTCCTCTGCCTGTTTCTGCAACACTGCTTCTTCTTTGTTTAGTTCCTTTTCAATTATTTCACCTCTTTGGAAAAAATAATCTGAAATATTCCACTAGAAAAAAAATAAGATGTTGTTGCACAATAAAAATATTACAACACACTTAACGATCATGAAATAAATTGTTTCTCATTTTCACATTTAAAAGTGTTTTATAAGGTTCCCTACACTGATGGAATAAGATAGCACATAAATGCTGTAAGGTACAGAAAGTAATTTTCTCAGCCTTAGCTTTTAAGCCACAATTATACGTGAGATACCAAAAAGGAAAAGTTTGTATTAAAAATATGATACTGGTGAACATGTTTACAACACAATACTATTTGTTTTATACAACCCTGGAGTCAGGAAGATTAAAGATAAACTGTGCTCATTCAATTTACATATGATTCCAAATGACTGCATGGGATGTCAGTAACAATTTGAAAAACGGGTTTTGGCTTTCATTTGTAGAACAGACTACAGATTAATTTTCATTTGAAAAAAAAAAAAAGCTAGAAGCAGCATCACTGTAGGCTAATGTAAAACTCACCAACAAACCAATTGAAGTTAAGCTAATATTTAGCTCTTGATTGTGAAGTCCAAAGCTTCCTGCAACTTCAACAACTATCTGTAGACAAGTACATGGCATTGTTGGAAGAAAGTCTGTCACAACCAACTGAAGACACTGGAATGCAGTCCGTATTAAGGACTCTCTTAAAAAAACAAAACAAAAACAAAACACATACACACACTCTAATTTCAAGTTTCTTCAAGAGCACAGAAACTTTTCGAATACAGTACATCAGGAGATGGCAGTATTAGAAAAGAAATATATATATATATAAATTTTGAAATGAATTTACAAGATTTAAAATGTTTCAACTATACTTTTTTGAGATATGACATTCAGTTTAAGTTTCAACTTAAAGTATGTACCTAAAGTATGCCAAATGGATGGGAAAAATGTATTTTTATTTATTAGGAAAGATGCATGCTAATACAAAGGTAGTCTTACATGCTTCAATACTATATTATGTTAGTCAAAGTCTTTTGAAAATATCTGCCATTAAATACGTATTTAATAAATACTCTGCCTTCAGAATTAAATTCTGAACACAAACAGATAAAATAAAAATGTAGTTTGGAAAAGGTTTGTGAGAAGGAGTTCTCCATGAAGGAAGACTATCCACAACCAAAATCTTGTTTAGTGAGAGACAAAATGAAGGAATCATAAAAGAGCAGTGGAGTAAAGGTAAATACAAAATAGGGAAGACAAACTGCTACAGCTGTATTTAGATTTAAGTACAGTTTTTACAATGCTTAATATTTAACGTACAAAAGAAAAATCCAACGGTTTTTGACACAGAAAATGAGTGTCCTTCAAAATATATATTCCAGGGAGAAAAAAACAAAACAATCAGAGTAGAGATGTCAATTACTTATTTCAGAATCCCAAATAAAAGAACCTTTTTTTTTTTTTCAATTAATTCAAAATGAGTATCATAGGTGGACCACCGTATTGTAACAGCCAGCCTGAAATGGAAGCCAGAGAAATGCACACAAAAGTTCACATGGACAATAAAAGTATAACTAATAATTCTACGTAATAATATGCATACTGCAAATAGGCACCCATCCCACCACATTAAGATCAAAGGATATATCCTTGCTAAACTTATGGAGGAAATTTTCACACACTACTTTCCTTTGCATTCATTACATGAGTCTATGAAGTGAAACACACCCAAAATTGCTGCAGTTCCCTCTCCACTACAAAACTTCACAGGTATGTGATCTTCAAGGACTCTATAGGAAAAGGAAAGGAGGCAGGAAATGAAAGTATAGTTACACAGCTCATTTTGAAGAACTGCAATAATGGGCAAGTAACCTCTTTTTCTATATTCAAATGCAAGGCTATTAGAACAAATTCAAAGAAGTTAATTTCCTAATTAATGTCCTCACTATGCATTTGGAGAAAGGTTTCAAAGCTCTTCAGGCAAGTTGGAACAGCAATACAGCTGATCAAAATGTAAAATTGTCCTTAATGTTATGGATAGCCACCCAAAAGGTAAATACAAATGTAAGCAGCCTAAGTTTAGCTCTTGAAATATTTTGTAGTAACTTATCTACCCTTAAAATAAACTGACAACCCATTGAAAAGAAATTCTTCAAAGGAAGATTTCCTTTTGTTTTGCAGGCTAGCATTGTGCAATCAGAAGTGACTTCAGGATCAGTGGTTCTCAAAATGGCATCTTCTGTATTTATATCAGCCTGCCAAGACATTCTGGAATGCAAATGGATCTCTACCCTGGTCTCCAGGAGGTTCTCAGAGCAGAAGGAAGACACTTGTGAATAAAGTCTAATAGTCAACAGCTTATACTTAGAGTATGGTAGTGCCCACACTTTGAGATCACAGCTCTAAGTAAAGCAAAATATTTATTTGTTTCCCAAGGAAAAGAAGGCTTGCTTAATCTTTTTTTCCTACAGTAGTTGATATGAGGTGGTCAAACAATGCTATGTGTTTGAAGAAAAGTATTCTATGTTCTTTATAGGAAGGGAAGCATGGCTATCAAAAAGAAGATGCTCGCAACCAAGTATGCCAATATCCTTGGGGATTTTGGCAAGTATTACCGTCAGAGCAAGCAATACTGCTACAAGAGCAAAATCCTCCAAGCACTTGAAGAAGGGACTTAAGAGGTGCTCATACGACCAGAAGACAGAAACTAAGATGGACAGAAAAGAGATATATGCCAAAGTGAATTCTTTCAATACCCAAGTTTTCTGATGACCTATCATGGTACACAGAGTCATGACTAATACCAAAGAAGGAATAATACAGTCCAATCGTGCGGAAATAGTTCTTGATGCTGACAGTTCCAGGGTCAGATGTTCATTCCACTGCTCATTTCAAAAGAACTTCTTGCAACTTCACCTCTTACTTTCCCTTGTGTGCAAGAAGACTAGTCATACTCCCTAGCTATAACAATTATTTTGGTCTTCTGAAAGAGTAAGTCAGTAAAATAAAAGCATGCACTACATCAAAAATTACCAAAACTGTATGCCTGTTGAGTAAAATTGTTCATAAGCTAAAAATGACAACAAAAATGATGCTATTATCAAAGTAGTTATTAAATTATGAAAATAAAAGCAGGACTCTTTCTACTGTTGTCATTTTACATGATTTTAAAATTTTATTTTGACCACTTACCCCTGATCACTTCGGATTGCCCCCATGACTCCAAGGACCAATGGCCAACCAGGTCCTAAGCTGTCACCCTGACTCTGCAAAATCTGTAGCACGCACTCCAACTGCTTGATCCTGATATCAGGATGACTAATATTTGACAGTTCCTTGAGTGGATTCAATAAAAGCAGCTGCAGTCTCTAAAAGTAAACAGTAAGTTTTATCATCCTTAATAAGCTTTAACTGATTCTTAATTATTTTAATGTGTAATATGTGAAACCATGTAATATCAATCTAAGATTCTTAAGAAGATGTTTAATGCTGAAAGTCGTGTCAGACTGGCCCTTCTAAAAAAGCTCTTTGTAAAGGATCTCAGCAGGAAATCTGCATTTTTTCTTTGTTTTTCTACCAGGTCTTCAGGTTCCTCAGGGAGCAGCTACAGCATGCTGTCACAGTTGCATAAAAGTCATCATGCAACTTTATGCTCATTCAGGAGGGCCAGACTCAGCTTCCTACTAAACAGACCTTGAAAATACTATCCACTGAACCTCAGTAAAAATATTAGAATGTTTTATTAATAACGGGTTGAATAGCTGTGATTTAGAAGGCTAGGCAATTTATTTTTTTTTACATGCCACTACCTCACATACATACTTCAAAACATTCTGGAATTGTTTTGCACTCATGAGGGTGATCCACAATTTGTTCTAACAAACAGACATAATATGCAAGCATCACCACTCTTTGTTATGTATTTGAAAAAGGAAGGCAAGGGTAGCTCATTAGAATGCACGAGGTGATTTTCAATAGTTATAACTGAATGTTACAGCTGTAGGCTTTATAAACTCAATGGTAAAGTTGCTTTATGAATGCCTCCTATTCACTGAACTGCAGAAAACTTCCTCTAGGGAAGATTTTGATTTTATGTTCATTATAAGTTCCAGAAAAGGAGGAAAGCAGTTTTTCCATAAACTTATTTTACCTGATTCTGTGATAATGGAGGATCATGGCTGAATGTCAGACCTGCTTTAATGAGAGAAGTTAAAGCCTCTGCTCCCCATTCTCTCATTCTGGAGTTGGGATGCTGACAGACCTGAAAACACAACAGTGTTCTGTTTAAAGGCACTTTTATTTAACCAAAATTTGAATATATATAATATTTAAAATTGGTATTTAAATTGTAGTGGACCTTAACATACAATATTTTAGTAAAATATTTTACAACAATACAAAAAATCTCTAAATGTTAAATTTAATAGTAAAAAAATAATAATAAATTATTTTTTGAATGGACGTACCTTCTGAATAAGGAAGCAACAGGAAGCAGTGAAAGACACAGAAGGAAACAAATTGAAAACCACAGCAGTTCAAGTCAATACATTCTCCAAAATCAACATACTAACTGCTGTTTCAGATATTGATGGGCTAAAAGGTACCAAACAACTCTTCTTAGGTTCAACTCACCCTTAAGCTACTATAAAATACTAAAGTTTCATCTTTCACACACACAGCTTAACATACATAATCACGTAAGTAAGCATGACATTAATCAACTCAATAAGCGTCTACTTTTCAATGGTCCCAAATACAAAAAGTGACTACTTATTGAATGTAAAATAAGTGTTTATGCATCATTATTTCAAAAACTTGACAAAACAACAGTGAACACTATTTCACACTTAAGTTCAAATGTCTTCATTCCCTTCTCTTTGTCTTCTTGTAATCTAAACCTAGTATTTTTTCTAATTTTTTTTTTTAGAAAAGAACAAAATAAAAGCACTGTGCAAACCCATTGCATAGATACACAGTATGAACTGTAATCCTGTATCTGTTGCCCTCAAATAAATAAGGTATCTACAGACTCATTGACCTCTATATAATTTTTGATATCCACCCTTCCAGCTCTAGCTCAGGTGGTGAGAGAACGCAGCACCTTTCAAAGTCCAAGGCAGGATGATAAGAAAGGCAGATGGTTTGGATTGGGTTGGTGGGCTGTCTCCTTATTGGACACTAGCCAAACTGAAAGGGAGAGCTATACAGAAGAGGTAGCTTCGTGTTAAAAAATGAAGAAATAGCTATTCTACTGATTTTTTTTTGTTACTTTATATAAGATGACAAAATTTGAAATACTTCATTGTGCTCCGAATCTTATCAGATAATCAGTTTAAGAGACAGAGAAGAAATTCTTCCCTCAGGCTGTTTTTAACTGAATTTGCAGCTGGTGCTCTCTCCTTCCTCACTGTACCACAAAGACAAAGGTTTAAACGTAAATAAGGCAGTACTTTAAAATAAATTGATATAGACTATGCATTTCCTACAAAACACTGACAAATATCCAAAATGGATAACAGACTGAAACAGGCTGCTTGCTTACTAGGTGAAAACACGGTGTCCCAAGATGTGGATGGTGAACCTTATTGTCTTGGAGATGAAGAAAGGACAAGAGAAAGAGATAGTTGTGCTTTAAGTCTTTAAACCTTTAAGTATCCAAATTTTTTTTCCTAGATAAAAGATGATGTGGATATGATCTCCCTGTAGAGGCGGCCAATCCTTCGTACTGTTTGAAATAATACAGTGGTTCAAAGGAAGCACCTGACACTCTGGAAAATGAGGAAGAAAATCTCTCTGCTTGCATTGTGCTTTTATCACAAGGTTTTGTGGGGGGTGGGAGGCTGCAGGGATGCCCTCTGTGAGAAGAGGCCAGGAGCTGCCCTGTGGCGGGCACTGCCAGTTCCTGACAGCTTCAAAAGGGACTTGCTGCTGACCAAAGCTAAGCCAGTTGGCAATGCTGCTGACACACCTCTGTGACAGTATATTTAAAAAAGGACAAAACACATTGTGCAGCAGCTGTAAGAGAGGAGTAAGAAAATGTGAGAGAGAAAAACTCTGCAGATGACAAGATCAGTGAAGGAAGGAGAGGAGGTGCTCCAGGCACGCAGCAGCAGTTCCCCTGCGGCCTGTGGAGAGGCCCCTGGTGGAGCAGGCTGTCCCCCTGCAGCCCATGGGTCCCACACGGAGCAGATCTCCACGCTGCAGCAGAGGACCTCATGCCCGAGCAGGTGGACACAACCTGAAGGAAGCTGCAGCCCACGGCGGAGCAGGCTCCTGACCAGAAATGCAGCCTGTGGAGAGGAGCCCACACTCGAGGAGGTTTTCTGGAAGGAACTGCGGCCCATAGGGGGCCCCATGCTAGAGCAGTCCTGAAGAACTGCAGCCCGTGGGACTCACAGTGGAGCAGTTTGTGAAGGACTGTATCCCAAGGGAGGGACACCGCACTGAAGCAAGGGAAGGAAGTGAGAAAGGAGTGGCTGAGAAAGTGCTATGGACTGACCACAGCCCCAACTCCCTGCACCGCTCGTGGCTGAGAAGGAGGTAGAAAAATCGGGAGAGAAGATGAGCTTGGGAAAAGGGAGGGGCTGGCCAGAGATGCTTTTAGTTTTATTTCTCATTATTCCACTCTGTTATTAATTGTCAATAAATTAATCTTCCTCAAGTCAAGTCTGTTTTGCCCTTAACAGTAATTGGTGAGCGATCTCCCTGTCCTTATCCTGACCCATGAGCTTTTTTCATCATATTTTCTCCCCTTGTTTTGCTTAGAAGGGTGAGGGAGAGGGTGGTGTGTTGGCACTTTGCAGCCTGCCAAGGTTAACGCACTACAGTCCTTTACCCTCTGTAAACCTAACCCTGTTCTTGTATTTCACTCTTCTACCTAGCCCTGTAAAGAAATAAAACTTTACAATGATATTCTTTCCCTTGTTTTTAGTTTCAAATTCAGAATTTAAGATTTTTTCCTTGTTGAAACACATTTTCCAAGGAAGAGTCAAAATACTTACTCTACAAATTGAAATGGGATTATGACACCTATGTTGCTAGTATTCTCTTTAAGAAACCATTTTAAATGTTAATTTACATTTATTAAAAACAAACAAACTTCATTAGTATACCTAATGGCTCCAATCCATCTGGTATGGACATAAAAACATATCTTAAAATCTCCCTAGATGAATCCCAAATAAAGCCTGTTTGTGTTACCATAAGTAAAACACATATATATAAAGACCAACAGCAACATAAAGACAGTCAGTAAGAACTACAAAATACTGGAATTTAAATATTTAAATTAACTTTTAAATTCAAGCTGTGATGCAATCAAAGTGCAAAAACAACTAACATGAAACAGAACACCTAAATACACGTCAGATTAAAAGAAATATTTACTCTTTAAAAATGCATTGCCACAAGGTCTTCCTTATTACAAACTAAGTTCTAGGACAACTGATAAAAGCAATTATTTACCTCCAGGAGATGACCCGTCAGAGGTCTCCAAAGGATCTCGATCCTGTGCATGTTAACTAGTCCTGTTTCCAGTAATTTAGCAACAGCAAAAAGCGATGGTTCCTTAGTAAAAGGGAATTTGAACACATGACTTTGAGGTAACTTAGATAATGTCAGAGCCTTTCACTACGTTCTAATTTGTAAATTAAGATGTAACTAAGTCTCCACTGAGTACTGCATTTCACAAGCGGTTGTGACAGCATTCACAGCCGAGGTAGTATGGCTGGGAAGTTTCCACAGCCTCTGCAGTACTTCATGAGAAGCCACAAGGGGGTAGCAACAGCCTATCACGAACAATATTTTTTTCATATTTTTTTTAAATAGTTTTCTCCAAGTTTGAACAATAAACCAGAGCCATAATAATCCTATCAAAACTCCCATTTTTACATAGTCCCCTCTCCAACCAGTTTTATAACATATTTTACTAGCAAACCAGCCTTCTTTCCATCACAACTTTTAAAGTTAAAATTTTATATTATTTGTTCATATACAACATTTAAGACTCCCCTTATGCTCTATCTTCCATCTGCTTCATCAACGCCCTGCAGGAATATGGTACATTTCCCATTCATCAAATACACATGCAAATATTTTCTATAAGCTCCAATAAATCAATAGACATATATTCAAAATTGACTGTTGCACTGGAATTATTCTGCTCCTCACCATTCACATTTCTGCTGATATTTTATTCTCATTTTCAACCGGTTTTTAAGCACACAAAAGATCTTATTTTAATTCATTATCTTTTCTTTGCCTTGTTACTGTAATTGTCAAATATTATCAAGTATACTTTGTCATCATTATCTCTAGTGTAATAGATCAAGTGAAAACTTTCACAAATCCTCCTCTGAGATTAGATTATGACTAGAAGACATATTCAATTTTCTTCAATCACACAGTCTTTAAACTTTCTGAGCTAAAGATTATTTTCTGAGGCCAACAGGAATACTACTATTTTCCCAGGTAAATGAGAAAAACCTTTTTATTTAATATCTAAATTGTTATGCTTTACCTGAAATATATCATAAAAATTTTTGAAAATTAGCATCTCACAGAACATACTGTGCCAGTCAGAATACCTATCCTCTGAAATTACAAGGACTTTTAAAATTTTATCCATCCATGATCTGATAAATGGAAACACATGACATTATTCCTTACCGAACAAAAACCACAGCAATAACACGATGAGAATGCCCACAGGATTTAGTAATCATAGAAGCCATTATAAACAAGACATTCTTTGGTTCATAATTTATTTTTTATTCTGGAGTAAAAAATCCAATGTATTACTGTTTTAACATTAGAAATAGTTAGCTTAAAAGACAAATGCAGAAGTCATCTGCTTTTTTCACAAAGGCACATAAGAAGAAAATAGACAACTCTTTTTATACCTTATTGTTTCCATAGGCCATATCCATGGCTTCCAGAGACAAGGAGCAAAGGGCATTTATTAAGTGATGTAAAGACACATCATCAAGGTACCTGAAAAATAACAGCTATCAAAACCCAACCAAGTTTGATACACACGCGTTATTTTAATTGTAAGATAAGATTTCTTACTGTGAGCTTTCAAAAAGCCTTGAAAGTATGTTGGATATAACTGGTAGATCAGTCATAACTGCTGTGGTCAGAACCTTGAAAAGAGACAGATAATTATCTCATAGATTGCAACAGAAAATACTGCATAATCATTAACTATAAAATGTACAATCATGCTTACTGTGCTGGGTCCTTCCACAGCTCTTCCAGGTTTTAAGGCACCCCCAACACCAGGCTTCAGCCCCAGAATCCACACAAGATGCTGAAATACAAAAGGATGATTTTCAGCAGAAAAGCTGAGATGAAACAAACATTCTACTCAAGTTAGCTTACAGCCTTCCAACTAGCCAGAATTCAAGGAAAATACTACAGTACTTACTCAAGACAATTCAAAGTACACCATTAATAGAATTTATTTTTTTTTTTGGTTAGTCACATAAAATCTCAAAACTAAAGTACAAAGAAATGCAAGAAATCAGAAACCATAAATATTTTGAATCATACCTGAAGAGTAGCCAGGACAAGTTGCCATGATGTACCAAGAACAGCTCCATGGCAGTGAGCTAAGTTGAGTAATGTCCTCATACACTGAATATTTTTTGAAGTCAGCTGGAAAGAAAAAAAAAAATCAAAACACGTTTTTTATTATTCTGTAATAAGAGTGTTTCTAGGTGAGCTGGTTTTGGCTGGGATAGAGTTAACTTTCTTCATAGTGGCTCATACCTGATGGGTTTTAGTTTTGTGACGAAAACAGAGACACGCTGAGATGCAGAAAGGAGCATGTAAGGAGGACAGATTGTTTACAAGTTGTACTTACCATTACTGTTCCCTGTGGCTGAAGAGCTAAGGGTTGCCCTACTGCTACAACTTGCTGATGAGACTCACTTGAGGGACTGATCATTTGAACATTCTGTCCCTGAATGGAATATGCTAGAAGAAAATGAAAAAAAAAAACAAACAAATTTTAAATCCAGTACTTAATGCAGTAACAACCACCACCACTCCTGAGTGACAGCAAACATACTCCTAAAAATGTTTTCACAGTATTAATTTTAAGATAGCTTACATTTCATTGAAATACTTAATTGAAACCTTCAGTTATATTTAGATTATTATATTATTATCTTATGGGGTTAAAGGAACTAGTAGTAATTTCTCCCTCTCTTTTGCAATATATTAATATGTTTTGTGTCGAGACTAAAATATTAGTGCTAAGATGCTAAGGTACAAGCCTCAGATTATGTCTCAACTCAGTCACCTGTGGTTATTATCTGTAAATGGTATGACTGTGCGATATCGCTTTACTAGTGTTCTCAGATTTAAGGTTTCACAAGTGCTACCTAGTGAAGTCTTCCCAATGCAGGACTACAGGCAACCCTTTCTATAATTCACTTGCTAAAAGAAGAGTAACCTAACTAAAATAGTATTAAGTTCACTGCTTCATCTCCCCAGAGATTAGTGTAGCTCAGTCACATGTACTGCTTCACAGACTTGTGATCTAATAATACACTTAGCTTGTGAGCTGGAGAAAAGGTTCCACTCCTTGTTTTAATACTACGGTATTTTTGTTTCATATTAAGAGGTCTAATAGTAAACCCAACTGCCTATTCACCAGGTAGTTGGAATTCGAGCTACACAGCAACTAATTTTCAAAATCAGAAACAGTATATCCTCACTTGACATGCCCCATGATTTACAACATTATCTCAGGATATGGGAAGCACCGATTGAATCTCTTTGAAGCTCAACGGAGCTCAGAACTTAAGACCTTCTATTTAGTTAGTAAGTACTCCCAATCACTATACAATTGTAGAAAAGACTGTAGCACACCACAAATGTAGGATCTTCTAGTCAGATACTAATTATCTGAGTTTCTTGACAGGGACTTTTTTGAAATTTGAATGCCTTAGTTACATATCCTAACAGATCTTTAGGATGACAGACAGATCTCCTTAGAATATGAACTTCTGATATATGCTAAGCATCCAGGGAAGTTTTAGGTTGACTAGAATGATACCTAGCAGATGCTGCAAGACTAAGTAGTTCTGGAAAGGAGGCAGTCTAGATCTTGACTATAGATTTTGAGTAAATTTAGTACAGCCAAGTGCTTTATGCCAAGCAATAATATTGTTGTGTGTCTTTGCAATCATACCCTGATAAAAATAGGGGTTTAGATTTATGGACAATATATGGGACAAAATTAAACACATTTAAACAATAAAGGAAAATCCATATACTTACATTTACTGGACAGAGCCGCGGTTGTACTGTTTAATACAGTAAGGGCATAGTGAGGAGGCAAGGAACCTTTGCAAATGGCAGTGATAAAGGCATCTCTTGATGTTACAAGACCCAGTCTTCCACAAAGCGCAGCCATGGTCAATTCTGCTTTTAGAATATTTTCAGTAGCAGCTTCATCAGTGCTGAAAAACAGTATACATCATTTAGTAAGAATTAACCCGTGGCACAGAAGGCAGCTAACCAAAAGTGAAATGAATGAGAACTCATACTTTAATGCTATAAATACTGAAGAGCAAGCATAACCAATCAACAGAATTCTCCAGGTCTGTTTCCTATAAAATTGGTCCTTAGTTATGAATGACTTGGCAAAGGAAACTATAAGGAGATATTTAACACTAATTTAAGAAAATAGTGTTTGATAGCGAAAGACTCTCTGAAAGCAACAATAAAATTACCAAGGTTATTACTTAATAAACAGCTCTTCCACTTGAAGAATTGTACATTAAAACAAGTACTGAGATATTATTTAGGCTTTTATAAACATTAGTCACAACATGAGTAGAATCACTTCAACATGTTGAAACATTCAGAGTAATAAAGGAATAAAATTCATTTAAATAGTTTAAATGCAAGTCTTTGAAAATCTGATTAATTCTATATTGAAATATATTAAAGGTTTACTTTAGTATTTTGGGGACCTTCATGTAGTTTACTTGTAACAGCTCAGTCTAGCCATCACTAACCCACAGACACCTCTCTACTTACGCACTACAAACAGCTCTCTCAAACAACTGTCAACCAATATAAAAACTCAGTTCAAAATACAGCTTGGAATTGAAAAATCAAGACAAATGGAAGACCAAATACCTTGCATCAAGTAGGAGGGATAATGCAGCAAGAAGGCCACACCAACAGGCATTGACCATTTCTTCCCAGACAGCTCTGTTAACTTCAATGAAATACATATACTTGTTTATAGTAGAAATGCACAATTGAAAGTTATTAAAGTCAAATATTATCATGAACATTCAATGTTTGCTACCAGAACTTTTCAAGTTTGTGTACACATGTATATATGCATGCACAAACACACATACATGTGTACACAAACACACATTAGTACTTAAACAGTCACATTTGAAGTAATATTGCTGAAGTAAAAAATGTCACCAGTGCAATACTTATTCTAAATTACATTTTAAAAACCCTATGAAGGTATATAGAACTATTTTTAATCATTGTTTACAAAAACAAGCAGGCATAAGTGCATAAGTGCAGGACATCGGATAAACAAGAAATACGCTACTGAAATTTTTCAGAGAAGGAAAAATCTCTCTCCACTCACATTTACATTTCCCCAGGTTCTTGGATTTTTTTTTCACTTCTCTAGTATAAAACCAATATAGCCTAACAGAGCTATAATCTGCCCATATGGATTCCCACACTCCTCCCTCCCTCTGCCAGGCCATGGCAAGCCCCCAGGCACAGCGCGAGCTGCCTGCAGCACCATGGAGAGCTCTGCACTGCTGAGGCCGCAGACCCTGCTCCAGACAAACCCATTTCCTCTCCCTTCTGTGGAGCTGATGCCTCAGTCCAAACTTCAGCTCTAGAATCTCAGCTTCCTTGTACACAAGCCAAAATCACTGAAGACCCAAGTCTTTTTGTACGTACATATACAGGGTCCTCATATGCTATACAAATACAAGACGTAGTTGGTATTATTTCCACTTTTAAAGAAGGTAAATTCTTCCCTAAATAAATACTTGCATGTTATTTCAAGTCTTTCCATTAAAACATTTGTCTTTTCATCTTGCTAGCAGAAATACAATTTTCTGTACTATGGCCGTAACTGCCACATTTCTTTCATTCAGGCTGTCCCTTAAAAGCTAAGGACACAGGAAGGCAGAAGAGTAGTTCTGGAGAACAGAATGTCTATTATCTCCCTCACATCCCACTTACATGGTATTAATGCTGTAGAACAGCATTAATACACCATGAGGAGTGTACGGCTAAGGTGCAACAGGACAGAAGCAGTATATCAGATCAAGTTTTTTAAGATAACTGCTGCTCTGTTACAAAACAAACGAACAAAACAAAAAACCCTTACTTCATTAAAAGTTTTTACATAAGATTTCAAAACAGTAAATTCAAACAACAAAGCATCAACTCTCTTACTCCTGCTTTACATAAAATTGTTGTATGTTATATAATATTTGCATTTTCAAATACCTAGCTCTTTGTCTGATTGGTCAGATACAGACTGCAAGTCTTGCCGCTCTGAAGCTTGTGCTGGTAATGAAGTTGTCTCTGTTGTGGTTTGATTGACTGTTTCTGCCTCTCCCAACTCTCCTTCAATCATGGTAGTGATACCACGGACAAGATCCAGTAAACAATGAAATGCCACCGACATGGCATAGCCTTCAGGAATTGTAGGTGGCTCTACTTTGTCCAGCATTTCCAAACTGAAAAATTGAAAGCATGACAAGCAATCATGTAATAGTACAACTGTGAGTAAGAACAGTGACAAAAACAAGCATTCTCAACTCAAGAAAATCAACTACTTGACTATTAAGTCACTAATGAAAAGAGTAAATGAGTCATTAAATAAAATAGCAAATGAAAGGGAACAAACACTGAGTACAGTATTTAGACCTGTCAATAAATATTTTAAGAAATTAACACACACAAGCAAGTATCACTGAATGAATTATTCGACTTTCATTATTGTTTTTACTTATAAGGCTGTTCCAAAGAACAGAAGCACATAGGAATAACAGAGATGATAGGTCAGAAAGTCATGACAATGTAAATATTGTTATAATAAATTGATAACAAGCCAGATGTTTCATGATCGTTATCTTTTCAGTCCATACAAATGGAAAAGCCTGCCATAGGAAGATAATGTATGACCAAATATCCATCACCTATATGCACAGGTAGACAATATAAGTTACTTGTACAAAGAGGAAATGTTTACATGATTCACTGCTGAATACCACGCAGTTAAACCATCATTATTCTGGAATTGCAGCCTCACTGCCACTTTTCTTCATATTTTACTTTAAAAGAACTGCTGGGTTAAAAATCCAACAGGAAACAGATTGTAGCTGCCACAGCAGCAGCGTCTGCACAAGGCAAGGTGGTCTGTTACAGAAACTACCTGCTACCCCAACAACTACTATTTCATGGTTTACTTTACAAAACGTTGTTAGACAGACTAGGCATTCCTAGTCTACATACTAGCTACAATATACCAGATACTTTTATACAGTAGTGCCATTATTCCTTTCTGCCCAAAAAGCTTTCTTTCTCCAAAAATGTAACACTTCAGTTATTACTTCAACTTTCTTGAAGATGGCTGCCAGACATATCTGAGGGCATATGCAATATAGGTAAATCATATGTTCAACTTTTTTTTTCTCCTATTATAGTGGGACAGGGCAAGCATAAAAAGGGGTGGAAGAAACAATACTCATTCCATACAGGAACAGTAACGACAAAAATAAGGTAGTTAAGACACAAAAACAGAGTTAACAATTAAGAAAAATGAAAAGGTAGAAAAGCAGGAGGCTGCAGTAGGTGGACAAAGCATGAAATAGTTTTTATCTACTTTTGTTTAAAAAATTTCAGTTCCTGAGAACAGCCAAACAACCTAAAAGAATATTCATGGTCACTGTTGGAATAAAAAGTCAACACATATTTGCTGTTAAAGTCTTGAAATCTGAGGATGAATCTGTCCTTCTAAATCTGAAAGGCAGATAAAGTACCTTAAAAAAAGTAGAGATGCATGTTATTTGCTGATTTCACTGAGTATTAGTGTGCCAAAATTTCACTGGCTGTACAAATGATCTGGAAGAGGTTGTATAATAATTTGGAAGAGATGGACCCTCAGTGGTCATGAGTGATGTGAAAAGATTTTCACTATTTTTCACTATTTCAAAAAGCATTGCAACCTAGTAACACAGCTCTGTAAATTTAGAAACATTTTCACTCTGCAAAATCTTCAGGAAAAAACTAGTAATTGGTCATTCTAAGAAGTATTCACAGTCTAACCTTCATCTATAGGTCAATACATTGCTTGGAATGACAACCTGGCCAATATCTACCAGAACATCCTGTTCAATAAAAAGTGTAAATACAGTAAAGCGGGTCTAAGAAAACTGTTTTTTCACTTCCACTGATGGCTTAATGTCCTTAATGTTTGTCATTGCAGAGCCCACCAGAATACATTCTAACATTGTTATATACTATAACAAGGCCTAAAAGAGAAGAGTTATACAACAACAGTATGGTAGAAAAAAAAATCCAACAGATGCTAGAGCCATAGGGGATGTTTGGATCAGAAAACAGAGCATTTGGACAAAACAGTTAAAAATCAGACCACCCCACTGCACAAGAAAGGCCATAATATACCTCAATGCCAGCTAAACGAACACCTCAATCATCACTAATAAAAAAAATCCTTAGACAAATTATAAACAAAAGTACTTGTTACATACAAAAAGATAATGGTACTTACTAGGTAGCTTTAGCACTGCCTTGTACTGTTACGTTCAGGATAGGTATCCAAGTTCCTCTGTACTCGAAGGCAGGTAATACAGTTGCACCGCCCCCCATTCCAAGCACTCCAGGGTTTGTCTGTGCTGATCCAGTGCTCCCAGATGCATTGCTTCCTGTTCAGGAAACCAAAGTATTAAAATTAACCATTCCCAGAGGCTAATTTTAGTGATCAGCAAACATCCTTTTTCTGTACTTATTTTTTTAAGTTGAGACATGTAGATTTATCTGAGATGCCCTGCTCAATACATCACCATCACCAAAACAAAAAACTATTTTTGAGCTCCCCCTGCTGTCTGCAACATGGTATTATGTGCAAAAGAATCAATTTAAAAGGTGTAGTTGATACTAACTGCCCTACTTTCAGTCAGAATAAAATGTTTTGTGAAAGGCATAGCAACAGCAGCATTCATAACACACTGAATAAAGCGAACTTAAATAGACTCAATGAAATAATATATATTTTATTGAAGATTCACACATATTTAAATAAAATTTAAGGACTATTTGAATAGTTGCATTTAGAAGTAGCAGGAAAGTAAGGCTAATCATTCCAAGACTGAAGATTACCGCAAACTTTAAAGATTTCAGAAATGAAAAGCCACATGAAGAAACTCAAAGAGAACTCCAGTGTGTGAATTTGCGCCATCCCAAGGTACAAATTAACACCATCAGGGAAGAGCCAACAACATGCCAAACAACAGCTAGGATGGAATAAATTTTGGTTCCAATGCAAAAAGCCAAAAATACAAAACAAACAAACAAACACAGATGAAAAGACAAGGAAGTCTGTATAAATACATTTCCTGTACATCGAAAGAAGTCTGTACATACTAGGAGTAGGTACCACAAGTGCAGATTCCCAAAAAGGTGACTCACAGCACCTAACTTCAGAATAACAACTGCCATTTTGGTGTGCTCTCGTTTAATTATGTAGAGAGGCTAAACTGCTAAATCCAGACAATACGAATACATGCAAAAACATACGGGAATACACTTCAATACAGTAAAGCTTAACAAGTTAAAAAACAATACCATACTGGTAAAGTGGTCAACCAAGCACTGCCACTGACATGAACACAATTGCACTGGTGCAGTTTTCTGCAATCTCACCAAGCAGTCACACTTATAAACTATTTTTTTTTAAATCAACTTAACTCCTTACAGTGGTAAAAAGGCTTACACCAATATAATAGTGACACAAAACTTAGGCAGATGCAGCTTTCACCTTCTCCCATGAAATGGCTACCCATTGCAAAACTGAAGCTCTGAAGTCAACCACAACTGAATAAAACAGCCTGCTGCTACAGGACTACCATTGCGGCCAGAAGATTCAGTTCAAAAATTAAGAATTGATATGTTCTTTGTTAGAGATGGCCACAGAAGGAAAAGAGGCACAGAGATATGCATAAGAAAGAGACATGAAAAATGCTCAGACAAGAGGAATTGAAAAGGTAAAGGACAAACAAACTGGAACGATAATCCAGAAAAATAGTGACAGCACTAAGGGTATGTCCCTTATGCAATGCTGTTTCACGTGAGGAAAAAAAATGTAAGTTTTGAGGAGAATGAGGATTTGGTGAATGGCTTCTTGTGCGTGTGGTGTGTGTTATATGATGAAAATATGCAGTTTTATGCTTTTCTAATTTACTTAAGTGCATTAAACTAACCTAGAAATAATAGAATTCTTCTATCAGCTTCTATACAGATAACTATCAAACAACAACTGACATAAATTTCTTCACGGAAGCAATGTTAACACCAACTTGTAATTCAAACTTCATGAGGGAATCCTGGGATGTACGAGTCTAAACACAGACTTTTTAATGTTTGCTAATTTAGTAGTAGACATGAGAGATAATAAACGTAATTAAAATATAATTATCTCTTTTAAGAAGGCATGTCAAAAGACAGCCTTAGAAATTCTTATGTTGTTTGTTGCTAAGGTTTCTGCTTCCAGAACCCTGGGAAGAAGCAGAAAGCCCTAATTCAGATGTGACTACCTGCAAAGGGATTAACAGGAAAACGATTCTTCCTTATACCAAATATAAATATACTATGTGAAACACCACAACCCTGGCTGCAAGAAAAGATAATTAAGTTTAGTTTCAGTAAGCGACTGTTTTCAGCTTACAGAAAAAGATTATCCATAAAGCACAGATCCGTCTGTTTACCCTTTAGCTTCCTCCGTCCAGTTTTGTCCCTAAAAATCCAGACAAATTTGCTATCACCTCTCAAAAGAGGAAGGGAACTGTCTAACTAGCTTCAGTTGCATGCAGCCCTCAATGACATCCACCCCGAATCAGACAGAATTCAGTCAAGTTTATAATAGTCAGAAATTAGAGATACATCCCTCATAATTTCCCTCAAAAAAGTTGCAAACCAAGGAGCTTGTAGAAGCAGATACAGATCAGTAGGACTGCTACTCTGCTGGCTGTGAGCAGTCCTCTCAATGACACAGGTACATATGTAAAATCATTTAGTGTAACAGACCTGAAAACTAGCTTGTCTTGAACTATCACCTAAATGAATGCTAGAGAATTGTATCAAACCAAAAAAAAAAACTAATTTGATCATTACAAAAGAAAAAAAAATTTTAATGAGAGCAAGGACAAGGCTTTACCAGTTTGGTTTGGTGTCACTGATGCATTCCCTGTGCTTGGTACAAGAAATAGTGACTGGATGAAGGACCCCAGAGCATTCACAATATCACGGAAAACTTTCGTGGAATGTTGCTTCATATCATAGGATTGACAAAAGGACCTGAAAAGTATTTTAGGAAATATAATAAGCATTTGACAATTTGGAGACTAAAAGCACATTTTAACTGCAAATATTTAGGTGAATAAACTTCATTTTTGAGTAAATGTTTCTTTGATGCTGGTGAAATAGAGAGGGTTTAGAATACACTGCATTAGAATAACTGTAATTCAGTCCTTCCTGGATAATAAGTATTGCCTACTGATTTATACAAAATTATCTTGAAGAGTTTATTGCATGTAAATTTCAAGATTCAAGACATTTATGACATTTTAGGAAGTATTTTCCACCAGAGAAAAATAAAAAGATTTCTTAAAATGTAAGTAAAAGTGAAATTTGATGTATGTTATACCTTAATAGCTGAGGCTGCACACAAAGCCTGTGAATAGATTCTACCGCAACAGCTCTTAGCCACTGTGGTTTGTCTGCATCCAGAAACTTAACCAGCAATGACAGAAAGATCTCACATTCTGTTACCTAAAAAGATATTGTTTATAGCCATTAGATTAAAAGAAAAAGCCTTCTGCAGCATATTTTCTCCAAAAATCTTCTGTTTCATCTTAGGAGTCCAATCTGTGCAAATTTTGCACAGGATCTAAAAAATACCTTCACTAAGTATTTACTCAAAATTATGCAAAAAACATACCTAATAATCTGTTTTGCCAAGCTAATACATATGCAATTGTATTGAAAGAGTTAAATTCTTTAAAGATATTTGAACAAAAATCATAAATATGCTACAGTAAACAAATGAAAATGAAAAAAAAAAAGCTTTTTTTTTTTTAAAGCAAATACCTAAAACTTGGGAGGTACAGAACAGCTGAACATGTGTTTTTAATGAACATTCTGTCAACAGCTTTAGCAACAGGAGTCAAAAGCCTCTTAGCAAGTATTGTCAAAATGCAGTAATCAATGTTATCTAAAGCCAGACAAACAATATAGGAAGATTAAAAAGGTTCCCAAAATCTTAACTGAAAGAAAGTGAAGTGTAGAAAAGACAACAGTTAATCTACTCAGAGAATTTGTATAAGCCCACATTTAATAAAATAATACGTGTAGAATACATGTAAACACAAACACACGTAAGAGGAAGACAATATTTAGACTTTTCTTCCCTCAGTATATGTCAACAGTTCCCAGCAGGTAATTGATGTTATTATTCACCACAGTACTAGCATATATCTAGAAAAACAGAATTGCATAAAGAAAATTTGAACATAATCTTACCAGCAAACTGTAAAACTGCTTAATCAAAACAGAAACTACTCTCAGCAAGCGCATACAGATGGGGAAATACGGTTTTTCCACTGGTGCTGGGGAAGATGATGTGCTAGAACCTTGTCTGAATTTGATATTTGGGGAGAAGAGCTTTATAACAAGAGGGCATACCCTTTCTTTAAGAAGAAAACTGAACTCTTGATGCTGAAAGAAAAAAAAAAAACAAATTATAAACAGATACACTTCAGTTGACTTCAGTAGCTCTGATTATGCATCTTATTTACATTTACTGTTAAGATCAAGTACTCTGAAGTCATGTAAATCTTGGTATAAATTAAAAGCTCATGAAATCAAACGGAAGAAAGGCAGACACCATTTTAAAGCTACCAAAAAACATGATGAAATCACACGGTCAAGTTCATATGTACATTCCTCTTCTTGTATTTTGCAAATTAAAATAGCTTGCTAAAACATCATTTATTATATATTAAACTTCTTAATTTATCTAGTGTCTGCTAAAATGTGTTACTGTAATATTATGGTGCCTTTATATATTGTAGATGCACACAAATCATAGTTGTGATTGCTACTGCTTTGCAAGTGTTGCAAAGCTACAGTTTTCACTGAGATACTACAAATTAAATTACAGAGCTGTATCATCATCAGTGTCACAAATGATGAAAGATAAGAAAATACAACTCTGGAGGGGATGCAACTGGCAAAATAAAAAGTATAATATAGTATTACATGTTCCACAAAATGCGCAAAGTATGAATGATAGAAAAAAGTGGACAAGAAGCATGCTATACTTCTCTATCAAATAAAAAGAAAAATCGAACATGTAAAAGCTACAGGTCCTTTTGAAGGTAGTATTCCTACTAAATTAAAGAGAAGTTAATGATGTGTAAAGATTACTACACATGTGAAGAAAAGACTTCCTAACTTTCTCTACAAGAACTACTCACTTGTAAAAACACTTGCGGAAAGTCATTGAGGACTGACTCAAGAAGTTCAAGGCCAAACGTTCGGGTCATTTCCGTCATACCCACGAGCCAGTAAGGAGCATCAGCATTAACTAACTGACAAAGATCCTTAAAAAGAAATACAATAACATTTACATTCTCTGCACAGTCCTTTACTGTGATCATTTTTTTTTGAGTCTACAAAAAAATCTATTCTCCAACTTCTTTGTAAGTAGTAATTTTCACACTTCAACATAATTTTTCCTCAAATATTTTACTTAAATTATAATGCAAAAAAAAATTTGTTAATTTACTGGTATCCTTGCAGGAATTGTGTTTATTCTTGCCCTCAAAGATATCTCAAAATCAATGAATTTGCTAAGTCAAGAAGATTTTTATTGATACGACGAATATAAATTACTACTTTTCATTATACATTTTATATTAATATACAGTACCAACACAAGAACTAAGACTGTGGTAGCAGTGTTTGGCGAAGGCAACTGAGAATCTCAAAGTTAATGCCAACATGCATGCTTAGCTTTTCCAGTCATCCCTCTCAGGTACAGCGTATCATTGTCAACTAAAATAAACACACTTAAGAAGGCCTGAAGCTCTGGTTAAGGACCTTACCAATATGCCAACCGCAGATTTCTGAAATTTCTTACAGAGACACACAATCACCCAATCATAACTGCAGATGTGTTAAGTATATGCTGCCCAACTACCTGAAAAAGCATATATGCATCTTTAGCACACGGCTTCAGTGTACTGACAGATCTTCTGTTACTATTTCCTTGAACCGCAGCTGGCTGTTCAATCGTGTCTGTGTAAAAGCAGAAGTCAGTTTTGTTAACAACGGAACTGTTCAAAATCAAGTACATATTAAGTGCTCTTACAAACAAACAGATTCTAAAAGAATGGCCAGACAATTCTTCAACAACTTACCATTTCTACAGAAATAAGGATTAGATTGAATACCAAAGATCATGAATAACAAGCAATTCTTTACAATGAACATTCTCTTTAGAACCGCTACTGTCGCTCATTTCATACTAAGTTATCTAAATTACCCTCACTTTGTACCATAGAAGTTTAGGTTGGAAGGGACCTCAAAGACCATCTAATTCCAACCCCCTGCCATGGGCTGGGACACCTCCCACTACACCGGGTTGCTCAAAGCTCCATCCAATCTGGCCTTGAACACTCCCAGGGACAGGGCATCTATAGCTTCTCTGGGAAACCTGTTCCAGTGCCTCATCACCCTCATAGTAAAGAACTTCCTCCTAATATCTAATATGAATCTACCTTTTTTTTTTTTTTGTAGTTTAAAACCATTACTCCTTGTCCTATTGCTACACCCCCTGACAAAGAGTCCCTCCCCAGCTTTCCTGTAGGCCCCCTTTAGGTACTGGAAGGCCGCTGTAAGGTCTCCCCAGAGCCTTCTCCTCTCCAGGTTGAACAACTCCAACTCCCTCAGCCTGTCACCATAGGAGAGGTGCTTCACCCCTTTAATCATCTTTGTGGCCCTCCTCTGAACTTTCTAATATGTCCATGTCCTATTTGTGCTGAAGGCCCCAGAGCTGAACACAGCACTCCAGGTGGGGTCTCACAAGAGCAGAGCAGAGGGGAAGAATTACTTCCCTCACCCTGCTGGCCATGCTGCTTTTGAGGCAGCCCAGGACACAGTTGTCTTTCTGGGCTGCAAGCGCACATTGCCAGCTCATGCTGAGCTTCTCATCAAACAGCACCCCCAGGTTCTTCTCCTTAGGGCTGCTCTCAATCTATTTTCTACCCAGTCTATATTCGTGCTTGGGATTGTCCTGGCCCCGATGCAGGGCCTTGCACTTGGCCTTGTTGAACCTCATGAGGTTTGCACAGGCCCGCCTCTCAGGCCTGCCCAGGTCCCTCTGGATGGCATCCCTGCCCTCCAGAGTGTCAACTGCACCACACAGCTTGGTGGCATCGGCAAACTTGCTGAGGGTACACTCGATCCCACTGTCCATGTCACCAACAAAGACGTTAATCTGCACTGGTCCCGATACTGTCCTCTGAGAAGTATCGCTAGTTACTGAACTCCAGCTGGGCATTGAGCCATTGACTACAACAATTTGAGTGTGACCACCCAGCCAATTCCTTACACACCGTGTGGTCCATCCATCACTTCCATGTCTTTCCAAATTTAGAGACAAGGATATCATGGGGGAAAGTATCAAATGCGTTGTGTAAGACCAAGTAGATGATGTCAGTTGCTCTTCCCTCACCACAAATTCCTTCACAATACTAACCTGAAGACCATCTCTCACAGTTTGAAAAAAAAAATAGATTTTATATATTTTTCATGTATGTGTATACACATACATCTATATATGTATATATAGTGTACTGACTTTGACTGACACAGTGGCTGATGATTTCATCACCTTTGAATACTAATAAATGTATATAAGTCCTTAAAAATGAATAATGTCTGTGATTGTTTTTATAAAGTTTATAGATTTTTTTTTACTACTACTTTATCTGAAAAAGATAAACATTTAATGTGTGTCCAAACAACAGGTTAATAAAAGCAAGCAGAGTAAGAAGTATGCCCACCTTTATATCGTTCATCTTCAGCAACCACTCTCTCAAATACAACAGTAACCACCTGTCGCACTGTAGCTGCTGCAGTGTTATTCGTGATATTATCTTTTGTGAAGTGCAATCGAAAACAAAGTACAATTGCCTGGGGAAAAAAAAAAAAGACACACATCTTACAACACCATATCTTTATCTTTTAGCTAGGAGTCAGTTTTGCTGATTGTGGAATATTTTCCACTATAGCTTGTCAAAAGGTTGCCTAAAAAAATTCTTTAATAACTTTAAATCTGAAGAATCAGAATATGTTTATGGATTATCCTAGCCAAAAATCTCTTTAGTAATCCTTCCTAAAAGTAAACTAGAAATGGTATTAAAGACATTATGATGCACCAATAAAACAGTAACCACCATACAGAAAATACACCGTAATCACTACATAAAACAACTTGTATGAATACTAACGCCAAAAAAAGACATTGGAATTATAAAGTTAATTGTAGAAAGGTCAGGCAACTCCAAAGTTAAAATGGACATAATCTTACACCATTCTTCTCCTATATTAAATCACAATAGTTTAACAACCATGTTGGTTGTGCTGCTATTATTCTTCACTAAGGTGTATATTTTAATGTGTCATTGTGCTAGCAGTGACCTGAATAGTGTTTCCCATTGGATTTAGTATTACCTCTAACACATGATAATTATTTATTTTATAATTAATTTTGAAATTCAATATCTGTATGTGGTGAAACCTGTATTTCTTGTTCTTTTGTCCTTATTTCATGTTCTTGCACAAACTTGAGCCACGCCCAGCCATGGTGCTGTATGCTCTGAGCCACACAATACGCACAACTTCCCTTTCTTGTGGACTCTGGCATCCTCCCCCCAACATTTTAGTCTGAAATTTTACAATACATCATACACCTTTAGACTTTAAGAAGACATTGCATGACTGTGTAGGTTAACCTAACTGCAATGCCTATATTAAGGGCCTTTACAAGAAGGTTTACCAGTAGTTTTCTTAATTTCAGTCAGTCAAGCTGAAACATGAATATGCAATACACGTTTGCCTCACATTCATTTTCACCAAGAACTTTTCAACATGGGAAAAAAAAAAACGACATAACTTTCAAATACTTCTCAAAAAATCCTGGAAGTATCCGGGGGGGGGGGGGGGGGGGGAAGCAACAAACCAATCCATGTTAAGTAAGACTCATATTTGGTTAACGCAGAAACTCTAGTAATTCCATACCTTCAAGAGAGATATGAAGAAATTAGTAAGGGATGTTGAAAAATGTGTTTGGGAGACACATATATATAAAAAAAAGAGTAAGTGAACTAGGATGTAGATACCAGGAACCTAAGGGGGAAGGAGGAAGGGTACAGAGGAAGGGGAATCAGAATAAACAAGGGATGAGATGTGTACTACACTGCCACGAAAGATATGGGATATGCAGAAGAGAAAGTTATGGTAGCCTTAAACAGCAATTGTCTCCTGAATTCAAACCTGATAAAACAACATTATTGCAGGTTGCTAAAGAACATCTGCTACCCAGTTAAAGACACCAAGAATCCCATTTTCTAAATGAATTCCATTTTCTTCAAAAATGATGTTTCTGCCCTAGAACATAGAATCTAATTTCGAAAATGAGCATCATTTGGAACAAAAGAAACAAGATGGTGATGAAGAGCCTGACATAGTTTGCATACTCAAGTTAAAATGAACTGACTGACAAATCCTTCAATCCTCACCAAGTTTCTATTTAGTTTCTATTTTTCTATTTAATTTCTATTTTTTCATTTACACATTTTTTAAATTTTCCATTATCATCCTGTGTTCAGCAGAACTTTATAACCTGGCTTTGTTCTCTTTTCATGTTTTTCTTTTCCTTAAGTAAATGAATAATGCTTTTAACATCTACACATTTAACAAGCTGGGTAGTTATTTCTCTAAAACTTGAAGCAAAGAAAAATTGAAATCACTCCATCAGAACATAACACCTTAAAAATATTCTTGAATTCTGTTCTCTCAAAAAACCCTCTTATATTAAACTGACACACTGAATGCAGAGCATAACAAAGACAGCAATTCACAATGATTTGTTTTTAAAAAATCTACCTTATGTTGGAGAGAAAACAAATAAAATGTAGTCTAGAAAAAGAACTTAAACAGAACTTTACAATTCACAGATGGGTAAATAGTGTTGTTCCTCGTCATGTAATTTAAGATTAAAATGATAAGTACACTTATTTTTTGTCTTAGTTGTAACATAACATCTGAAACTGTGTATGTTTAAAATTTTCATAATGTTATTTCAGGTCAGACTGAAAGAACAATAACTGGACTACTTAGGTAAGAGATTCAGGTCAGAGTGGGGGGGCAGCTTCTAATATTTGCTGTAGTAGTGCCAGCTTGCACTGTGCTGTGTGCTCTGACTTCACAAAGAGAATAGACTAATTTAGTAGATCAGAAGAATAAGCACTAGTTCAGTGTTTTTTTATTTAAAGTCCCCATTAGGTCAGGAATTTATTGTTGTGGAGGAATTAAAAAACAGACTAAAAAGGAAGCAAGAAGAAATTTTGTTTCAGAGTCTAAACATAAAGCCAATAGATACAACAGAATCAAGATATCCCCCTCTTCTTCCATTATTTTCAAAAGCTTCCTATGTAGAATTTCTCCCTTTTTTTCCCTCTTGGATATAAGTACTCTAATTGGCAGTAACAAATTCTTACCTTGGACAGTGCTTCATCGTGCACAACTGTATTTGTTGTTAAAAGTACAAGAACTGTCTGAAGCAATTTAAGTTCTTCAAGACTATTTTCCATCAGTTGCCAAAGCATATTAATAATGTTTCCTGCTGCAGCCTACAAGAAAAAAATATTTTGTGCCAATAATTAAGATGTTTATATACTATTTATATCATGTGTACACATGTAAGAATAGCACTCTTGTAACTGCGTATCATAACTCAAATTTGCCTGCTTGTCTATACCACAGAACTACTTTCAGAATAGAAAGCTAAATTCATTGTTACAGTCTTCACAAAACATATATTTTTAATTGACAGCAGGAATCTCTTAATTTTTAGTCCAAAGTAAAATGGATACTTCATTGTCTATTTGGAAACATTAAAGAGACAGTATGAAGACACTTTTCCCTCAAAATTCATTCATATCAGAGAAATATAATTTTATACTATGCAAGCAGAATCAAAGATATATTTCGTTATTATTTTCACCAACTTCCTACCACACTCTATATGCGGTACCATAATATATCAACAGACATTTACAGTTGCAGGACATGTACACCCATTTTATTTTATTTTTTAAAGTAATATGTAACAAACACAATATATAGCGTTATCACATTCAGTAACTTTTATGGATGTAATCTTAAGTATGATGTTTATCAAGGACCATTACACGTTCCGTTCCTGCACTATAAGAATACAAACTAAATAAGCTGTTTCGAATACTCATGAGCTCCTTCTAGAAATTAGTATTTTTCCCAATCACTCTTTTTTTTTTTTCATGGTCAAAATGGTGGTTTTCTTTTAAATTACATTTTTTTAAATCTATAAGAGCAATGTAATTTGCAAACTATGTTCATTGTAATATAAACAGTCTCCTAAAAAAAGTGTTCACCATCAATTTGGGGCCTGTGTTTCTCACATTGAAATATTTATGTATTTATATGAAGATTGATCTTACCTCTGAAACAACTTCATGGGACATGAGCCTTTGTATGGCTGCTAGACAAAGCTGAGTGATCTTTGGTTCCTTTGTTCCACAACCCATGAGAAAAGGCTGAACTACCTCTGAGCTGTTCTCTTTCAACGCTTATGAAAAGAGATACGGAAGCAGTCAATTTTTAACACTTTGAAGAATATAAAATTTGTTAATCATACCTATTAACAAAAAGCAATCTCCAGTCTTGGAAATTTGAGAGTTACTTTCGCACCACAGGGAAGAAAGACAACCGGCTGCCAAGGCTCACCTCCACAGCTACCCTAATGCTCTAATTCCAAGCACCTTCTCTCCCCTTTCTCAACATCTCACCTTTCTTTGAGCAACTTTCTCTTTCCAAATCGAAAATGTCCACTTAGAATCCATTTGGTTTTGTGAGGTTTATAAGGTTCTGCCTACCCCAAAACTCTCTCTGTCCAATCTCCTTCTGTTAGCCTTTTCCTTCTGCTCTATGCCACCTCAGAACTAAATTCAGAAGCAACACAATGCATGGCACAAGAAGTACCAAGTTCTCAGAAGGAAGAGGAAGAACAAAATGCCATCAATAAAGCAGGAGGAGAAGGAGACTTGAATGTTTGTATCCTGGATACATACACCTTCAACCGGCGTTTTAGTGAGGAATGGCAGCTTCTTAAAAAAAAGCATTTTCATGAGAAATGACGAGTTTCAGGATATTTTTTTTTAAAGGAGAAAAAAATGTGCAATTAATATAACATTCCACATATGTTGTTGTTCATTCATGAAAACTATTAGGAGTTCAGCTGCTCGTTTCAGATGCTAAAAATTTCCTCACAGCTGAAAATTGATTGTGTTCTTACACTGAATGTCATCCAATGTGTTTTAGTCTATGTGTTATAATAAACATACATTTATGAAAAAGACTAACACATTTTTAGAGCACAGATCTTACCACAAACAAACAAAACATATATTCCCACATAAAAATGCAAGATGATCAAGTTTTTTGTTTTTTGTTTTTTTAAACAATTTGAAGTTTGTCTCTCATGAAGGTTTTTTATTAAGTATCACTATAATCAACTTGAAAAAAAATGACGCAAACATCAGGGTAAAAACTATAAAAACATATTTTAATAATACTTTAAACCAAAGTACTAGCACATGACTAACAAATTTCTTTGTAAACAATAGGCTAAAATAGATGCCTTTTTCTTTTTTTTTTTTTTTTTGTAATGTAGTAGCTCTCACAAGGTAATACTGACACACAGACAGTCCATAGTCATGTCAGACTCTTCACGTCCAGCTGACAGAGGCTGACCTTGCACCAAATGCCTCACCGAAGACAATTAAAATGTGAGCATAAACATGAATGAAGACATGTAATTTTAGGCATCCGTCAGTGTCTAGTGTGAACAAGAGGACTAAGCTGCCTTTAGAGCCCACGACACACAGCTGAGAGAGCTTAGGAAGCTCACGCTGGACTGGATACAAAAGCTTCCTTACTCATACAACTTTCCGACTTGCCACCAAGTCAGAAACTGACAGAAAGAAGAAAGCAAAATTTTTTTAAAAAGATACCAAAAATCTTTTATTGTTAATATAAGATTTAAAAATCATGATTTTAAAATCAAACTTGGTATTTTTCCTATAATCCACTAGAAGCAATTTCACAACAGGACCTATATAAGCACTTTTGCTTTATAAAGCTGAAATTAATGTTTGGTCGATCTAGTTTGGTACCAATTGCTACCTCAGTTTCAGTCTTAAAACATACAAAAATGTTCTTATATCTGTTTGTGCTTCCATTTTGCTATACCAAAATTACCAAAGAGTGTATTAAAAAAGACACCTATCATAACAAACCATGTCGAAAAAGAAATTTTGGGAAAGTAAGACTTACTACTTCATTCCATCAGAAAGATCATAATCGTAATTTTTTAAAAGAATGTCTAAAGCAAAAAGCATGAATTACTTAAAAATAGCACATCTCAGAGCCACACGGAAATAATTTCTCACATTTGTCTGCCATGCTATAAATCGCAGGCTCACTTCTCTTTGGAATTACTCAAATCCTCATAAATAAACTATAAACCACATGCAGACTGCCAAGAATGAAGACTGATACTGTTTTTTTGTTTTGTTTTGTTTTGTTTCTCCTAAGAGAAGACAAGTTACATCAGTGACCTCAGAATTCCGGCAAGTTAAGCACATCACCAGACACAGTGTTAGTTCTCTACTGTCATTGTTCAGGTTTTTTGTTTGTTTTGTTTTTCATGAATGAAACAAATGCTAACTACATTCTAGTTTAAACCTTACAAATGAAAACTAATGACAAAAATTGACCAACTACCAGAAGGTGTTCCCTCCGAAAGATAAATGACTGCCTATCCATGCCCCAAAACAATAATCTTTTGCATCTCTGCACTTTGAAATTAAGATTAAAAACAAACAAACAAACAAAATCCTTGCATGAACACAAACTAGCTTTCTAAAATGTAAAGATCTTTACGTAGTAATATGCCAAAGAACGTTGCTACTTCCCAAATAGCTAACTAGAGATTTCTCTTGTTCATATATAGATTTTGATGCATAGCTGACATTACCTGGCATAGCTTTCCCACTTATGTCAGCATTCATGACAGCAGGAAAAACAAAGAAAATAAACAAATAAAAACGAGGCATTAAAGTGAAATATTGAAGGGTGGGACTGCTACTTCAAGTAATCCTAGAAATTGCCTCCTTAACAATATCTGATTTACACACCTCAAAAGAAAGAAATAGTTTTATATCTATTTAATTTGGACCTTTAAAATAATTTATCTTCATAAGGATTTTGACTACAGCTAGGGTAGACACTCAAGCATACGGGGGTATTCAAATCTGGCCAAAGGCTTTACCAGCAACTGGTAAGAAGCCATCAATTTACATACTACTTAATACAGCTGAAGAAAGTCAAGGGATACTGTTTTAAGCACTTACAAAGCTGCAGCTCTCCTGTCCCTCAAGGCAATGGTACATCTCAAACTGAATGACCTTGTCTCAGATTAAGATGGATTTTTGCCTGCCGGGTACAAGTCTCCAAAGGCTAGACTCTCACAGTAAACACACAGATGAGGATCACGCTGCAGAATGCTACACAGAGCTCTCAACAACAGCTGTGGTGAATGTAAACGATGAGTAAAATATGGAGAATTTGAAGCCTAATAATTTCATGTTATTTTTCTAAGTGGTTAATTCCTTTTGTAGAACCACCACTGAAAATGGAGACCTTTCTCAGCATCAACATAGCTTGAGCATGATAGAGAAGTAGAATTTTTCAACATTACTGGATTTTTTTGCTAGGTGCCAACAAGCATCACTGATGTAGCACACACTAAAAGGCATTTAGGATTATAACACATAACCAAGACTCATCTTTAATGTTTTGATATGTGACCCAAGTTTATTTTTCCCATTGTACTGCAAATAGTTACCTGCCAAAATATCAGTGTTCCGTGCAGCTATCGTTTTCACTTTTATTATTCCTGATTCAGCAGCCTGTAGGGGAAGGAAAATAAGTAGTTTAGATGCGATTTCACACATCAATATCTGCAAAGAGATAAACATATAAGATAAATAGAAATGTACAGTCTCAGAGAAAAAAATATCTCTAGTGTTTTCAGCAAGCAGCGCTAATGTAGAATTGAAACTCCTTTCCAGAACTGTACAGAAAGGGGTATAATCTGTGGGGTAGATATTTTTAGAAGACACTGTTTTCATTCTATTATTTTCCAGTCTTAAGAATGCAGAGAAAACTCACTAACAAAAAAAAATGGCAAGTAGCCTTCATACAGTTTCAACCTGTCGAACATATACCATGTTACATTATAACCTGTCACATTCATCAGGTTGAAATACTGAAGGAATTGTGAATATCAGTAATTGTATCAATGTTTAATACATAAGACTTAAGCAGTGAAATCCAGTTAATAAATCAGATGTGGTACACTACACTCGAATTCTACCACTGTTCTTCAGATCAGGTAAGAGCATTTTCGATTTGCAAGCTAACACTCTTACTAACATTTTTGGAAGGAAACCCAACTTCCCATGCATTTTGTGTCCGGAATTCCCCATACAAATTAACCCCATGCAGCACCACATCCAACTTTTACAAACCTTCCTAACAATATTCAATTCTGGCCACCATGCCACACTGACAGCGCTCTGACCTCCCCACAAGCATTACCTGAAATCCCAGCCGGACACCTGGGTGGGAGGGATGTGCGTGGGAGCTGAGCACCAGTGCAGTACTGAAGGGCAGAGCAAGGAGGTCACATACCACTATGGGGTATCAGCAGCTCCCCGCTTAGCCTCCACGAACACCTTCCAGCATAAATCACTAAGTCCTGTTTCCTAATGTAATCAAGTCAAACTGAAAATTTAACACTGATGCTTTCTTTCCCTTTCAAAATTATGATTTCTGTCAAGTTTTACGTAAAAAAATTCAAAATACACTGCAAATGGCTCCTGTCCATTTTTTGTAATTCCATTAATACATCTTAAACCTCTGGAAACAACTAAAGAAATTTCGATGAGCACACTGTGCACCAAAAATAAATGCAACCGTTTTTCCCAAATGACAGGACACGTGCTTCTGGAGAATATTTTTCAGCCAAATTTTAAAGCACACTTGCACTTTCTAACTCAGCTTGATGTTTCTGTGTACATTACACACTAAGCTTTTCCACTTTTCCTTGGATTTTACATCACCGTTCAGAAAAGTGTGCTATCACTGTATGAAACCAAGTAGAGAAGCAATCTGTGGCGGCAGAAATATGAAAGCAACCGTATGTAGTTCTACCAAGCAGTAACATTTCCCCTCCATTGAAACACTGTCCCAATAAAATTTCCCAGAAAGCCAGACTAAGATGACTGCGTAAATTCAAAATCAAGTATTTTCATTAAGATTTTGCATTTCTCAAATGAGCTAAATTTAAAAAATGGAACTTAAATTTCCACCATTTACTTTGTTTCCAAACATAAACATAGGAAGACTTTACACAGGCCTACCACCACTTCAATACACTTGTGAAATTCTGGGGACTTACATAAGCTTTGCTGAACAGTGTTTTCTACTTTAAAATATATATATATATTTATAGAACAGTATCAACAGTGTCTGAAGTAACAGGCAACATGCTCAAATGAGCACAAAGCAAGATGCAAATAGATCTTCCACATAATGAAAATGAGGAATGCCAAAGACTACTCTCATTTATTTCAATTATGTTAACTTAATGTGCTGAAGTGTCTAAGTTTTAAATCAATCCCTGTCCTACTTCACTTATAAATGTCAACTAATGGGGGGGGGGGGGGAATCTTGTCACAACAAATTGCTCCTGTTCATTAATATGACGGATTCGTCACAGTCCAACTTCAATTATCTTCAAACTAAGCCTCATCACATCTACTGGTAAGTGATTTATTTCTTGCCAGTATTGACAAATTCCCTCCGAATCAAACAAACAATGAGCTTGCCACACACATAACATCTGCACATACTCCAAACATGGCACGAAAAAAGGAAAAAATTGATTTACAACAGAACATCTCCCATTTAGTTGTCTGTTACCTTTCACGTAAAATAGCATAATTTAAAAAAAAAAAAAAAGGTAAAACAAAACAAGAGCTCTTATAGCTTTTACTACCACTCTGAATACGACAGTTTTTCTCCAAAATATATAGGAATTTCTGTGATTTTCTGGGTTATGCTTTGTTTTCCAGTTTCTATTTAGAATTCCAAATCAAACTGCTTACAGTTTAAAACTAACTACACTGCACATACCCTATTAAAAAAACAAACACTTTACTACATATGTGAAAAATAACCACATAACATCTACAAAAAAGGACTTTAGTGGAAAAATAAACAATAGAAAAAAATGAGACTATAAACTGTTATCTGGCTATCCTATACACATCAGTACAAAAGTGTACTTGGATAGCCTCAGTTTAACTTGGCAAGAGAAAATACATATTAATAATAGGTACTATGTTTACAAATTTACTTCAATTTGAGCATTCCTGCAGCACTCTACGGATGACTGCCCCATCAGAAAAGGATACCATGAAACCACTAATCAGGGAGATGGCCAGCATCAACCTGTGCATCTACTGGTGTAAATACAGTAATTTACTTTCGTGTAAATATAAGGCTTGATTTTTTTAGGAAGTCACCGCTTTAAAAGTAACATAATCAGAGTTTCTGTTAGCACCACAATTAACAGCAGTCTAATGAGCAAGTCAGTTACCTCTTTAAGAAGCAGCAAATACATACATAATTCCTGTAACATAAAAAAACTCAAGTGTACCTGAAAACTTCAGTCAATTAGATTTCCAATTCCGCCACCCTAATAACTGAAATGGACTGAAATCAAATGCCTCAAATGCCCACTTGCCACCATTGGGTTTTGTTTCGTGTTTCTGCTGCAGTAACTGTAGCATTCAGTTTCGGCAGGAGAAATATCAGTGAGGAGCAGAGATGGATTCTCAGTGATGGCCTGTATTCAGATGAATCTCTTCTGCATACTTTGATTTGCTTTTAATCAAGCAGTCTATAATCTCACAGCAAAACCCATCGGGATCCTCTGGACTCAAGCACTTGTCCCACCATCGCTCTGCTTCCTTGCCACTTGCCACATATTTGCTGGTTACCTGGAAATCACTAGTAATGGGACTAGAGGGAATGGCCTCAAGTTGCGCCAGGGGAGGTTTAGATTGGAAATGAGGAGACATTTCTTCTCAGAAAGAGCAGTCAGGCACTGGGACGGGTTGCCCAGGGAGGTGGTGGAGTCACCGTCCCTGGGGGTGTTCAAGGAAAGGTTGGACGTGGTGCTTAGGGACATGGTTCAGTGGGTGACATTGGTGGTAGGGGGATGGTTGGACCAGATGATCTTGGAGGTCTTTTCCAACCTTTATGATTCCACGATTCTCTGAGATCAAACGCAAGCGGAGAATTTATCAACAAAAATCAAGAGTTTGAGTTTCTCAGATCCAGAACTCTTCCCCTCCTCATGAATTTCTCAGTCCTCAGTTCAAACATGCATGGTGTGAATCTTCCAGCTTTTTGGCAATGTCAGCCTTTATACAGGGCCAGAAGCACCAAGCGGGTGGCACAGAGTTTGTTCCTGCTCCAGTGCCCTGCTACTGCCAGGCAAAGCTTTGACTCAGCCTCAGGCAGAACCAACATCTTCCAACAACCAGCAGTGTTCAAGTCCCAGATGTAAGCTTCTCCATGTAAATCACACGTGTATGGAATATAAAGATCTATAACTCACTAATTAAACATTAGGACAATTAAGGTATGCAATTCTACTGAACGAAATGGGAAGCCACCAATCTCCACAGCCCGGTGACAGCTGCGCCTCAGTGCACCAGTTTCTCAAATCCGTCTCTCAGGGACTGAAAGCTCTCAAACCTCACTGCTGTGGATCAGCCTTCGTTACCAAGAGATGCCAGTATAGCTACCACCATGATGATAACGTTACCTGGCAGCCCAAGGAAAGAGAGGCCATAAGGAATAACGGCACGTAGTGCGCCTGAATTCATAACTGCGTAATTGTTTAGGGTGGTGGTTCGCTTCTCACAAACAAAACCACTGTCGAAGCCCTAGTGCAAAGTGGCAATGCATGTGGACAGGGAAGCAAGGTGCCACCAGGCCAGCTGGGATGGGATCTGATGGCACTTCAGCTGCTCCACAGAGATCCCAACGCTCTTAATCTGGTGTAAGTGTGAACGAGCTACCCGTCCTGAGAAACAACTCCAGATGACTACTTTTCCTAAGGGAAAGACAACAAGAAATTGTAATCCTGAATCTCTTTCTCATCAGCAGCCCTTTTCCCTTTATCTTTAATGTTTCAGCAATCTTTAGAAGTTTTCAGAAAAGATTTTTAAGAGGTTTTATGAAGAGTCAACTTGCTGATCTTCAAAGAAAGTGGCATCTCACAATTAGAGCCAGAAGTCAGCGCCTTTTTTTATTTAAAACCAAAAATGATATTACCACGCAAACAGCCAGGCATGTACTAATTTCTACTAAAGACTGATTCAACTTTAAATATATATTTCACATGAGCTTCTGATTGGATAGTATTCTTACCAAAACACTATAAACCCCAACATTTCCACCACGAGTGCACCGAATGACTATCGATGTTTCAATTATATGCTCAGAGCAAACTGCTGTCTCCAGAGATATCAAAATTGCCATAAAATTTGCCACACAAGTTTTTGATTCCTCTCTTTTGAAAGGAAAAGCATTCAGTCCTTTCAGGTAGGATGGCCTGTGTTGGCATTTACATCATACTGTTTGCAAACCTTTTACTAAGATTGGATGAGAATAATGTGTGTTATTATGGTCACTTTCGCAGCCATTACGTGAAATAAAAAGAGCAATTTTTTCCTATCTGTCATTTTTTGCCTTTCTAACCGGAACACTAACCCTATAGCCAATAGCTTAGATAAGAGATTCTCCTGCCTAAAGTGCAGTTTCACATCAATGTTATTCCAGCTTGCTTTGCAAAAGCACATTCTGGACCATTACTGCACTGCTAAACTATTATTTGGAAAAGGACACGCACACAAAAAACTCCACAATAAACCAACCCCACGAAAGCACTCGAGTGTACCACATCTGTGTGAAAATGCGCTGTACCTTCCTTCCACGTTTTTATCCGCCTCCTCAGGAGTACAATCCCTGCTCAGACCCTTCCCTTTCATATACGTTTATTCCATCTGTGATTTAAACTGGTGAAGTTAAACCTGGTCTGATGAAGATTCTCACAAGGAATTATTATATTGGATGATTTAACATGCTTGGACTAGAGCTTGCTCACATTCTGCTGGTTTGGATCAAAGGTACAAGTAAAGCCTCTGGGAATGTAACACCACCCGCTGGAAAGGTGGGCACAATTTGGGAGTACGTGAGCTCAGTGCTTCAGTCAACTCAACACAGGAGCCCACGTGCCCAAGGGCCAATGTCACTGGAAGGCCGCCCTCTACCAGGTCATGGTGACTTGGGAAGGTTTTTGGACCGGGGTAGGTTTTTGGAGTGGGGTGAGCTAAGCACCACACACATCTCAAAGGAGGCCAAGGAAGAGCATTCGGGCCTGTATCTTCCACATCAGTCCCTGGGAAGGTTATGAAACAAATCCTCCTGCAAGGCATTTCAAGGCACACACAGGACAAGGAGACTAGGAACAGCCAACGTGAATTTAGCATGAGCATGACCAACCCAAGTGCCTCATAAAACGGGATGATGGGCTCTGTGGGTAATGTGAAAGCAGCACATACCCTATAGTTTGACTACAGCAAAGCCTTTGATGCAATCTCCTATAGTATTCTTATAGTCAGATCGGAAAGACAGTGAACAACAAAGCAAGTGGAAAACTGGCTAAACGGTTGAGCTCGAAGGGTTATTACAGGTGGTATGAAATCCATCTGGCAACTAGTTACTAGTGGTTCTCCTCAGGGAGGGACAGTGGGGTTAATACCATTTAACATCTTTATTAGCAGCCTGGGTAATGGAATAGGGTCTGCGGACAGGCATCCACTGCCATATAGTGGAAGGTGGGTTTCTGTTCCGAGGAACCCAGCCAGGCTGGTAGGAACCTCATGAAATTCAACCTAGGCCAACGCAAATTCCTGCACTCAGGAGAACAGCCCCACACAGCCATCAAGGCTAGGGGCTGACCAGCTAGACTGATTTTCCAGCTTTGCAAAAAATGACACAGGGTCTTGGTATATAATGAAGTGGAACGTGAGCCAGCAGCAAGTCCTTGCCACAAAGGTGGCCAACTGCACGTTGGGCTGTATGAGCAAGTGTATTCACCAGGTTGAGGGATGGAGTCTCCCCCTCGCTCCTGCTCTTGTGAGAGTGTTGCTGGAGTACAACGTGCAGCTTCAGGCTCCCCACGCAGACACTGACATGATGGGGTGAGTCCAGTCAAGGTCTACCAAGATGGTCACAGGGGTAGAGAACAGTATATAAGGAGACGATGCGAGAGCTGCATTTGTTCAGCCTGAAGATGACAAAGTTAAGGGGAGCGCTTGTTAATCCCTACAACTACTAATGGGAGGCTGTAGAGAATGTGCACCTGTTGCAATCACTGCTCAGATGTGTTTATCACTGGATATATGTACAAGCAGAGAAAGAAAGCAGGTAAAACTAAAACCAGTAATTATTTCAAACCACTTCTAATTCTGTAATTCTCACACAAGTTTCTCACTCTATAAATTGAAGACTGCATTTCAGTAAACCACCTTCACTAAAACAAAACCTTCCATACAAAAGCAGCAGCAGCTAGTTTTTCAACTTTAACTTTGGAATTTGTGATTTGTATGAATCATTAAATAGTCCTCATTAAACAAGAAATTATTATGCTTTCCATTTTAAAGTTCATATCACCTTTATTTCACATTCAGAGACAAGAAATTGCAGCAGATGGTCAGTCCCTATTTATATACAAATTAGTTTCTTTAACTGTTCTCACTTAACCTGGAAATAAAATTGTTCTGGTTTATTCTACATCATGATCTACCAACACTCAATGAAAGAAATAATTAGTTTACATTTCCAGCCCCAAGAACAGTTGAAGATATCAAACTAATTCATGTTAGACTTGACTCTGCTCAAAGATGGTGCCAGTCTCAATGACAGGAACACTAGGTGATTCTGCTATACACTTCCTCCACCAATTCAAGATATGATATTGCAGAATTTTTTTTTTATTTATTATTAACAAAAAATTTCAACTCCAGCTTCCGTGCAACTATATTAGTTGCTCTGATGTTAGTAGCAGCTATTTCACTTGACTGGAACCCTTACTCCTCTGATCCATTAATCTTCCGAAATTGTCAGCTTGCAGTATCAGCAGCCAATTCAGAATCCTGAAGGTTAATCATCAGTAATGCCAGGAGAGGTGCCAGTGTTATCTAAATTGCTTCAGAGCTGATACCTCTGGAGGTAACTCACTTGACATGAATGTAGAGGTAAAGAAAATGCAATGCCAACATTTTGTATCAAGAGTTTTCATTTGACAATCGAAATACACCCCAGCTGGAAAGCCATCACATATAAATCAATAGAACAAATCAGAATGAGTAACACACAACAATCCATTACTGAACAGCAATGATGTAGACAGAGGGGAAAAAAAAACTTAACCAAGACTTGACACGGAAGAAATACAGCTAGTTACCAACAAATTCTTAAGTTATACTTCTCTCTTGCACAGTAATATAGAATCAGGATTTACCCCATATTTAGTTTTGTATTATATGTATAAATTACAGTAATATTATATCTATATATAGTGTACAGACATCTTGACAGTGCCCACGTCAAGCATTCATGCATTTCTGAGAGACCCATTAAGCAGAACACAAATGACTACAAATCACTGGAACAGAGCACTTGAATTTTCATGCTATACTTTTGTCACAACACTCATCAGCACATAAAAACCTGTTTCAGAGGTTTAGGAGTTTGAACTTGAAGTTCAAACTAATTCTGCCTTCAGCTTGTCACTCAGAACAGATTGCACTAGGAAACCTCTGAGGCATCACCACAAATACGAGATTCGATCACCTAGTCACAGACTGCAGGCCCATGACAGCGATGGCTCTTTGCCTGGCACCTGGTGAAAAGAAACATTTAACATTTTGGGCTCAGGCTGAGAGCTCAAGTCACCCAGTATTTCCAATTTCTGCTACAGGTTTCCTGTTTAGTCTTCAGGAACCACAGAATGTAGGCAGGGATGAAGGTGCACAAATTTAAGCATCTAGACTTCCACTGCACTGGAGATGGTTTAAAGAGAGGCTTCAAGAATTAAGAAGCACTCAGCTGGGACTAAT
Organism: Anser anser; assembly: GCF_964211835.1. Taxonomy (NCBI): domain Eukaryota; kingdom Metazoa; phylum Chordata; class Aves; order Anseriformes; family Anatidae; genus Anser; species Anser anser. Next base: position 35,937,665 of record NC_139720.1, on the reverse strand, counting down.
TCAGCTGACCCCCTAGGAGGGGCTCTATGCAGTCATCTAAGCTTAGACCTCCGTATCTGAGACAACTGCATGCAGACGGAAGGCCTGTGTTCTTCTGGACCGGCTGCTGGAAGCTAAACAAGAAACATTTAGGTATCACGTGGCAAAGATACGTGAATGTGTTGGTGACAGACTAAACCAATCCCCTGGCCACCCGCTCCATTGACCGTATCTCCGTAACAGAGAGACCCTGTACGGTCGATGAAGGGAGCTTAGACACCCACAGCTAGGCACCTGCTCTGAAGTCTACCTCGAAAAGTTTACAGACAGACTGAGGCATGGAAAATATTGCTCATGTATTCATTCATTAAATTGTAAGGTATTACGTGATGGGGGAAATGGATCTATAATCATAGTGTCAGCCATTCTTGAAAACATGGTATTTCTTATCACAGATTAAAATGATGATACAAAACCTAGAATTTTCACAAATTGAAACTCAGAACACATTTGAATAGACGGCAGTCCCCTAGAAACATAGCAGTACGTTTTTAAAAATTACGTTGAAAAAGTATTACTGCATATAGAGCAATATTGAAGAAAAAAATTGCAAAATTGATAGATCCCAAACGTGAAGCTAACCAAAGTGGCAACTGGTAAAGGTTAAGCATTACAGAGGAAACGTAGGAAATATCAGCACTCACCTGTTGCAAGTTATCAGCTCAGCTACTGGCTGGCAACCAAAGAATGCCACAGAAAAAATTTCCAGTCACATGCACGAGATATATGTTTGAGTGCAAGCTCCGAAATTTTGACAACATGCATTTTACAGATCACTTGCTCTATTTCAAATGAACCTTCAAAATGTGAGATAAGTGAATACCCATTAAAGCAAACAAGCAAAAAAAAAACTCTATAGAGTGCTTGCATTTTTCCAAACTAATACTGTGAAGACATGAAAATTAACCAACCTTGAAAGCTCACTATAGTTTAGGTTCCCTGTAGACTGTAACTTCAGAATTATTTAATTCATTTTAATAGCAAAATAAAGCACAAACCCCAAAAACTTCATTACTACTGTAGGGAATGGTCTATGTACAAAGATGTGTTCTTTGCCTGGTCTGTTTGGCTCTTGCCTTTTTACTGCAAGACCAGCATGAACACAGAGCTCTCAGAAACCCGTCAATGCTAGCAATGCGTCAAACGACTCAAATACCCACATCACAAGGCATTCCAGCATGCTGCTTTCTTCCTCAGCTTTCTCTGACTTGTGTCCTGCACTACATTCAACAAGCTTTCTGAAATGTTGTTGCTGTTACAGCACAAGTAAGTTTCACTGTTTGAACATTAGTTTTTATTTTAAACTGTTCCTGACAGTTGCGTTAGGAACCTGATTATCACTTCAACGTTAAAACCTAACGAACAGTTCTGCATCTTTTTAACATACGTTTCCATTTTGCAATACACATGTGGTTTCATAGTTACCCAGTGACATCAGAGAGACTCCTTACCAAGGCAGGCTTCCAAACTAAGGTTTTGGTTTTAGCCCTAAGATGTGCTCATTATCAGCGCTTCATTCCAGAAGCGGATGGATTTAACCCAGCGAATGGAGCTGCCACGTGGATCTCGATGGGCAGGAGTGGACGACGGGGAAGAACTGCATGAACTAAAGCTGTGTTCGCAAGACACAACAGACAGCCCCTCAGAAAGGAAAAAAAATAAAAATAAAAATCTCTTTGCTCAGCTAGCCCACGTCACTTCTACTACAATTAAAGAATTTTAACAAATGTTTGCTTTATTCAGAAGCTGCTCACACCTTTTTAATTTTCACTCAAGTAACTTAATATTGCTTGTCTGCAAGTAGGTTTATTAATAAAAGAAGGAAAATAAGACTGCAAAATTGGATTCTGTTATTATTCCTAGACTCAGCAGATCTATTTACAACACTGTCCCCAAAATATTTCAGTATGCCAAAGGTGTTTAACTATTTATTGAGTTTTATACAAGAGCAATCCTGCTCCATCTCAAACACAGGTCTGGAAGAGAGACAGCACAGAGAGGATATCAAAAGCTACCTTTCAGGAGTCTCTAGAGGGCACTTCAACTGACCGAAGTATTCAAAGGTAAAAAAAAAAAAAGTGCTGCTGCTCTTCCAATAGCCACATAAGGCCGAGGGGACTTGAACATTATTCTTTTTCCAGACATACTGCTCCAAATTACTCCAGCAGCAAACACCCTAAAACACGCAGCCCACTACACGACCACCAAGCACAAAGCACGCTCCTGCCCTGCTGGGCTGCTGGTCCCACACTCCCCAGCCCGCCTGCTCCCTCCCTTTTCCTTCCCACCAAGACAAGCATCTCTGTAACTCTGCAGAGCTGGATCAGATTTGTTACTTATTTATTAAAAAAAAAAAAAAAAAAGCTTGGTTCACTTTTAAACGAACAAGCCAACCCATGTCAACCTAGAGACTACAAGCCTATTTAGATGGTTGGACTGGATCTACCTAAATATCAAGGAGTTAGCTATGGCTGAAACAAATCTGGGCTTCAGAGAGAGTAGAATTTTAATGTGCTTAAGTTTTCCCCTTTCTGCTCACTTCTGCTTAATAAAAATATTTTCTCCTTATATTTCTAAAGTTTCTCGCCCTGTGAAACCACTTACCCAACTCACACGCAACTTACTGATGAGTATTTTCATCCAGTGTACACAAAAGTAGGTAACTTTTAGCACACTAAACTATTGTCTATCTCCTGATAAGCCAAAATCCTTACTCCAGATCACTGAGTTTAAAAGGCTTGTTTTACTCAAGATTTTTTTTTGTTTGTTTGTTTAAAATTCAGCCATGAAGTACATCACAGAACGGTTTGGGTTGGAAGGGACCTCAAAGCCCACCCAGCTCCAACCGCCTGCCATGGGCAGGGACACCTCCCACCAGACCAGGCTGCCCAAAGCCCCATCCAGCCTGGCCTTGAGCACCTCCAGGGATGGGGCACCCACAGCTGCTCTGGGCAGCCTGTGCCAGGGCCTCACCACCCTCACAGTAAAGAATTTCTTTCTCAAATCACTAAGGATGACAGCACAAACTCCGATAAGCCAGCTTCCCGCACACCCAGCAAAGGACACTGAAAGTTCAGTCACTAACAGGTTAAAACAGTCTGTCCAGCTCCACACGGGTACCACACACTTCAGTCCAGAGTCAGAAGTTAAGTGCTGCAATGCTCTAACACGGAGCAAAGCTTAGAGCCCAGAGTATTAAAAACAAGAGAATAATGGCTACATGATTCTGTTTTCTAGGAGAAATGTCAGATTACTTAAGATAACAGGAGCGCAACTGATGCTGGTACTGAAGACTGCTTCAGTCTCTGTAATTTCAAACTCCAAGGTTACTGCTTAATTCACACTCGCCCTGACAGCTTCAATCACATCCCAGGCTGGTGTCTACTTTTACAACTGGGAAATGGAAATAAACTGTGAAAATAAGAATACGATTTTTTTTTCCAGCAGCGTCATTCCTTGTACATCTGCCAATATAAGCAGATTTGGCATACAACAGACTTAACCAGCAAATCACTCTTTGGTCACCGTGTATAACTTTCATGCTTGCTGCACGTCTGTAGTCAGCGCTGATGTGAGGAAGTATCATGCAGGACTTCACGCACCTATCCAACAGAAGCAGGTGAGAACACCCAGCGATGAACAGATGAGGATCTGGAATCAAGTAGTAATCGCTGTTTGCTGCACTCCTAAGAAACAGTAAGGCTTCTACATTAATTAGTCCCCAAATATTGCCAGCAACACAAATTTCACAACCGAGGGATTCTTGCTGGAGCTCCCATTTTACAATGTACCAAGTAAAATCACCTGGGAAAACCAACTGATGTGCTCGTGGCATGATTTGTCACACGGAGCAAAGATGAGGTGTGGATTCCATTCATGTGAAATAATAATGGACTTTATTATTCCATTATTTCTTAATTAAAAACGATATGCTAACTAGAAGGAAAGAAATTTTCCTCATAATTGTGTCATGAGTTTAACACTAAGAGGGAAAAAAAAAATTATAAATTCAAGGTTTCTTGACGGATTATCACAGTATCAGCATCAACCTTAGAAGCTACTGTTAGGTGATCAGACTTACAACTACATGATTTCCACATAAATACGACTTACAAAAAAAACCCACAACTTTACAGTCTCAGAAGTAATCGAAAAATATGAGATCAAAGCACTGAAAACAGTAAAGAGTTCATGTTCCATTGCCAACAAGGTTTAAGACCTTACTTCAGTCTTCTAACAGAGGATAAGGTCTCAGTGCTACAGACTTCAGTAGCTGTCCCCTTTCTGCTGGCATGCCCCAAAATCCCATAAAGCTCCTCAGCTGTGTCATCTACCTGCCTGTTCAAAGAAACACTTTATAGTGTTTTGGTCTCTTTGTACCTAATAAATATGGCATTATTCTTAATAACATATGCATTAGAAGCACTATGAAAAAGTGAAACCTAAAGCCCTACCGAATTAAAGGGACACTATTTTTCTGATCATACCACCTATGTTCTTACAGTATTGATCAAAAAAAGGATTTGTTCAAATAAATCATTTGAGCAACAAGTAGATTTGAGAACTACACCACTACTTTTACCAGCAGCAAAACTGTCAGCTAAATTCACTTTGCAGAATTTTAACAATATTAATAAATAAATAAATAAATAAAGTAGACATCCATGATTTCAGAAAGGGGTGACAGCAACAAATAGCTGTGAGCAAAGTTTTAGATTACCTCAGATACTGAAAGGACTATTAGAAGCAGTTTACCTGCATGAAGTAGCTATCAAATGTAACTAGCAATTACAGCAGAGCTCAAACCTATTGAAAAACTCCTAGCCCAAAATTAAGTTATGACAGTAGGACTTTACAGTGTTACACAGAAGCATACATATTAGCTGCAAGGTAAGCTCATAAACTACACTGGAGGCGGTGGTTGTGAGAACAGTCTAATTACATTGAAAGTATAAGCTGAGATTATAAGTAGTAGAAATTTACTTTAAAAAGCCTATGTTTAAACGCAGTTCAAAAAGCTGGTGCTGTTCCAAATCAGCTGGAAGAGCATGCCATTCCTCTGATGGCTCTAGCCAAATCTAATCATGAGTAGAACAAATGCATGTAATTAAAATACCTGTCCAGCAGTTGCTGTTAGAGAGGAAAGAAGGATACTTGCTCCCTTAGAGGCTGGGGGAGGCTTCCAGAAGCGAGGAAGTCGGAGCATTTCCTGCAACTGCTGCCGCCGTCCTCCTGCAGGAACTGCTGCTCACCCAGACCTCCCGCAGGAGGCCACGACTCACAGCGGCACAAACTCCCCCTCTCTGCAAACACCTTTCTGCACTATTCTGTAAAGGAAACCTACCCGAACTACAGGCAACTCAACAACTTCATTCAAAACACTTCGTTAACAAAGTAAGCAAACCAAATTTTCCGTTGAGATGTAAACAAGAACACAAAAGTCATACTTGCACAAAAATTTTAAGTGTGCTAAACTCAAACCAGGAACTGCACGTGCAGTGGTGATTCTAACCCACAGCACAGCAAGTATAATGAAGCAATATCAAAAACAGTAACTTAAGAATTATCTTGCCCATCCCCTTCATAGATCTTGAAGACAGTAAACATCGTCACAGAGGGGAAACTTGTTCAGGGACTGAACAACTCATTTGGAGTCACACAGTAACACACTGGAGACCATGGAAGAGGCACCCCAACCTGCCCCCAGAACACACACAGATCTCTGTCCAACTGACTGCCACGTTTCCTGGCTTTGTATGACAACACACTATTCCTCAAATCATACTGGCAATCCCCTGCAACCCATAACCATAGGTATCATGCTCTGCTACAGTGCATGTGCCTCCGAGCCTTTCCCAGCGAGCACGGCCACTTAGTTTCAATTCATCTGCTCAAGCACGTAATACTTTATGGGACATTAAATATGCTATCACTTAATTGGAGCGAACGTCAGATTACAGACATAATTACTTTCTTCCAAACTGGCAGAGGTTTTTTCATATTTTTCCAGTTACCCTTCTGCTTCTGGGGTATAATCCCGGTAAATATGTTAGTGTTTTTCCTTCAAAAATATTTTCCAAACCGACAAGTGACCAACTACTGACTGGGAAGAAGCTGAACTGACTGCGTGAGGAGAGAACCACGCAGTTCAGACGTATACGTAAAACGAGGGGAAAATAGACTTTTTCTCTCTGTTTTCAAGTAACCCTCTTCTTTAAGACCACTAAACTCAGGATGCTCGCGGAGCAAACCGAGACCTGAGGCAGCGAGCCGACACGAGCAGCAATTTTGACAGCGGGAGGAACAAGCGAGCTAAGCCCGGGCTTCGTGGGCTGCAGGCGGCAGCAGGGGGCACCCCCAGACCCCCCGGCCCGCCTCCCCCCGGTGATAACACCTTCCCCGGGGACCCCTCCCGCATCAAGCCGCCTGCCCCCGGCCGGAGGATGCGAGGCCGCCAGCCCCAAACTTTATCCCCCGGGCTCCGCCGGGAGGGCTCCGGGGGCCGCCGCCGCGATCGCTCCCCTCGCCCGGCGCCGTCTCCCCCCCCTGCCCCCGGCCTGGAAGCGATCGCCCTCGGGCGCCAGAGCGGGCCCGGCCGCTCCTCACCTCCTTGACGGGGGGGAATTTTTTGCGGCACTCGAGGCTCAGGCCCCGCAGGTCCCCCTGCATGTTTTCCAGCAGCTTCTTCACGGCTTCGGGGCTGCTGGTCCCCGACATGGCGGCGCCAGGGCCGGGCGCTGCTACTCCTGCTGACGGGGACGGGGCAGCGCCTGCGGTTCCGCGGCCCCGGCCGACACGTCCGCGCCCGACACCGGAACCCGCAGCCGTGGCCCCTTCCCTTCCCTCCTCCCTCTTTCCTTCCTCCTCCTCCTCCTCCTCCTCCGAGCCACCGCCTCCCCGCTCCCACAATGCCGGGCGCCGGCAGCGCGGCGCGTCAGCCCGGGGGCGGGGAGAGCAGCAGGCCGCGGCCTCCGCCCGGCCGGGAATTAGGGAATTACGAAGTGTTTTGGTTCAAACATAGTCCCCCGAAAACACACGCAAAAAGATGTTCAGCCGCCAACCGTTGGTTTTCGTAATGCTCCCCGTGTAACCTCAGCCACCGCAAAGGCTTGGCTGCCGCGCAGGATGGGGCTGGCTTGGAGCTGCTCTCTGAGGGGACCGTCCTGGCGGTTAAATTTCACAAAATGTCCTTCTTGAAAGAGCGATTTCTCCATATTCTGGTAGCTGTACGTCTTCAGCCTCAAAGGCTGTCTGCCTGTAATGCAGGGCGATTCTCTTGTAATTCCCTAACTCCAGGGAACTAAAAACTACGTATAGTCCATACTTTCTACCCTAAGAGTCTTGAAAAATTGTCATAAGCAAAATGGGGGATAACATTGAAATAATTCTATTTTAAATAATGGATTGTCTTCAGATTTTCCTGAAGTCTCCAGTTTTATTCAAAGAATGTTCTAAGATTCTGTTTTGTCTTCTGTCTTTTCATGAAAAAAAAAGGAAAATAAATTGTCATAAATTTGAGCAGTTTGTTGGGGTTCATTTACTATGATACACATTGCAAGCCATACCGTAAACAGGCTGCCAGTGGCACGATGTTACTATTCCTAGTAAGCACATTCATCTGTAGACACAAGTCTTTAAGGTATGCTTTAAGAAGCAAAAAGTGCAGGATTGCTTGATAAATAACTGATTTTAAGATCAGTGCCTTCAGGTAAGCAGTTCAGCATTTCACCTGTGGTCAGTCAAATAAAAAACAGGAGCCTACAGCATTTTTAAGGTTTCAAAATGCATTTGTTTGTGGGTTCTCAAAGGCTTTGATTTTTATATGTTTAATTTTAAAACAAACAAAAAAGTCTTTTCAGTAGGACTGTGTATGTACTTAACCAGTAAGCATTTTCGCAAGGATTTTCCTAAGCGCTTACACTCGGGGCTTCAGTCTCAGTGGCAGTGCACAACCCAATCCAAATGCCTCGATAAGAAGCCAGGATGGTTTGCTTGGAGAATGAGGAAATTAATTAAGTCAATTTATGACTATGCATAGGTATTTCTTAGGTAAGCTTTAATTGCGTACTTCCTTTTTGTTGTTTGGACATTTCCACCTGTCTGTTTTATACAGCTTACTGGACACTGTTAGCTGTGGGCCTGTCAATACTCACCAAGTCTGCCTGTCTGCCCAAGTAAAAATGAATAATTTGTTGTGGACTAAGGGTCTGTAAACTCTTTTATAATACTGCCTTTCTAAAGAAAAGGGACCGGGTATTTTGGGTAGAATTTGAATGTGACATCTTGAGCTAGAGTTTCACGCTCTTATTATTATCCCAATAATCAAAATGAGGGAGATGCGCAAGAATGACATGTAGCCTTAGGACCCTATTAACAATTGTGAGACAAGTAAGAAGAATTGAGATTAATCACATTTAAGGGAAGGAAATTAGTATGTATTTGATTGTATGTATGTACTTCCTGCAGGCCTTTGTGTTTAGCTTAATGAAACAAGAATACCGTAAACAGCCAGTTTAGGTGGGGGACTGCTTTTACATTGTGAATGCCTGTTCAACTAGTGTGTATGGAAGATAGATGAGTTTTTCTTTAATCAAAGCCATAGCAGTTGGTTTTCCACCCTTCTTCACAGAGTAGTACCTTATTTCTGAAGTAAAATTACCGAGGGAATAGATGATTACTGCATTGGTGTAAAATTGACAAGTTGTTGGTGTATAATTCTTTTGATAAGTATTCTGTAAAAAAAATTCAGAATAGTAGCAATAAATATTTGGGAATGTAAAATATTACACCTCTCTTAGGAATAAATGTTTTATGTGTTGTTTGTGTTGTAATTAATACTATTTGTGTGAAATTATGGTTTCTTGAGTAAAATAAAAAAGCGGACTATTTAACAATGTTAATTATTTTTATAATGTCAGCTCATATCTGTTGATTATCCGTCTTTTCTTATTGCAGGTATGTATTGCCATAGAACTGGAAGCATGCCACAGGCCTGTTGTACTCGCCACACCTTCACAGCAACCCTGTCACCTCTCTTAAATGTACCATCTAAAAAATTTTTAAAGCTGTTTCTATCTGATGTTCCACCCGTTTCACTAGTCTTAATTTGTTTGATGCTCAGTGTTGCAGATCAGGAAAAAGAGGACCATATGCTACTCTTTTCACATGCAAAAAATATTAATACGTTCAAGTCTTAAAATAATTTTCTCATTACATTACGTCAGGTTTATTGGTCTGTTGAGATCAATGAAAAAAAGTCTTTCTGTAGCTCTCTAGTTGTCTATTACGATGCATGGTATTTAGCTTTTAGTTGTCCCCTGTCCTCTCTGCAAATTAACAGCACCCTCCTTTATCTATGTCAAATGAAAACTGGACATAAAATTTTAATAGTACCCAACACACAGTACAAGAATTCAGAATTATTCTTAAAAAATACCATGACAGTGTATTCTGGGGAATTTTTTCTGCTGCTTAAATTGAGATTATTATTTTTTAATATCACATTTTCTGCTTATATGTGGTGACACAGTATAAGCAGAAAAGTGATTCAAATCAAGTGATTTGAATCAAGTGGAGCACTTCTGAATTTGCTGTGACCTGTTGTAATTCCAGGTTTTAGGTAATTGGGCATAAAATAACTTTAATAAGCAACATGTCTATTAATTAAAGTTTGCTTTTTTCAGGTTAAGTACAGTCTTCTGTGTATCTTCTGTGAAGGCCGTTGTGTGTTTGACATTCACGTCTCAGCAATTTAGTTTAAGATTTGTTCTATTTTCATTCTTTCACTTCTTGTCATTTATTTTTCTCGTGCATTATCATTTCACCTGCTGGCCTTGACACTCGGTCTGCTCAGTGTAGGCAGCCAAATACGGCAGGATTTCTCACAGGTTTGGAGGTGAATCGTGTAAGTGCGTGCAGCATTGTAACCTCCTTCAGACTTGCTGAATACCAGAATTGGGAACTGCACAGTTCCTGAATCTCTGGCATGTCTCTTAAACATAAGATGATCTTTCTCACTGCTTTGATGTACACCTTTTGTAAATGCAGATTTACTAGTTAAGCAAAAGCAGAGTGGTTAAACTAAACTAGTCAGGATCTCTGAGTGACACTTAATCAGGTGTGAATGCTGCTGACTGTAATAGCATATCATTGCAATTGATATTATTGCACGTACTCTTAACCCTAAGTAAAAATACTAGCCTGTCTTCATATGTTTTAAATAAGTCAATTTCTTTTCAAGTACCTTTTGAATCAGAAAGTAGAGCAGGTGTATTGGGACATTTCTGAGGGCATGTTTTGACTAGCAAGTTAAAAATGTTAGTTAGATGTTAAGTTAACTTTGTGTTGTGCTGTAATTATTATATTGTTTTTTGCTTTGATACTAAATTGTATTATTTTGTGATGGGCAGTGGGTGATTGAAATCATTCCCTGTAGCTTTATTGCCCTAATTACCAACAAAAACGCTCATGAGACCTATTGTGATTCATTCAATTACCTCTCAGCACCACTGCTCGTGTTCATTCCAAGTGATGTGCATCAGTCCTTCTGATTCAATTAAAGATGGGATGGCACTCAGCTGTATTAATTTCAGGTGTCTACTCCTAGTTCTAATCCATCCTGATAGGCATTTACAGATTCAGACTTTGAATACAAGAACAGGGTTCTGTTGCCACAATGCACAGAAGGAAAACTGACTGATTTCAACATGTTAATAGAAGTGGTTTCATGTTGATGGGAAGAATTGTAGTCTTTCCTCTGAGTTTGTTTTACCCATACACCTGTGTGCTTTTGTAACTACTGTGGATCTATACGTAGTCACAGTACTAAACAATCTTCAGGATATGAGATACCATAAACTTATACACCATAAAGTAAAGGTGTTTGTACACATTTCCTGTGCTTTTGCCACTGCAGAGTTAAGAGTTATGATGAAGAAAAGTTTGCCTCATAGTAGATTGAACATAGATACTGATATCAAAAGGCAAACTTAAATTTTAAATTCAAAGAGTGAGGGATGGGTTAATACAAAATACTTCTTGTTGGCCTTTCTAAAAAAATATGCATTTTATTGGTCTGTGTAAGCAGAAAGAAGCCCTGAAGATGTGCAATACTATGGGAACACTTCATAAACTCATTAAATTATGAACACTAGAAGCTGGGCAAGAGACTATTTCTGTTGTGGCCATAAATGGGTTAAAAGCAGATGAAATAACCTGCCCTCCGGTAGCTGTGGTTGGTTTGTTTGTTTTTTAATGGAATAACAGACTTGTTCCTTTAGGATGTGGCTGTATTGGGAAGATAGATCATCCAGTACATTGAAGAATATTTAATTTTCCAGCATGAATTCCCCTTCCTGTGAGTTTAGGCTGTTCCTTTTTGCACAAATATGAGCGTGTGTTTACAAGCTAGTACAAATTTTGTTTATATATTTGCCTGTTAACATACATTTTATTTTCTTTAGTCAACAAGAGCAATCCCAGTTGTCTGCCGGTGACTCATCCTCTTTGTCATTTGCAAACTCTCAGTAATTATATTATATTGTCTTTACAGACACCAACAAAAATGTGAAGTGGGAATGCCCAGAATGTTACACCTATGACATGCATTAGGCACTCAGCAATGATTCCCTACGAAGTTACAGCACAGTTGCTTCAGTCGCTACATACAAATCTCAGCCAGAGGCTTAGATGCTTTCCTGACTCCTGTGTAACCAGCCAGCAAAGCTCTTTTCCCACTTTTCTTGCTTAAATCTTGTCCAAACTGATTCTCCAATCAATGTGGTTTTGTTTGCTTGTTTGTTTGTTTGCATTGCCCTTTTGAGTACTGGTAATTGAATCAGGTGAACCTGTTAACATCTTTTCCGAGAAAGAACTGCTGTCCATTGCTGGAATTAATTTATTGCTGTCTTAGAGCTAGCAGGGTAACAGCAGACAAACAGATGCACGATATTCACCAGAACTTTTCAGCAGCTCCCGTCCCCTTGGTATTTGCAACTGAGGATAAGTCAGAATAGATTAAATAAGTTTTCCTGCTCACACAGGAGGTATGTGGCTGGTCTGGGAAAAAAAAAATAAAATAAAAAATAAAAAAACACCTTTGTGCATTAAAACGAATCTGTACATTCCAAAATAATATTATTAATTAGATAATTGATTTATCCGTTCAGGTAGCACCTGTGAGTTTTCTCTGGAAGACAATAAGCAAGAGTCAGCATGGTATGTAGCACGGTGTATTCACGTGTTTTCTTCCTGCCAAATGTGGAATGTAGAAATACAGAAACTGCGATGGAGACTTTACTTGACAGTTCATTACACTGAAAGCTCTCACGCTGAACATCCCTGCTACCAGCTGAACAATTAGCACAGCATGAGGTGAGGGGTAGAGGATGAAGAAACTTCAGCAATATTGCACTTCTGATGACAATTTACTGCAACCTCATGTCTGTTGTCAGGAATTTCAGTTTAGATATGAAGGCATAGATCTGTTGAAGCAAAAATAATCCTGATTCTTGCTGTGTGATTTGATTCAGCCCTCCTGCACTGGGCAGAGGGTTCAGCTGCACTCTCTGGAGAAGTCTTTTCCTGAGCATCTCATTCTGACTGCAGAGTGTGTAACATGAAATTGCCTGTCAGCAATGTCAGAAATACACATTGTGCTGCAGTCTGTTTTGCTGCTCTCGCATCTATTTGCCAAGAGTCTCCCTGCATCTTTTTAATCATTTCCTTTTTATTTCTGTTTCAGCATGTATGAGAAATATAGAAACATTTCCAGACGCCTTGTAGCCTACAGGCAATCTACTAATCACAAAGCAACAGCAGAGAGTAGAAGGGTGTTCCCCTGTGTAAAAATAATTCTTTTTGGCTGCTGCAGCAGAGGGAAAAAAGCCACTGTGTGCTTTCCCCAGGCTTTCATGAATCCTTAAAGAAAATTGTTCCGTATTGCAGCCCCGGGGCTTCAGAGTGATACTATTACTGCAGGAGGGTTTCCATCTACTGAATGGAGTATTAGGTCCTTTGCATTAGGGGTGGCCTCCATCTCTGTAGCCAACGTTGCAGCAATGTCTACAAATACAGATATTATCTATAAAAATAGACAAACTCAGCTAAGTAGCCCAGAGGCCAGCACACTATGTAGGTATTCTTTTCTTCTGACACTGCCACGGCTGTGCTGCGGGCACGACCACCAGGACTCAGCATGACTGTGTACTTCTGAGCACCTCTAGCGCAGTTCCTCCCAACTACAGTGTGAGCACTCAGTTATTTTACAGGTGGTTCTTTCTATAAAGCAGCATTAGAGATTTCTCATGGAAGAGATCTTGATGAACAGCTGTTCGGTACAGAGGCATTGTTTGGTACAGAGTATAGACTTCTTCTTAAAACAGTCCTTTCTACACGTTTCATTCAAAGGACTTTGCCCTTTGTACAAATATTTGCATAGCTGCCTGTGTGGTTGTGGTTATAAGCAGCATCTGAAAGAAATTTTGTTACTCAGGTTGAGCCAAAACAGATAAACAGAATGAACACACTTCTCAGGGTGTTTGGAAGACATCCAAAGAAATCCAATCTTGAAGAGCCAAATGCTTTCCTTTGTAGTACGCTGGCTACGCAGATCACTTTCACACATATCTGGGACATGTATTCCAAATGAAGCAGGGCTGTACCGCAGCAGGTATCTGTATCCTGGCCTGGGTGCAAGCAGGTGTGTCCGTAGCCAAGTATGCCTACATGCAGCAAGTTCATAACAGTTACTGGCATTTTGAGAGCATTTCCAGAAGTTGCGAGGGGTATTTCCCAAATGGGAGCCTTTTTTTTTTTTTGACATTGGTTCACAGAGCACTGTGGATGACCTTGTCTGCCTCCTCCTGCCAGCGTGTGGGTGGGTTTTGGCTGGCTGCTACCTTGAGCATAGGGAATACCTGGTCTGAACCCTCCCTACTCCAAGCAGAAAGCCAAGTCCCAGAGCTACTGAAGGGACCATTTAGTGGGTTGTGTGGGGAGCTCATCTGAAACTTGTGCAGCCAGTCTGAGACCTTATTTCCCCTTTGGCAGCATGGTCATCAGTAGATTCCTACGGCCATCTATTTTCAGGGGTCTTACACCTCTGCTCCTGTCTTACCTAACAAAACCTCACCGTGATCTAAGATCTGATCAACAACAATTTAGTTATAAAATAACAGCATGAACCAGGACTAGACAAAGTCTTCATGAAATGGCTGTGCTCCTGATCAGCCCAGCCACACTTGGCATGCAGGATACGCAGGTGGGCTTGAATGTCTTATCTTGCTGGAGGCAAGACCATAGAAAGCCAGGACCAGCCTTACTGACAGAGTTACAGCAGTGTTTCAAAGCACTTGACGCTTTGTTTTTTCCCTTCAAGACATTTGGAGCCTTCCTTTGTAAACCTGTTTTTCAAAATTATCCAATACTCGGACACACAAACTGCAGTTTTCTAGGTTAAGACTAGGTTAGGACTTGCCACATAGTATGGCTCTTCTGTTACTGTCTTATTTAAAAAAATAACCTCATAATGTACAAGAATCACTTGTAGATTTTTTCTTTTCTAGTAGTTTTCTGTATCTTTCACTAAGAAGTTAAATCCATTGCTAGGAACCAAGTTACTTTTGTTTTCTTTCTCTACAAGGCAACTCATAGCTGTCAAAGATTTTGGTATTTGTTTGCCTGTTAGTGACTTGTGTTTTTTTTTTTTTTTTTTATATTTTATTCATAGGATGCTGCTTTTTTTTTTTTTTTTAGAATGTATTTGAAACCCTAGGCCCATCCTTATAAATATTCCACAGCTACTTTCTCATTACATTCATTTTTTCTATTCATGTGGTAGTCTTTTGCTTAATCCTGCCCATGTCTTGGCTGTGATTCATGGCTTTTATATACATTCACAGTTCTGCACCATTTCTTCCTCTTTGCCACGAGCTTTTTTTTTTTTTTTCCCTTCCTACTAATGTACAATCTCATTGGATTACTTGATATGTTTGTTCAGGAATGGAGTATGTAAATTTAAATTTTTAGGTCTCATTTGTTTACTTTTCTTTTTAACAGCACATTTGTTCATAGAACGTTTTTGGAAGATTTTATGAGTTAAATAAATTAAGTTGGTATGTCTATATGGGCTTTTTATTTCAGAGAAAGAATTACATGTCAGTCAAATTCTAATAATATTGTCAAATGCTACAGGGAAAACTGTGATATTATAATCCATCACACTTGATATTAAGGAAGTAATTTGCATCATAAAAATGAGGTCTCTAAATGACAATCTCAGACTGAGCATGATGTTAACCAAACAGAAATCCAAAGATTGTAGAGAGAGGATGCTTCCCACAGTGTGTAATTCTACAAACTTCTTTGATTTATCTCTTAATCTTCACCATCTTATTTAAAATTATTACCGAAATGTATAAGGTTACATTTCCTGAAGACAACTTCTAAGTCATAATTTCCTATACCAAAAATCAACATGTATGGCTAATTTCCTCAAATTCTGTAAAAACAAGTTAATTGAACAATTCAGAATAAATGTTTTATGAAGAAACTTCTATTGCCTCCATCCCGTCAGTTGATCTTCGTTATTGTTTATTGTGAGCATCAGAAATTCAATTTTTTTTATTACATTTCATCAAAACATTTCCATTGTCTTTATTGCCCAGAAGTGTACTGGATTGGTCTTAAAACAAAAACAAAAACAACAAAAAAAAAGTGCATTTTGTTTTAAATTGAGAACTTGAAAAAGAAAACATATTTAGTATATAAATGATTTACAGTAAAAAATAAAAACATTTGCGTAGTGTCTGTAGCCATAAACTTAATGATGGCAAAGAAATTTTTTAAAGAGAAATGTGTGAAAATTAAAGTGCTGCTATTGACAGTCCCAGCACAGTCCTGAAAAATGTCTGAATCTGTGTTTCTCTTCTACAAATGCTTGTGCATGAGATTATTTGTGTTTGAGCTGCTGCTTTGTGAGTGTCTGAGGGTGAAAAACTTGCACGTGCTAATAGACTTAACAAAGTTGAACAGAAGTCTAACAAGAACTGCAAATAAAATTATTTTTGCCCACACTCCAAGTTTCTCCCACTTCCAAATCCTTTCAGCATTTATAAATATGCCACAGCTGCTTAAACTGCTATAACCCCCCTGCTATAGTCAGGGGTGTATTGGAAAACCTTGCTGTCAATAGTTTCTTTGATTCCAACGGGCAGGGTGGTGGCGCCTGGCGCAGGAACATCTGGAGCAAACCCTGGGGTGCTGCAGCGTGGGGACCCCCCAGGGGAGCGCTTGTGGAGGCAGCAGAGCTGGGTGCCTGCTATGAGACGCATGTCACAGCCCGTCCTAAGGGGATTTCAACACTTTCGAGCAGATAAACAGACAGAGACATGTTCATCCTTATTCGTGTTTAAGAACTGGACATCTGAAGAGTGAACGAGGCGCCGTCTCAGCTTACTGCTTATGATCCTTGTCACTCATGGCAAAATTACACAGGCCATCAGTCTCACCAAATAAATAGGTCATTCAGACACTGCATTTAGTTCACCGAGCAGCTATTAGGTCACGCAGAATCAGTCAGCACGAGAGATGATGTGCTTTATTTGGTTTTGCAATGCAACCACAGCGCAGCAGTGCTGGGTAGCTTTTATTGACCTGCTCACTTGTGGCTGAGCACACCGAGCTTGTGGAAGCTGCCGCTTCACCTTGGATGGGGGAGCAGAACTACAACGGGATCCAAGTGCCCGTTCCTCTCTTCAGCAAGTTGCAGAAGGAAACAGGTACTATGTGAGCACTCATAAACCACGTCTTCCTTCAATACCACCGAGAAACATCTATCTGAGTCGGCAGAAGACATGTTGTTTGTAGTAGCTCTTAATAGGTATAGCTGGTGCAGAGTTACTAATTGCTGTCCCTTCTGTCTGAGCATTTTCTCCTCAGCTGAGACACATTTCCACAACACCCCCAGAGCAGTTTGTGTTTTATAGCATCAACAGATGTTGAAAACAAGCAAAACTCATTTGAATTCTTTCCCCATGCTTTTCATTGTGTTTTAGAGAATGGTTTCTTGCCCTCAGACCCAGCAGCAGACTTTATTTTGATTACATGATTTGTAGTTTTTAATTTTTATTTTTGAGGAACCATGTATTTTTCACCATGGGCATGTCTGCATCTGTCATTGTTCATTAATGGAAATTTCATTAAAAAAGCAGTAATGCTCATCCAGCATTACAATGAAAGAACAAAAAGGAAGGTACATGTGCCAGTTTGGGAAGTAACCTGGCCAAGTGTTATCTTTGGAAAACAACAAAAAAAACAAAGCTGTCATTGGTCATGCAGACAGGATTTGGTGGAGCTTGATGAGTATGATTTATATTAATAGCAATAGTGCATGGAAAAAAAAATCATTTTGTATTCTGAAGTACGAGTATGGGTTTTATTCCCCAAGTACCAAATACCTACAATGCCAGCGAGTGAAGGCCTTGACTCAAACTGCATTGAGCTCAGAGGAAATGCCTGCAGGTTCGGTCCTCCGTTCAGAGCACCTCATAGATCTTGTAAGAGATGTCACTTGGTGTGAACAGGCAAGAACATTCCTCTGACAAGAATGTGGTGTTTGCAGGTGCAGGGATTTTAAAACTAGGGCAGATAAGGCAGATGGAGGTCTCCATTCTGGCAGAGGAAGGGCTGGTGCCACCCCAACTGCCTCTCTACTTGGTCTAGAAGAGGTGTCCAGCCCAGGTTTAACACACACACACACACACATTTACTCTGGGGTTGTATCTTTTTTTTTTTTTTTTTTTGGTATAATGTCTCCCAGGTTACATCGTACCATTTAAAAGGTCGTAACTCACATGGTATATTTTCCCAGGATCCTTACCACAGACTTAGGAAGGCTGAACCACCCTCTTATATCTGCTTACGCATCCAAGAAGTTCTTATGCCACTCTTTCACACGTGGAATCACTTGGCCCCTAGGGCTGCACGAAATTTCAGGTATTTGCTACTTTCTGGGGTAGTAACAAATATATATAGTTTATTACCCACTTTCTATAGCTATGATCTGAGTATTTCATACACTGAATGAGAACATTAATTTAAGAACAAGTGCCACCAATGTCCCCAGTAATGCCCCTACTCCACAATGATTTCCTAAGGAAAACTATTTGCAGACTGTTGCTTAGTTCTTACTCTTTCGAAATGTATTGGGTGATACCACATGATACGCAACTTGAAACTTGATGTGATAATTAACTTATTCCTGGTGCACCTGTATTATAATATTTATCAATGCTATTTTACACTTAAGAACACTGTAATATCTAAATGAAAAAATAAAAATAAGAAATAATGAAAAGTTTTCCATTAAGTTACATTGACTGACGTGAATCCTTTATCATTTGAGTCCTGTGTCAGCTTTTCCATTATGTGGCCCAGGAGGACTGTTAATGCTGCCTGGCATACAGTTACCCAGTTCATTCCCTACCTAATGGGATACCTGGCTACAGATTTGTAACATTTGGGCTCTTCCGGGGTTTCCATGCTATTCCAAGATTTCATTCTTTTCCTGTGAGATTGCTCCCTCCGGATGTATTAGGAGCATGTGGTGCCCCTTCAACACTGGAAATAAGAAAACGGAACTGTTTTCACAATTTGTTTACCCAACCAAGGAAAAGAACAAAAAATCTGAAGGAAAAAAAGCACTTTGCCTGCACATTAAGAATATGCTTATTCTGTCAAATATAGCTTTCATATTAATTGTGTCTTACTACATTTGTACTGATTTTCTTTGTCAAAGTAACTAGCACTTAAAAACAACATGAAAACATACTCTGAAATTAGAGCCTGATATCACAGATTAAGGCATAATTTTCGAGGAAAGTTGGTAGATCTGCCAATTAATTTCTTTGCCTGTCATACTGACTTCCCCCTGATGATTTCACTTAAAAAATACATTGCTCTTCATAACAGAGGGCGAATTTGGTGGCAAGGCTATAAGTGGTAGAGCCTTCCCATTAGCAGCTAGCTGTAGATGCAGAAGATGTTCCTGTATCATCTGGCAGGGTAATATCTGACAAGTTTTCTTGCCTGTCATCTCAACTGTAAGTCACAAATGTTACTTCAGTGTGCCAGGAAGACAGGCAGGACTTCAATTTTAATGGATGACAAAAAAGATCAAGGGACTGGTTGGCACCGGAGCACCCAGAATGCTGGGTGAGGCCAACTAAAGAGGTCACGGGCAACGGCTCCTCACCTCTCCTTGCCCTTGGCCAAGCTTTAAATAATAAGTCACTGTCGAAAGACCCGTAGTGCAACTGGGAATTGCAAGCTGTCTCCTGCCTCCTACTCTATTTTGTTTCTGTGACTCTCACATTAACAAGGTTTACTATATGTTGCCTTTTTTTTTTTTTTTGGTTTCGTGCTGATTCTTACAGCCATCGAAAAGCTTGCTGTCACTGTAACTGAAATAAAAGAAAGCATACTGCAGGTTTTTTGTCAGAAATGATTTGTAAAAAGAAATGGCAGGAAGCACTTTCTTGTCTATTTATAAGACTAGGTGAGTGCCAACAGCTTTTGATAGACATTGTAAAAGATAATGATCTTTCTGTAGTTTTAATTTTAAGCATGTCCACACTGAATGAATTATGTGTGAATACATAATAATTTTACCAAACTAACAATTTGGCTAAATTCCCGGAAACCTTTGAGACATTCACATAGAAAAGTCATTGATTTTTATGTCTGGTTAGGAAGCTTACAAACTCAGTGTGTTAGAAGTCAAGTTAAAAATAACAGAAAGTCTCTTAAAAACTAAAATATCTATTTATTTTTTTTTTCTAATTGACATTTTCCAAGAACTTCCAAAAGTTAGCCTGGGCATCTTATAAAATGTCCTAAAATACAGAATCCTCATGAAATTTCTGCCTCCTCTCCCAGATTATGAAAGTGGCATTTTGAGAAGGTCTGCTGGGAACAGGCTCTAAAAGAAAAAAGTGAGCCTGTCTTTCACTTCCAAAGAAGACCCTCAAGCACTTAACGAAGAACAAGATTCACAATAATGAATCTTCATAGTTGCCATTGCTATAGGAAAATTGCATTAGCTCAAGAAAGCTTCCTGGAAATTTTTCACCCAGCATGTTAAACATGTATTTACATGTGTCTCTGTGCATCCTGTTCTCTTTTCCAGACAATACAAATCATTTAGGGAGCATCAAGAAATAAAAAAAGAGCGGGAGAAAAAAGAGTTTCTTTCTCCCAGGTCACGCAAACTTAAAGCAACTATGATCTGGAAAGAAGAGCTGGGTTACAACGGTATTGTGCTTGGGCTGCTGCAATGACTTCTCACCACCTGCCTCAGGTGGAAGGCAGTATGAAAAAGATTAGTTTCCTAACCAGATGTCTAACAGCTAACTAGATAGTCAGGGAAATATGCAGCCACATGCAAAATGCAGCAACAAGCTCCAGATCTCTTCAATGACAACCACTCAAACCTACGACTCAAGAGAAGAAAATCTTAAACCATGCAATAAGAACCAAGAGTAGGCACCTATTTTAAGGGACCAAGGCTCTTTATTGTAGTTGCTGATGTCAGGTTGGGCTCTTAAAAAGAGGAGGAATCTCACAGAAAATACAAATATTAATGTCACCGATATTTTTGTTTGCAAGAATGAGGAAAAAATGGAGTATGAGCTACCTATATAGGATTTTCTTAACCTTGTTATTGAGGACTAAGTAGTATGCGTAGATACTGTTCACACGAAGTAATTCAGTCACAGTCCTCTCCTCTCAGGCAAACTAACTAAGTAAGTAAATTTGAATCAAGATTCTAATTTTCAAACTCAAATTGAGTTTCCGTATCTTAACATTCTGGCAGCCTCCAAAGAAGCTGCAGAAACATTATAGAACTGATATAAGACCAACCAATACATCGGGGGGGAACTAGGTGTCCTTAGCCACATAAGCCCTCTTTCAGATCTGAAGCACAAAGAGCAATCATGAAAATTAAATATAAATAGTTAAAAATTGCTTTGAGACTAACATGGTTATGTTACACCAAAAGTTAGCAGGGTATCCTGAAATTAAGTTGGGAGAGAAGGCAGGATCATCAAATAGATATGATAAAGCATTTAGAGATGGTATGTACTTTATCACTTGGTGTATATATAGATAGAATACTGGGCAGGTAGAAGCAGAGAAGACTTACATTGTGTTGTAACAATCAGCACCTCTATCAAAAACACATTAAAACAGGTATTTTACTGTCTTGGTATCATCTTTTTGAAAGGGCTTTGCTGCCCTTTGATATCAGCGGCAGATCCATGAAAGACATTCCCAGTGTTGATTTTTTCCTCCTTTGTCAACAGTCTAAATGAATTCTGGTGAAAGTGGTTAAGTTTCATCTATAAGAAATCTGAATTACTGGACAAAGTAACTCTGATTTCATGACGCCCCCATCTAAAACCGGGGTTCTGATTATTCTCTTCAGGGAAGATTTCCTGCAGACTTGAGTTGGGACAATCCTCAATGTCAATACAGGCCAGGTGATTAGTGGATCGGGAGCAGCCCTGCAGAGGACTTGAGGATACTGGCGAATGAAAAACTGAGCATAAGTCATCAGCGGGCACTTAGAGCCCAGACAGCCAATTGTGTCCTGGGCTGCTTCAAAAGCAGTGTGGCCAGCAGGGCGAGGGAGAGGATTGTCCCCCTCTGCTCTGCTCTTGTGAGACCCCACCTGGAGTGCTGCGTTCAGCTCTGGGGCCTCCAGCACCAGAAGGACATGGACCTGTTAGAACTAGTCGAGAAGAAGGCCATGAGGATGCTCAGAGGGCTGGAGCACCTCTCCTATGGGGACAGGCTGAGGGAGTTGGGGTTGCTCAGTCTGGAGAAGAGAAGGCTCCAAGGAGACTTCATTGCAGTCCTTCAATATATATAAGAAAGACTTTTTATCAGGGTCTATAGTGACAGGGTATGTGGCAATGGCTTTAAACTGAAAGAAGGTAGATATAGATGGGATATAAGGAAGACATTTTTCACGATGAGCATGTTGAGGCACTGGCACAGGTTGCCCAGAGAAGCTGTGGATGCCCCATCCTTGGGAGTATTTAAAGCCAGGCTGAATGGGGCTTTGAGCAACCTGGTCTGGTGGGAGGTGTCCCATGGGTTGGATTAGATGGTCTGAGATCCCTTCCAACCTAAACCCTTCCATGAATCTTTGATGTGTGAACATGTTTTACACCTGGTGCTCAGGCAGTCTGGTACTATTTATTTGGCACATACATCTAGCAATGGAGCTTCTAGGAAAATTTCTTTCAAGTTACAATACCAACAGAAGTAAAATACGAACTCTTCTAAGGAAGGGAGAGGCTAACGTGACATAGGAAAACCAATGGGAGTATGAATGAACGGGGCCTTCTGTAGGAAAGTAAATTTGTGTGTGGTATTCAAAGAGGTGGTTACTTCTCCAGCACTGCTTTCTCTACTCCACACATCATCCTCTCTCAAGTGTTCTTATTAACATTAGCAAGTTCACCTGATGAGCTGTTTTCATTTTGTACTTAATTTTGTACTGGGCTGCTATATTCTACACCTAAATATGAGGTTTTAAGCAAAAAACTTAGACCATTTTTTCCCCACCATGTCAGTTTGTCCAATCTTAAATATTATTGCCTCATTCCACAAACTAATTCAGGGTTAATATCTTCCCCACTTGATAATTATTACAGTATTTTTTAATTTTATTTATCACATCACTTTTTTTCCTTATAAATGCTTTTTAGAACCAGACAATGACAGAACAGAATGTTTTACACATACTATCTTATGGAAATGCTATTAATCTTATTCTGTGTTGGTAGTTAAATAGCCATTTTGTAACTGATGATAACAGAAATCTTCTGATTAGACAAAGACTACCCACTACACAAATACTGTGGTGAAAGTTTTTGTAAGAAACTGAAAGACTAAATAAGGCCTTGAATAGCTTTATTGAAATCTGTATAAATAAACATGCGCATTTCAAATGTAAACCCAAGTGAACTCAAGTGCAGACAAAATTTTAACCTCTGTCATGCAGGAGGTTAGTTTACATTAAAAAAAAAAAACTCAAAGCAGCTTTAAAATACCAGGATGAAACACCAGTTTTAATATCAAGGTATAAAGCAAAGCCATGTCCAACATACCTCATTTATATCCTGGTCAAATGCAATTTTTTAAACTTTTTAATGCTAACATAAATAAATAATTTACCAAAATGTGCACTCACAGAGTGAACTTTTATTTACAATACACAATTTATAACCTATTGTATTTGATTAGTTCAAGTGAAGAACATCATACTTTTTGCTTTTTTTTTTTTCATTATCTGTTTAAACAGTGGGACACAAAGCGATTCTCCAGGTAGTAGATATGTGAAGTGTGCCCCTGCAGTTAAGGGTTCCTCTCAAAGGCAGTATTGTATACAAATCAACAATACATTCTTCCAACTAGATCAAAGGGAAAGCAGCAAATTAAAAAAAATGTTTCAAACTGTCACACTTATTTTGGCATCCTGGACCCCTGAACATAGTCAACTAAAATCCAATTTGAAGTTTTTATGCCTTATATACTGTACAGGTTCTGACTTGAACATGCAAATGCCAATTCTCTTATTATAATGAGTTACCTTTTCAGATATGCAGTAAGGCTATGGTGAATTCCATCAGGAACACACAAAGAAAATTAACAGGCCTACCTTTAAAACCAATTTGTTCATTAACAATTTAAAGGCAGGTTATATTGAAAAAAATCTCATCTAAGCCCGATGCACAGTCATTACTATTGATACAGAATACTATTAAATCTGACCCTATTACAGAGTAGTTTGCAAGCTGTCAGACTATGAAAACTGGGGAGAGAACTTACAGCACAATTTTAAATTTTGGACTGACATCAGATTAAAATTATGCATGTCTTATAAGCAAGATAACAGGAATTATGTCTGCAGCGTAGATTCCAACAAGCAACAAAGGATACTTACATTTAATTGAAAATCTTTTTGTTAATGCAGCATGACATCCAGAACCTGTTCCACAGCAGCAGTAAGGTGAACGTAATATTCTGGATGCTCAACTATATCACAAAAGGTTAAAACACCTTTTCAAGCTATTTCTTCTATCATGATCGAATTTAAAAAAAAATATTAATTTTTAGGGAGAAACAAAAATTTGATGTTTCAAGAAAACTACTGCTTATATATTTATGACATTTTTACTCGTAGTCTGTGTGACAGCCTAAGGTACATGAATGTATTCATCTAGGAGCTAGACTTGGCAGTAGTATTCTTGCAGTACTAAGAAAATAAATGTCAGAAGTCCACAGATTTAACATTTTAGTTATTAACTCACATCCAAAACAAAAGAAAACATAATCCATCAGAACAGCAGCAGAAAACTTAAAAGGGGTTTATTTGTGATTTCCTATATATAGCTTGTGAATACAAGACTAAATGCATTAGAGACAATTTCTGTTAAAGGTTTTATTGTTTCACTTCAAGTACTGCACATGTTAAAATGTAATAAAGATTTACATTCTGTTATCTGAAATTCCCCATCTCAGATTTTTATTTTTAATTTGTTGGGCAATTTCACTCTTTCAATAGGTATCCCCAGTAAGAAAGTCTCTTTTATGGCTTCTAGTTCTTCCATTAATTAGTGTGCATACAATTTTCATTTTCTATATCATTATCGTTTTCATTGCTGTCTTCATCACTTTCTAATGGGATGCCTGTGGCAGCTGAAGCACCTTGTTTAGTTTCCCGGTCAAGAGGAAAAAAGCCAGTTCCACTGATTGTGTCCTGTCTCTGGTAGAAGAGCACATATGCTGCTTTGGACTGTAAAAGAGAAGAGTATAATATGCTGATGAGACTCCAGACAAAACATTTAAAATCAGTCTTTTTTTCTTTTTTCCTTCTAGGCCCATAAGCTAAAATTATATAGATAAACAAAGCTTTCATAATAGATTATTTTTGCATGTTAAAGCGAACAATTGTTATTTTGCATGGTTCTTTAAAATGAGACAATCTACTCCCTACAAATTTACTGCAAGGTTCATGACTAACACTTTGCTTTTCTTCCCTCAAGTTAGTATCATCAACAGTGTCAGTTTTAGAAAAGCAAAAAGTACTTGCCACTATTTGGTCCTCACATGCAGTTGACACACTACTGTCATCAAAGTAGTACCATTTTCCATCATCTTTATTTTTTGCGAAAGCAGTATCTAGAACAACAAAAGTGCAATGTTTAAGGACTTTGTATCATCTTAGATCTACTGCAATCAGTTGCTACCGTTTGTAATTGTCAAACATTTGACTTCTAACTACTAAAAATCTGTTATCACTATTAGAAAGTTTACACTTCCACACTTCTTACATTCTTTTAAACAACACTTAACCAATAACATTCCCCTTCTAAGGAGAATGTATATAGAGAAAGGAGAGTTGAAATAAAAACCCGCAGTCACTTTTTCATTTTTCTCTCTCCTTTCAATGAGATGTACAATGTACAAAAATACAGACGAGTAAGACAAAATAAATTGTCAGACTACAGTAGCTCTTACGATCTCCTAACCTTTCTCTTTTCACAATATCCATAACTAGAAGCGCAAAAGGACTACAATTATCCTTGAAAGTTTATTAGAACACCCGTGAAAACATTTCAAGGTAATGAAAAAAAACTATCCCTCAATCATTAAAAAATGCCATTGACTGAAAATGATCGATACTTAAATAAACATAAAAAGTAGATATGTAAAATGATTATACTTGAAATAACTTACAATGCCCTCCTCCCATTCCTCCATAGTGGTTGGAGACAGCAATCAAGTTGTAGCGGCAAGGCCCTGCATTTGGATTAATAAGGAACTCTGACATGTCCAAGTCACTGTTAAAAAGCACAAATAAAAATAAATTAAAATACTAGTTCTCCCTCTATATATATTAATCCATTTCGCATTTTAGTGGTCTTTGAGCCCTTTACTTTACATTTTCCACAAAACATGCATATACCACACCATACTGACAGTGCATCTCTTTCAGTCTGAAGAGTGGAACCAGAACCAGTAATCTTACCCCAAATGCTTGGTAGAGTTCTTCCATACTTATCTACTCTAATTATATTTTTATAAAATTCATACTTTTCACTTACAAGCATTTTATCATCAGTAGTTACTGGATCCATGCGTGGAAGCTGAGAACAAAAACATTCTACACATTCTACACAATTGTTGGATTAAACTTATGTCCTAGTCATGCTGTTACCCTTCTAGCACCAAAACACTTAGGTTTCTTACTTTATTGGAAAGTCAACCAATGTGTCCAACTTGTCCCTCATGTATCTGCTGTAGGAAAAGCGCTTCAGATGGACTACCAGTACTGGGGGAAGTGACCACAAGTCTAACTTTTTGGTAGCTTGTTGATGTTCTTTACAGTTTGGACAATACCTAAAAGAAAAACATACTAATTAAATAACTGTAGTCCATATATATGTTCAATACATTGCTATAGAGAAAGCCAGCAACATGGGAGGAACTGAATGAGCAAAAGCTTACACACACTGATACCACTTCTAGTTTAAAACACAAGATACTGCTGTGCAAGAAGGCTTACAGTGAAGCTTGACGGTGTTTAAAACACGTTAGTATCACCCTCCGCTACAGCAATCTCTTCTCCTATAGTAGTCTCTGTAGTCTTTACTTAAAGCAGTTTTCTCACATTAAGACAAAAGGTCAGGAAAACTCAGTACAAGCAAGTCCATAATTAACAGGCAACTGTGGTTCTTCCAAGTTTCAGTTTTCAAATCCATCCATCTCCCATCCCATCCCCCTCACCACTAAAATGACTACTGGAACCTGCAAAAGCTCTCTACATTTATTCTCTAATTAGGCAAGTGCTAAAAAGGCTGTGACTTATAATAAAAATTTCTGCTCCCTACTTGAATACTTGAATCTTTCAAGAACTAAGGCTCAGGGAGGAAAGTAAGTAAGAATCATGCATGAAAACAACTCTTCTGTAAAGCTGCCTATGCATATTCCACTTCTTGGTATCTAACAAGAAAGATCTAGGAAAAGAAGATGAGAAGATTCCTAATTCCTTAATTAGGAAGGGCTGCAGAAGACCGCATTGCA
The DNA here is from genome assembly GCF_964211835.1 of Anser anser. Taxonomy (NCBI): domain Eukaryota; kingdom Metazoa; phylum Chordata; class Aves; order Anseriformes; family Anatidae; genus Anser; species Anser anser. Next base: position 35,910,470 of record NC_139720.1, on the reverse strand, counting down.
CTAATTGTAAGGGAAGGCTGTGACTGAAGAACTGTGTTCTCATTTGTCTGAGGGTATCTGCAATACAAATATCACTAGACTAGGAGTGATGAGACCTGGGAAGACCAGACAAATCAAGAAAAAAATGTGATGAATGACTTCTTGTGAAATGTATCTAGAAGCAGCTGCTCTACTTCAGCAGTACCAGTATTTCATTTTATTTTTGATTTCCAACACTCTACTTAAAACGTGTTGCAAAAATGGAAGCACTTCATGGTACTTGAGCTATATGGTATCTCAAATAGTTTGTCCAGTGTTGTATAATCTACTCAACCTAGAAAAAATGAGAACTTTCGAGTCAGCCTTCTCCCCTGCCCAAAATAAAGGAGGATCTCTGGTTAAAAAAGTTTGGAATTCTCCAAAACTTTTAAGTATCCACAAAAGAAGTGGCAGACCCTGTTTTCAAACTGAATTCTGAGCTTCAGGTGTTAAGGAGGACTCTTAACTGTTAGAACAATCCTGGAGAAGGATGATCTTATGGAAGAATCCTGTAATTGTAAATATTCCGACATCCTTCCAATTCAGAATTTGGAACAACCATGAATCACAGCAACAGTCTCTACCAAGAAGTTAATGGCATATGATTGGAACATGAATTTGAAATGTTCTACTGATTACAGACATCCCCCATTCTTTAAGTCTGTTGTTGAAGCACATCCCTATTTCATATTTCATGCAAAGCAATTTATACATTTGCATAAAAAGACCTCTAATATGCACCAACCTTTCCCATCTCAGAAAAGAATACTTGTTTGACCCATTGTATTATACCTGACACAGTATTTATTAATTCACTGTGGATCACATTTCACAGGTTATGATATCTTATGGATCTCACCCTTCCTTCTAATTCTGAATAATCATCTCCCATACAAATATAACCTTCCATATACAGTGACAACTTTTAGTTATACAGTGAATTAATATATAGTATTATTTTAGAGTATAACTATGCTTGGAATTTAATATATGGAAAGATTCAAAAAGACCATAAGAAATCAATTAGGTATCGGTGATGATATTTGTTTTTGAATAAATTTGAGAAACACAAACCACAGAATGGGAAAATTTTAATGTTTTGTCCTTACCATGGGTCTTCAGCACCTAGTTTTTCCTTTGTTGTGAACAGCTCAATGCAATCTTTTAATTTCACAAAAGGCTTTTTGGGAGGCTTATATTCCACACTCTCATGTTTTTCAAAATCCTAAAGAGAAGTATTTCTTGAGTTAAGAGAACAAATGAAACAAAACTCATTTTAGTGATGTCGTCTTACTATGAACAGTAACTACATAGCTCCTATATACGGAAAAACTGATCAGAAACCATTCAAGCAAAAGTAGTTTTCACAGTTTCAGACTTATTTCTAAATTTCTAAGCCTCAGATTTGGTAATTACTTACATGTGTAAATGAAGTTTATTTATAGTAACATTTACTATCAATAACACGAAAAAAAAAAGATACCGTAGCTGCTTCTTTTGAAGAATTTTACTATCTCTATGCCACAATCAGTAAGTTGTATTTTTCACATTTAAATTTTATTAGTGATGGAAAGGGGAGCAACATGAAAAGCTTACCTCTGCTGCACTATCATCAAAGTATCTCTTCTTCAGTTCAGGATCCCAATCCAAAGCAAGGAAAGATCTTTCTAAGATTAAAAAGATGTTTTATCTTAATTTTACTTCTTGTTTTACATCAAATTGTATCAACTTTGGGCAAACACTCAAAATAAATTAAACAAGGCTGACATGAATCTAAGATGAAAAACTGAAGTACAACCAATTTCTTCATTTCTAAGACCTAATTACAAGAACAAATTATTTCTACAGAATTTTCTCTTAAAACGTTTATCAAATAGCATACAGAGAGAATGAAACATTATTCTGTGGAACTGAGAAAAAAGCATCAGAATCAAATGTTGCCCAACCTGTTCCCTGTGACTTACCGTCAAGCCTAGGTTGCCTGTCATCAAATCTAATATGCCTGGTATCATCTTTGATGTAATTTATGTCAGTATTGCCTAAATTATTGAACTGGAATGTAAACAATCGTTTTTTGTGTCCCGTGAGTGGTTGACCTTTGCAAGTATCCTCAGTACATAATCCATTTTCAGAGTCATTGTCACCTCCAACTGAGTCTTCTGACTGGCTGTTTTCATTCTCTGAAGGAAGTTCCTGATCCTGGCTGGATTCATCATCTTGTTCATCTGTCTCCATTTCACCTGAAACAATTGAGGAGGGAGAAATGAGGCAGAATAACAATAATTGAAAGACAATACATAATTAACTTCAATTTCAAATTGAACACAAAATACTGTACAAGTTTGGATATTCAGTCTTACTTGGAGAACCTTCTTCGTGTATTCCATTTGGGCCATTACCATTGATACCATGGTCCTTACAGCAATGTAGGGATCCTTCAGTGTCTTCACTTTCAGTGCATGTTTTTACATATCGGCTAAATGTAACAAATGAAAGCAACACTTAGATTCAATGGATTTGATTGTTCAAGCCAGAGAATTAAATGGTTACAGCAAATCCTTTATAATGGACTGTATTCCTGCAATCCTTTCTGATTTATTTAGAATAAATAAACCTACTGCCTAACACGTCTATTGTTACAAGCACATCTGAAATTCTGTTGCTCTATGATCTCACATTTTTGGCAGTTATTTGATTTTATAAAACTTGACTCTTCTATCAGTTTTTATTTGACGAGCAACAACATCTTTTACTGTTAATTAACTATATTTTTAAAATAAGAAATATATGGGTTCACTTATGGGGAAAGTTACATCAACAGAAAATTAAGCATAAATTTCAATTGGAGGTTATACAACTAATTTCTTCCATATAATGACACTTAGTCCAGTCTGGTTTGAAAAAGTGCCTACCATACAGTTTTATAATATAAATTAGAATAGAAACTTGTATAGTAGATACAGGAGGTGTAACCACAGCAGACTAACTGACAAAACACCTCTGTTTTACCAAGACCTAACAGATACGAATTACTTCTGTAAACTGACAAATTAACTCTCCACCTACCTCTCAATTTTTGGATGTGGTCAAGCTAACAATAAAAAACAAATTAAAATCCACGCTTATTCATATCTCAAGTGGCTAAAATTTGAGATTTAATATATTTAGCAGAAAGCAAATAAAAAAATTACTGAAATCTAATCAATTTGTTAGCAATGCATGTAAAAAACAGGTACCTACTGATTCTAACTATTAGCATTTTTCTTTTGTGTTTTTCTTTAAACAATAACCTTACCACATTCTTAGCAGCAGCAAGTTATACAGTTTATCTTCAGTGTTGTTTCTAGGCACTGCTATGAGAAAAGGTTGACCAAACAGTGAAGAACCACTATGGCTGTAGCTGGTGTGCCTGCACTTTTCCCTTAAACAAACAGGAATTATAACTTGTTCTGTATCTTCTGTTCTATTGATAGCAATTTCAAACCTAAAAAGGAAAAAAAAATTGTAAACAAAGGATAATTATTATTCAAAAGACTACAAGGGAAAAAACTGAAGAAAATAATAAAAAAGACATGATGTGTCTTTATCTTATGTTTAGGTTTTAATCTATGCAAATAACTAAAACTGCAAAAAAGTCATGAAGCATGTAACCTGTACTTACACATAAATGTCATCACGTTCCATAATACTACTCAAATTTTCATCCATGGCAAATATCCTGTGGAACCTGTGATTGTATATATCAGTAACAATCATCTAAAAGAAAAAGGAGTATGTACGATTAAATCAGGTTGATATACGTTAAAGTGTTCAATGTTGTGCCTTCATATAAGAAATTATTCTCACCTTATCTGCAGCAACACCTGACAGAACTGACAATGCTGTGCAAAGGTCCAATATATTTCCAATTTTTGGAACGACTACTTTGTACTAAAAAAAATAAAATAAAAATCACTTTAATTCCTAATAGATCAAAGATACATGAGAAAAACAAAAAAACCAAAACCTTAATACATGTTCAGTATACTTCATACACATCTTTCATTCTTGAACTTAAGGTACAAAGTATTTAAATTGACTAACAAATTCAGTAAGATGTTGAAAATGTAGTTACCATCACAACTTATACAAAATTGCACACTTTGAATGCTTTTATTGGTCTATAAAGTCCTTTTTCAGATTTTATTTTCTCCATAGGAAGACCTAACAGCACCAATTACTTGTACTTCAACAGCATCTACTTATTTAGGCACCTAAATATTATGCATGCTATTGACTATATTCTTTAATTTGGAACACAATACAAATTGTTTATAAAACACTACCAGAATTTATTTTTATTTTAACTTGTCCTATGAAAACATTTTGGCCTAAACTTCGTAAGAGAAAAAAAGTGAAGCATTATATTGTGTATTCTTAAAACTAAAGCCAAAAGTTTTTGGTAGGAAAATGCAGGATATCTTCCCCATCCCCCATCCCCGCTCCGGATGGTTATACTCTGGAATTCTTTCCTGATTACTAGTCTTAGCCACTGATTCTCAAAATATCTCAATGGCCTTTACTGAAAGTGTCGCATGGATTGCTATTGTGTTAACAGCTTTTTCTTTGGTACTTTCTGCCTGGAATGCAATGGCTAATGGCTGAACTCCATAATTTCATTTGCAGAAACAGAACCTGATAATTAACAGAGAAAACCTCTGTGTGGCTTCTTAGTGCAGTACATTTGCAGCTGGTAATGAAACTCCAAATGGCTGAGTTATTTGCATAGTAAATAAAGACACAATTAATTAGATATAAACAAAATCAGAAATAAGGCATTATAACTGTCATTAATTAACACGTACAGCATATATTTGGTATCTCATTAAGTCTTATAGTTTGGAAAGAGCATGTGTTCAGGTGCACTTTTATGAGTCAATCTCTATTCATTCCTGCATTACTATCTCATGTCATACAGGGGTTATCTTCAAATATTGTCCATCGCTTGTGCAAATCCAGCCAGATTACACTCCAAGTTTATTTATTTTTTCCTTAATAAAATATATCCTGTTCTCATAACTTAATGAATTGCTAGCAGACTCATCTCCCATTAGTTAATACCTGCTCCTTTACCTTTGATTTCCCTAACTCATACTGCCTTTGAGAACACTAAAGCATTTTTGCAAGTCTGCCTAAAGTGTGTATTATTTTATTTCACCTATCCTTCCTTACAGCTAGAACCATTTCATTATTATTTTGTTACCATTAATCTATGTACATTTTTTCATGCCATTCTTAGGTGTGCAATACTATCCTTCCAAAAAAAAATAGGCAACTGAGATTATTTTATAAAGAAATCCCATCTAAAAATTTTTCTTTTGACTATTAAGTCAAAGCATAGTTTGACTATTAAGACAGCATGGGGAATTCAGGACAACCTAACACATTTTATCCCCCCCTCCCCTTTTTTTTTTTTTTTTGCATCACATCACCAGTCCTCTGATATTTTTCTTTTGAGGCTAATAAACTCAGGAATTAAGTCTGGATTAAGCCTATATATATATATATTTAAAAACATATAAATCCATTATAGCAACATTAATATCAAAAATGAAGAAGACATATACTTTAAAGATTAAGAAACCTTATTAACACATCCATAAATAAATTACCAGTATCTTCCTTAAAATGGATAGAAATGTAAGAACATATTTATAGTCTTCCTCAGACATTCTAAGTGGCATTTCAGAATATATGTCAGAAAACTAAAAATTTGTTGGATTTGCTTTTTGTACTTGTAAATTTTAGCAATATAAAGGAGCTCAGATTCATTGTTAATGCTGCATGAATCAGGCATTTCACACATAAACTAAGAGGCTTACCTGCATAGGCTTAGCTAATGGATCCATTCTAACTAAATAAACTTCCAAAGTGCGTTCTTTTTTCATGGGTAATGGAAGTGTCAAATAACAAAATGGATCAAAGGTTACAGAAATCTTAGCACATTCAGGACAGACTAGGGTGGATTTAAAAAGGCCATGAAATATATCTACAATGATGGAATCATTTCTTTTTAAATGGTTTTCCCAGGCTTCTTCGGCAACCACCTGTAATTAAAACACGTCTTGGGTTATGATACAGCAGTAGCAAACGAATAGCAAGAATTACTAATTATGGTATTGATGGAACAGTCTAAGTTACCACCAAGGCATTAAAATCTTACTCCAAAGAACTCTGTAAGGTATGTTACTACTACCAAGATCACAGTTCAAATGACATATGCTTTTCCTAGGACAGAGATCCTTTCAATTTTGGGCATCGCAAATCCTGAGAGAGACTTCAGGAGGCTTGGGGCAGGACATAAGAACATAAAACTCAAAATCCCATCTGTAGTTCCTCATACTACAAGAGTAATAACTTGTATGTTTGTAGCTCAATGCCAGAGGAGTTTCCCTGAACTAAGAGTCTTGAAGACAGAACACTGCATACTACAGACATAAAAATAAAGGAACAACAGAATGGAAATTGTTTTTCCAACTGAACTCAGCACTGAATTGAACAAAAAGCATTTAAAACCTCCCTCGCTTCCCTTCAAATAAAATAGAAGTGTACACATATACTTGAGTAAGATCTCCACTTTAAGGTCTTGGCTTATTTTCTGAAGTCTCTTCCAGAAAAAGCAACTCCTCATCAATGTCCCAACCCTTCAACGCACAATGATGTAAAAGTGTCTTGCAACTTATAGCTTTGACTAAAACCAAGAAGTCAAACACCAAAAATACTACCTTGTCTGGTCTCCCATCTGCATCTTTTAACTGAATATAAGGCTTTTTCCTAATTCGATTCAAATCCTCATGTAAGCCATCCAAGAGAAAAGCCAGTAGCTCTTGACAATCTTGTTGCTGATAACCAGAAAATTGTGGTGCAAATCGTCCCACTTGTGTCTAAAAAGAAAAACAGAAATACTTCTAGCATCTTAATTATTATACAGAACAGCTACTTCTGAGATGCTACAGCATAAAGTTGAAAAGATAAAACTTTAAGAAGATAAGCTTTTCAATAGAGACAGGAAATCAAAATTAATTTACAAAGACCAAACCACAATGACAGTTGACACAATTAATTGTTTGTTAAAACAAAACATCAACAACAAAAACAAAACAAAACAAACAAACAAAACAAACCCACTTGGATATATATTTAAATACATGAATGGACAACACACAGTTGAATATTACTTCAAATTCTTATTGTTGCATATTTTTGTAAGTTTTGAATGCTTAAACTACAAAAACAAACCTAACATTTTACATTCAGGTTAAATTCCGCACTAACCTTAAATGCTCTTGGGGTAACATAACTGTATTTTCCTGACCACATTTGCTTGATGAGCTCTGCATAAGATTTTGCTATTTCACCCCGCATTCCCAAAGGATTGTCAAAATTCAACTCTTCTTGGTATTTATCATTGAGAAAATATTCTGTAAGAGGAGGGGTGTTGCTCAGACACTGTAAATAGAAATACAGAATCTTTAGAATGATTGAATTAATTCTAAAAAAAAACAAAAAATACATTTGAAGTTTGCTAAAGTAGTCATAAAAAATACTTTGCACTGTAATGCTTAGTGCCAGAAAGGAAAAAAATATTTTTTTTTTTCCAGAAATAATGATTTTAAACCAAGACTGGCTATGGCTATCATCACAAGTCATGTATGGATGATGTTTCTTGAAAGCTTTATGTCAGAATTTATTTTACACAGTAAACCAACCAACCACAGTGTGACAACATAATTTCTATCCAGGTTCAAAACAAACAGAAGGTGGTTCTTCCAGAACACAAAAAAAACAGAAGGTGGTGGACAAATGAATAGCAGCACTATGAAACTCCTTGCTGAAAGATGTTATAAATGCACAAAGTTACAAGGTGTCAGCAACAATAAAAAGTACTTGGAAAAGATTGCCAGTGGGGCTTATTAAATCAAAGTATGCAATATCAGAAAAAAAAGTGAGCTGGAAATTGTTGGAAACACTTTTTGGCAGGGGTAGGAAGGAAGGGAACGTGAGGATGTTTGCCCAATTCCTTCTCCTCCAAGGCATCTGCTTCTAGATGCTGTTGAGAACAATAAACTATGCTGAATGGACCAGACTCTGGATCAGAATTAGCGCAGACCTTTCTATGTTCTTTTAAGTTTTGTGAAACATGTTCTTTTAAATTTTGTGAAGCTGTTCATTGCTAAAAGTAGCTCAAGGAAAGCAAGGGCCTTAGTTTAGACTGAGATAATCATTTATCCTCTCTACCAGTTTCTCTTTTCTGACAGCACTTAGAAATAACAGGATGTAATCACTGCACTATCATTTACAATTTTAGGAAACTACTTTGAATTTGTGTGTGCTACTCCTTGCATTTCAAAAAAACCCACCACAAACAATGTTTCCAGCACTCAGAAATGCCTCAGCATTATAGATTTAATGAAGTTTTTTCATCACATATTATTAGGCTTTCTGCATTCTTTATTCTATTAAAGATTCTAAGAAAGATCAGATATTTCATCAGTCTCACCTGCCTCTCTGTAAAAAAAAAAAAAAAGGGTGGGGGGACACAAAAATTTTGGTCCACATACGTTACTGTGCAAGATGCAACAACTGAGACTGGCAGAATTACAAGTTTATTAAGCAGGGCAAAAAAAGTTATTCTATTTTTTTCCTGTTACACTTGTGAAATATTTCAAAGAAAAACCAGTTATATGCTAGAGAGAGCTGAGTTTCATGGCCATTTCACACTCCTTCCTCTCTTTCCCTCATCACCTGAGGCTTTCACAAGCCATGAACATTACAAAAAATATCCTTATGTTATGGGCCCTTGTAGACAGAGCATTGACAAAAGCTCATTTTTCTCTTGCCAAATGGCAAAGAGGTTTTATTCCTGTTAGTGGTCATCCCAAGATCCCCCGACCTCACAGACCTATGTCGTCAGTTCTGAACCGATCCACACAGCTAAGAGTTAGAGAAACACTTGGTCTCTCAAAGCCACAGAGAAATGGTCAGAGCTTTCAACAGATTATTTTTAGTATCAACCTGAATGAGTGGGTTGATTTCCAAGTTCTGCCACATAACTGGAAACAGTACAGTGCAAACAATGCTAAACTAACTATAAACTACAGCTCACGTAAAAATGCATGTTCTCTGCTGGTTCTGATAGTCATCTGATTGCACAATAAACATATTTATCTCACTAACCTGTCAAAAAACTATTTTTCCTCCTCACTTTTCTTCTGGTCTGGATTACTTTTGGGCTGGTTTAGGAGATCAAATCAGTTCAGCTGATCAGCTTAGTGTGAGGAATGTCCAGAACAAGGAACTAAATAATGCAGAAATAGCAAATTTTTCTATATATTTTTAGTAAAGCACTACACTTAACGTGCTGACCGTGTGTTGTTTCACCAAAAAAACAAATATATGTTTTTCCACTTTTCACCTGAAAAATTAGTTTTGTCTCTTTCTCAGAATATTCATTTATATCTGTACATATAAGGCAGGAAGATTACTATAGTACATTTCCCTTTTTCTTTATAACTATTTCCACATTCCAGTGTAAGATGACATTAACAGAAGAACTGGAATGCACAAGTATCTACCTGAACGTGGCAATTTCTGAGATGGAGAGCTGCCATCTTTTCTACAATCTCAGATACCACAAGTTTTAGAAGAGTAACTCCTAAAAGAATACAGTTGGCCACATATCCACTGATGCATAACATATCAACATAATTGACAAAGCTAAATAACTGCAAGCATGTTTACTTCTTGAAAAGACTGGCCAAGAAGGCCTGTTTAAGATCATGACTAACACCAGAAGGGGAAACAAAGCATCCAGAAGCCAATTTGAAAGGAAGCCTATATTCTTATTTTCTCCTTCTGATGTAATATATTGTAGGTATCAAGGAAGCCCTATAGAAAGCATCAGTTAAAAGGAGTTATTACAACCAAGGCAATCTACTAGACAGCAAAGTCACCAGATTTACATGCTCTGTTCAACCTACGTTTTTTTGTTTCAAAAACACAGAGATAGGTAAACTAGCATATATACCAATGGATGAAGAATAACAGAAAATAACAACAGCTAAACAAATACGGTAAAACTACAGAAAACTTTGTGAACTAACAAGTCAACAGAATGGCACTTAATTTCAGGCACTGCAGTCTCCATAAGCTTTACTTAATCAACAAAACTTCCGTAAAGAAAAGTGTTTACTCTTTGAACCCAAACTAGTAGTTGAGCTGGGTGATCACAGGAAAAAAAAAGAATGCAACAATGCAGAAACTCCAAGACCAATCACCAACTATAAGACAAGCCACAGAAGTATCAGTCTTCAACATGACAAAGGTTAACACTGGAATTAGAGTTCCACACTGCATATTAATTACTTGGAAAAAGGAAAAAAAAAATCTGTAGCAGAACAATCTGCAGATAACAACTGCATACGTAATCACTATGAGAGCATCATAATCAACCTCCAAGAAATCTAGATCAAACAATGCAACTGGACAAAACAATGCTTCATGCACTTTGTGCATCAGCTGCATTATGCAACACTGTACTCCCTGTTGATGTACGTGCACACGAACAGTCCATAAAAACTCTATAAACTACTGAGTCAAAAAGGAGAGCTAACAATTTATAAAGACTGTCAGAGTCCACTGTTTAGAAAGCATAGGTGTAACTGGCAGCGTGTGGGAAGCATTAAGAAGCACAGGAAACCGAACAATAAAGATTATTTTTAGTGCTTTACTGTGGTGGTTTTACCCAGCTGGGCAGCTGAGCTCCACCACAACTGCTCTCTCACTCCCCCTCCTCAAAAGGAATGGGGGAGAAAATATGATGAAAAGGACTTGAGATAAAGACAGGGAGATCACTCAACAATTATTGTCACAGGCAAAAAAGACTCAGCACAAGGAGGCTAATGTAATTTATTACCTATTACTAACAAGCTAGAGCAGTAAGAAACTAAAAGCAAACTAAAAACACCTTCCTCCCATCTACCCTATTTTACCTCCTCCTCCCAAGCACCGCAGGGGAAGGGGGAATGGGGGCTGTGGTCAGTCCCTAACACTTCATCTCCCCTGCTCCTTCACTCTCTGCCCCTGCTCCCTCGTGGGGTCCCTCCCACGGGATGCCGTCCTTCCCGAACTGAGCCTGCAGGGGCTGCCCACAGGCAGCAGCTCTTCAAGAACTGCTCCCACATGGCTCCGTACCACGGGGTCCATCCCCCAGGAGCAAACTGCTCCAGCACGGGTCCCCCACGGGCGGCAGCTGCCCCCAGACCCCTGCTCCTGCGTGGGCTCCTCTCCACGGGCTGCAGCTCCGGCCCGGGGCCTGCTCCTGCGGGGGCTCTCCATGGGCCGCGGCCTCCTCCAGGCCACATCCACCTGCTCCACCGGGGGCTCCTCCACGGGCTGCAGCGTGGAGATCTGCTCCGTGTGGGACCCGTGGGCTGCAGGGGGACAGCCTGCTCCACCAGGGGCCTCTCCACAGGCCGCAGGGGAACTGCTGCTGCGTGCCTGGAGCACCTCCTGCTCTCCTGCTGCACTGACCTTTGGGCCCACAGGGCTGGTTCTTGCTTGTCACTCTCCCAGATGCTGCTGCCCAGCAGTTTTTTTTCCCCTTCTTCAATCTCCTCTCCCAGAGGCCTAACCAGCATCACCCACTGGCTCAGCTCTAGCCAGCAGCAGGTCCCTTTGGAGCCAGCTGAAACTGGCCCTTGTCACGATGCCCTTATGGGGCAGCTGATTGACTCTTCTCACAAAGGCCAGCCCTGCAGCACACCACTACCAAAACCCTGCCATGTAAGCCCAATACATATTAGTTCTGTAGCCTCACTAGAATATTTTAATTCCAACACTAAACTATTATCTTTTTAGTGATTCTACCTGTCATCCATGTCCATCCAAACTTCCACATGGATTGAAAACTAAAAAGTCAAGCTATCCTCCTCTAAAACCATACCTTAAGTACTGAAACATTCTTACAGTTATGAGGATCTGATTGTTTAACTGATAAAAAAGGAAGTAAAACGTATGAAGAAAGAGAGCCACCAAGACAGACAGTGGGCTGGAGCACTTGCCCTGTGAGGAGATGGTGAAGCATCAAGGCTTGTTCGGCTTGGAGAAGAAACTGTTTCAGGGGGACCCAACAGCAACCTCTTAGTATCTCAGAGAGATTAGTGAGAAGATGGAACACTGTTAAATAGCAGGAGGACAAGAAACAATGGGCTTAGACCCTTAATCTCTGTTGGTTCAATGCAAGGTAAAAAGTTTTCACCATGTGGACAGTAAACAGTGGAGCCAGTTGCCCAAAGAGGTTGTGCAGCCTCCCTTCTTGGACGTTTTCAGGACTCAACTGGGTAAAACCTTTGGCAACACTTTCTGACCTCAAATCTGACCTTCCTTTGTGCTGGAGGTTGCACCAGTGTCCTCCTAAAGTCCCTTCTAATCTGCATTATCCTATGATACTAAGGTAACCAGGAAATACTTATTCACATCTCATAGGGGATATTATATGGGAGTGATAATAAAACTTCAAAGCAAATTACCTATTACGCCAGTAAACTGTGGAAATGAGAAGGAGACAATGAGATCATGAAATTAAGCTAAACATTGGGTATTCATATAGGTATCATGCTTCTTGAGCTGCCCTACTTAATACAAATTTTACACAAGGGACACTAAAGTTTCCTATTTCAGCTGCCTAATATGAGACCAAGAGTTGACTGACTGAAAAAGAGATCCCAGTTGTAGAAGAGGTGAATTACTTTACACCTGTCTGTCCTACTTTTGTCTGAAGAGCTTAGTATCAGATGTGGTGACAAAAACATTCAGCTAATACACTCTGACCCAGACTCTGTATGCCTATGGCAACTGAAACAGAACAATAAAAACATACTAATTTGAGGTTTTGGTGAAAAGCATTATGTTTTGTTTGGATAAAATCATAGCTGTAACACTGATGATCAGAGGGCTGAAGTACCTCTCCTACGAAGAAAGGCTTGAGAGAGCTGGGGCTGTTCAGCCTAAGGAAGAGAAGGCTCCGGAGTGACCTCATTGTGGCTTTTCAGTACTTATAGGAGGCTTATAAAAAAGAGTGACTCTTTGCTCAATCAGATGACAGGACAAGGGGGAACAGTTTTAAACTGAAAGAGGGGAGATTTAGGATTAGAGGTTAGGAGGAAACTCTCCACTTGGATGGTGGTAAGGCACTGGAACAGGCTGCCCAGAGAAGCTGTGGATGCCCCATCTCCGGAGGTGTTCAAGGCCAGGTTGGATGAGGCCCTGGGCAACCTGATCTAGTGGGTGGCATCCTTGCCTATGGCAGGGAGGCTGGAACTAGGTGATTTTTAAGGTCCCTTCTAAATCAAGCCATTCTGTGATTCTATGAACTAACCATAAAAGGAATGCTTTTCAGCTTTCTGAAGACATTTCCTGAAATACTCCATTTCAAAGTTCTCAACAACTGTTGTTCAAAAGTATACATAATCATAGTGATGGCAAAAACAAAACAAAACAAAACAACAACAAACAACAAAAAAATTATAAAAAACATATGAAGTGTTTTTGTTTAAAAAATACTTTAATCTTTTCCTATTTTTGCTTCACAAAGTGAAAACTGTGAATTCTCAGGTTTTCACAGCAAAAGAAAAAAAAACTTTACCCACTAAGATCTTAATACTATCATCACACAAAAGGGCAAAGCAATACATAGGAAAGATCCACAGGTGGCAGTACAGCAATACTTCAGAAAATGCAATCTCAGTGCTGGGTGGGTAGAACGAAGAGCAGAGAAAAGTGGGAGTCAGCAGAAGTGGATAAACTATTCTTTGTTTCTGTTCCAGGAAGCTACATTGAATATACTTCAGCACTGACTGAATGGAAGGGATCAAGACAGAGCTTTTGCAACAGAACGTACATGAATGTAACTGGAAATTATTCCAGCACTTAAAACTCTACATCAAACTATTTAATGACAGAGTTAACTAGTTCCTTAATCATCTTTGTCACCTTTCAATTGCTCCATTATGTCCCAGTCTCTCCTGTACTGGGGAGCCCAGAACTGAACCCAGCACTCCAGGTGCGTCTCGTCAGGGTAAAGTGCTGAGAAGAGGACAAGGCTCACCTCCCTTGACCTGCTGGCAGTGCTCCTCCTAATACAGCCCAGGAGGTTGTTGGGCTCCTTTGCCCCAAGGGCACATTGCTGGCTCATGCTCGGTTTTTCGTTCACCAGGACCCTAAGTGCTTCTCTGCCAAGCTGCTTTCCAGATGGTTGGCCTCCATTCCTCCCTCAGTGTGTACTGATGCCGGGGGTTATTCCTTGCCACGTGCATGACTTTGCATTTCCTTGTATGAAACTTGATGAGGCTCCTGTCTGCCCATTTCTCCAGCCTGCGGAGATCCCTCTGAATGGCAGCACACCCATCTGGTGTGTCAGCCACTACTACCAGTTTTGTATCATATCTAAACTTGCCGAGGGTACGGCATACTCCATCATCCAGGTCAAAGACTACAGCATCCAATATTCCCAAGCACAATTCCCTTGTTTCCAATCAACACCCCCCCCTCTTTGAGCCCATCCCCTCTTTGCTTCCAAGATCAAATGTGTTCACAGCGCTTTGGCCATAGGTGTTACACATTACTAAGCAAGCACTAAATACCTTTAGCCTGAATAAGCAAATGTTAGCCCGTTAACAGTAGAAGGCAGAAGTAATGGCAAATTAACACAGTAAAATCTACAGTTTCAGTGTAACTGAAAACATAATTGGAAAAAATGCAAAATTTAAGTGGTTGCAAAAGGAAAAAGACAGTAGACTTTGCAGTGTATGAAACTGTAGCATGTTAATAACATGTCATACTCCCAATAAAAAGCATTTTCATGGATTTCTTGGATAACATTAAACTCTGAAAAATCCTTTCCTTGAGAGATATAGTAGATAGAACCGAAAGATACGTCACACTTCCTTGCAAAGAAAGCTGCCAAGTAATGCATTTGAAATAAATGTACTGCCAAGGACAAATGAATGGTAGCAAGCCAAACTAAAAGCTGCATTGCTCAAAAAACACGAGTCCTTTTAATTTTCTTACCACAGCACTGTCTTGTGAATCAGCAAAATTCTGTTTATTCGCTTACACTACAGTTCCTTGTAATTCTTATTTAAACACTCGATTCTTTAGATAGAAATGAAAAGCAATGAAGGCTGGCTTGTTTTGGAACGTAAACATCAGAATATATTTTCGAAATCCTGTTAACACAGTGGGATGCTGATGTAAAGTGTAATAAGCTGTATAAGATACCTAAGCACAATAACCCATGCTAATCATTCTCACCTAAAAGTTTTTATATCTACATGTATACAAATTGAAGCTTATCTGTTTTACAATCAAAATTAGCTTTGTTTTTAATCAGTCTAGCCTGATAGAGAAGTTTCATTTAAAAAGTGTTTTGCTACGTACTAAGAATATTCTTAAGCCTCTAAGTTGATTCTGACTCACTCACTAGACACAAGAATATACTCTTAATTTTTTACTTTATAGTAAGTAGTATGATGATGCAATTCAATAATCAAGAGAGGTTACATACAGAATTTTATTCATAGAATCACAGAATGGTTGAGGTTGGCAGGTACCTCTTGAGCTCATCTGGTCCAAGACCCTGCAAGGACACCCAGAGCAGGCCACCCAGGACCACGTCCAGGTGGCTTTTGAAGATCTCCAAGAAGGAGACTCTACAGCCTCTCTGGGCAGCCTGTGCCAGTGCTCAGTAAATAATGTGCCACTTGCACAGTAAATAAATGCTTTCTGATGTTTAGACAGAACCTCCTGTTTTCCAGTTTGTTCCCACTGCCTCTGTTCTCAGCACTGGACACCACTGGTTCCGTCTTCTTTGCATTCTCCCTTCAGGTATTTATACACATTGACAAGATTCCCCGAGGCTCCGCTTCTCCAGGCTGAACAGTCCCAGCTCTCTCAGCCTCTCCTTATAGGAGAGGTGCTCCAGGCCCTTCACCATCTTGGTGGCCCTGTGTTGGACTCTCTCCAGTATATCCAGGTCTCTCCTGTACTTGGGGGGCCGAGAACTGGACACAATACTCCAGGTGCAGCCACACCAGTGCTAGGTAGAGGGGAAGGATCACCTCTTCCACCTGCTGGCAATACTTTGCTTAATGCAGCCAAGAATAGCATTAGCCTTCTATACCATTAGCTTTCTTAGTGGAGAAGGCACATCGCTGGCTCATGTTCCCCTTAGTGTCTACCAGGATGTCTACATCCTTGTCTCCAAAGCCGCTTTCCAGCTGTGTAGCACCAAACAATTACTGATGCCTGGGGCTTTTCCTGCCCACATGCAGGACTTTACACTTCTCCTTGCTGAACTTCATGAGATGCTTTTCAGCACATTTATACAAACCGTGGAGGTCCCTCTGGATGGCAGCATGACCCCCTGGTGTATCTTCCACTCTCCTAAAGCGCATTTCTGTCTGCAGCTACCTAATGGGAGGCTATGGACAATGTAGAGCCAGACACTTCTCAGAGGTACACAGTGACAGGACTACAGTCAATGGATGCATGCAGAAGGCTGGACCTATGATCATTCTGAGATCCCTTCTAACCCAAATTATTCTTTGATTTTATATACAAAAAAAGATAGAAAACCTACATAGGCTATGTATCTCTGGAACATTTCTTCCTCTGAACAAATTTCAGCAACTTCATAAACTTAGCTTACAAACGTTATCTGAAACTACTTCTTTCCTGAACAGGCTAAAGAAGAAATTCAGTGTAAGTCAGGAACCCCTGTGATGACTACGGAGATTAAATATGAAGTATGCTTGGTAAAGACCCAGGATCCTTATACTCAATAGGAAAAAACATGAAAAAGAGTTTAAATACACTTCACAGTTTTTTGACCTAAGACTGCTTTGGTGACAAAAACTTGAGTTCCAGAATTAAACAGAAACAAGCTAAATTATTGGGTCTTCCTGATCATTAATGAATTTAATTTAGAGAAGAGAAGGCTCTGGGGAGACCTCATAGCAAACTTCCTTTAAAGGGGGCCTACAGGTAAGATGGGGAGAGACTCCTTATCAGGGAGTGTAGTGACAAGGCAAGGGGTAATGTTTTTATACTAAATAAGGGTAGATTTAGACTAGAAATAAGGAAGAAATTCTTCACTGTGTGTGTGGTGAGCTACTGGCGCAGGTTGCCCAGAAGCTGTGGGTGCCCCATCCCTGGAGGTGCTCAAGGCCAGGCTGGATGGGGCTTTGGGCAACCTGGTCTGGTGGGAGGTGTCCCTGCCCATGGCAGGGGGGTGGAGCTGGGTGGGCTTTAAGGGCCCTTCCAACCCAAACCATTCTGTGATTCTGTGATTATCCCACTGCAGCTTCCACTTTAAAAAAAAAAAAAAAAGTAGTCATTTCACTTTTTTTTTCTTGTCCTGGCAGGAGTACAGGTATACTAGTATTTCTATTGCAACCATAGCAAGGAAACTAGCTTTTAAATTCCTGTAAAATATCTCATCTATGAAATAGTGACTATTCAAAGGACAGGGGTGATGCGGAAATACATTTGAAGGTTCTCTCCATGTTAACCTGTGCACTAAAAGCCCATAACAATTGATTAGAAATTAAGGCCTAGTAATCCACTGGTCATCTACTTTTTGACACCTTAGCTCTACAACCAATACACTAGCATATCTCAAAATGAAAAAGTATTTTTCAAAACATGCCTGCATGGCAATCATTACAAAATCAATGAATCCCACTTAAACGTTCATTCATCTAAAATGCCAGTCAAATCTCTTTCTGACAGTGACGACTTTCCCCACTACAAGAAACATGGGAAACAATGAACGCAGCTACATAAATCAGTTTTCCCAATACACAAATATAGTTGTATTATTTCTCAGTATTGATCCTATCCTGCTTCTTAATGGAGTCTTTTAATGTTAGTTTCCAAACATGGCAAGATATAACAACATATTTGTTTCCAAATAATAAGACAAGCTCATTTTATTCTAAAGTACATACCTGAATTGCTGAATTCATGAAACATGTATTCCCCAAGTTACTCAGGCCACATAGGCCTGGTTGTTCATTGTGTCTTCCTGGCTCTGAATAATCATAATTCTTATAAGCAGTATATGATGGGAGACAATAGTTTGAATTTTTCACACTGTAAAAAAACAAGACATGTTTTAAAAATGTAAACATGTACTCTCTATAGTACTTCCACACATACAAGTACATTAAATGATGACAAATTTTAAAGCAACTTCTGTGAAAAAGAAAGGATTTAAAAAAAAGTTTAAAGTTGGTAATTACATTAATTTCAGTTTAAAAGTCACCTCTGCAAACAACCAAAATCTAATGTACTGCAATAACTGCAATTATTACATCCCTACCCCTTTTTGATTGGAGCAGCTTCACAGCTTACTCTTTTCTTCGTTGCTCCATCAAATTTAACACACTCAGACTTTAGACACCACCAGCAGCAATCAATCATTTATGTCTCTTTTGCATCCTGCTACTGCAAGAGAGCGAGGACAGTGGGAATGTGAATGCAGAGTTACAGGTGAGAGCTGAGATTTCCAAGGCCACTGTGGCATAGCTGCCTCACTGCATCAGGCATTCTATTTATAGCTTCCATGCTCGGGCTGCACAATCCAGCATGCAAATGCCGGAAAGCCTTGAGAGGTAAAAGAATGCACAAAGTGCCTTGTAACAATTTCCTTATCGATCTCTATGACACATCTACTTGGAAAACCTGGACTGAACTAGATAAAATAAGATTCAAAGCAATTTGCTTCCAGGTGAAATCATGCAAATACTAAATACAGAAGAACCCCCCAAGAAGTAAAGTAAACATATTGGAGAACACTAGAAAAGCAGAAGAATCTTGTAAGAGGATGCTCTGCAATATCACAGATGATTAAAACAAACAAACAGAAAGGTTAAACTCTTCCTTAAACAATTTCAGGCACTGACCATACTTAAATCTGCTTGATAGCTTTGGCTAAAGTTCGAGAGCATTTCTGCAGTCACTGAGCATTGTTCACATTAGAAGAAATGCGAAAAAAATCTGAAAGCTAAATGTTAAGGATGACAGGGAAAAATACACAGTGAAAATAATCAATCATGATAAATAATTGAGATTTATAATTTCAGAAGTCTGAGGATGCAGCAGTGTCCCTTGGTATATACTCCAGCCATTATTCCTCTCAATAGTGTAACACACTTTACATCCACCTGCATTCCAGCTGTCCCCACAGTGGATAATTACTCACTTTTCACAAATACGAGTTGTTTTGTTTTAATCACAAGATTTACTGAAAATTTCAAACAGAAGGGGAAGAAATTTGCCCCATATTTTGATGGCCTCACAAACCTGTGTAGTTTATAGCTCTACCATTCCTTGGAGACATTGTTCTCAAACTTTTACATCTGACTGTTTTTATTTAATAGTTAACTTTCTAATCCATAGGTATCCACACCTCCCTTTTCAATACTTAAACATTTTCTCCACTCTCTGTCTTGCCCCAAAACTGGCTAAATGGCATTTTGTTTACTGGCCATCCTCCATGCAAAGCTCCTGTAAAGTTAGTTCTGCCCGTTCAATTTAAGATTAACTTCTATCCTTCTTACCTAGTTTAGAGAAGATATTTTCTGAACTCCAGGGCCCCCTTACCCTTTTCAAGCTTGTTTCTGTGGTCAGCCCTCCCCCATCGTTAGACCAGGGTTCATCCAGGGAAAAGAGAGACCTTCTGTCTCCCCTCGGTAACTGCAGCCCAGATACTGCAACCAACCCCAACTCTTTTAAACTGGCAGCCTCAGTTCCCCCAGGAAGAAAAAGCACAGTCTGGTCACTGGTGCAAAAGGAACACGCTCCTCACAAACTGCACACATACAGGGTACGTGGCAAGCCTCTACTCTCATCCCTGCTTGCTTGCTGCTGCTTTCCGCATATGACTCAAGGAGCATGCATTTCACATGGTTATCAGGAGAGACCTCTTTGGGAACTTTAGGAGCTTTATCGGTTTAGTAGGGATAATAAACATTTTTTTTTTTAAACTCTCCTTTTTTCTTCTCTACATCTCCCCCAACCCCCAACTTTAAGAACCATTATCTTAGGAAGGAACTAAAAAGCTATGAAATGCAACTGATGTCTTTTGGCTATAGTGCATTCATGTGAAAGATTTCCTTAAATTAGCTGAGTAACATCATAATATTGTAATTCAAGATAACTGTAATGCAGACAGATCCCCAGTGTTTGGTCTGCTGTAAGAAATATAAACTATCAGTGTTTACTTAAAATGGAAAGCCATGCCTATCTCATATTCCGTACTGGCCCACAGAAGTACATTTCAGGGTTTTAGAGAATATGGTTACCATATTCATCCCTTGAGTCAGGTGTATTCATTTATTTTTCTTCTCAGGGAACAAATAGAATCACAGAAAAATTAAGGTTGGAAAAGACCTCCAAGATCATCTGGTCCAACCATCCCCCTACCACCAACGTCACCCACTAAAGCATGTCCCTAAGCACCAGGTCCACCCTTTCATTGAACACCCCCAGGGACGGTGACTTGACCATTTCCCTGGGCAACCCCTTCCAATGCCTGACCGCTCTTTCTGAGAAGAAATGTCTCCTAATTGTTTTAATTGTTGAAGAGTAGGGGCATGACGTTTCCCTTTTTCCACTCAAAAGGGACATCGCCCGAATGCCAGGATTTTTCCACTATGATGGAGAGAGGCTTGGCAATTACATCAGCCAGTTCCCTCAGGACCCTGGGATTCATGTCATCAGATTTCATAGACTTGTACCTGTTTATATTCATCAGGTGGTCTCAAACCTGCTCTTCGCTTACAGTGGGTGGGACTTTGATCCCCCAGCCTCAATCTATAGGTTCAGGGAATTGAAAGACTTGGGAAGCCCGTCTACCAGTGCAACGGAGGCAAAGAAGTTGCTGAGTACCTCAGCCTTCTCCATGTCTGTTGTTACCAATTACTCAGATATAGAAATTCACTCCTAATATAAGAAATTAGCCACCCATAATTGCTTACACACTACTATTTTCACCCGTCAGTCTATTTTCATTAATGTTAAAGGCGCATGGTGGCCCTCGGGGACTACTCCTGTCACCCCAGTGCAGCAGCCCGAAGGGAGCTGGGTCCTCTCGTCTTCTTCCTCGAGGCTTTGTGTGGAAGGGATGCCACCTCTTGCACAAGGGCTGGGGGATGGGAAAGAAGCACTCACGCAACCCCTGAGAATCGGCAACACAGTTCTTTATTGCCGGGACATCTTGCCGGTAAGCCTGCACGACATCCATGGTGTTTGGTAGCTCCAAGCTAATGCTTGGGATGGAGCCTGCGCAATGAGTAGGGAGCTCGCCGGGCACTCCTGCAACGCTGCTGGTGCGCTCTGATGGCAGAGAGAGAAGAAATGCCAGGGTAGTCGCAGGTCTGATCTGGCCGAGGTGGATCCACTTCCATTGGCTCCTCCACATCTTTTGGTGGATCCATCTCCATGGGCTCCATGGTGTTTGGCAGGAGGATAAGCCAGTCCTTGCCTGGGACTGCCCAAACAGGACGCCTTGCATCTGGAATGTTTTCAGGCCAGGGTGCTGAACCAGGGGGTCGTCCAGATCCATGCCTAGATCCCATGCCACCGTCCGGTTGATTTCCATGCATGGGTTCGACACTGCCATCTGTTTTATGGCCATGGCTGGGTCCCGCACTGTGTTCTGGATGATAGGCACGCCTGTGCTCCACACGGCTGTCCAGCTGACGCTCCTGCCTTCGCTCCACACCATCACTGCACCGATGGTTAGGCCCAGGCCCCCTGTCGCTGTACGACTGAGGGGGCGGCCTGTTCCCCGCTTCGTTGCAGTGCCAGTGGTACCGCCTGTAAGTGTCTGTGGGCTGCGTGCCAGAGGTCCCCTGAGCACTGGTGTCAGTTGTGCTGCGGGCGCTATCCCTCTGCCCACGACACTTCTTCTTGTTAGCTGCCTTCCTGCTCGGTGCTTCCTTGGACTGCATCGCTGTCCTCTCACACCGAGGAGGCTGCCGCTTGCCTTACTGCTTCTGGTCGTCTTCCCGCCACACAGGCTGGCTGCCAGAGGGCCCAGAAGCTCAGCGAATGGTGGGCCAGCTGCAGGGGGTCTGTTTTATAGGGCCCGGAGCAAAGGTGGGGCAGTGGTGGCCACTGTGACCTCAGCAAGCCTCTGTGATGGAGTGGCCCATGCGTGGCCAAAGGCGGCTTCATTGGGAGTGGCCTGGAAGATGCTCTCACGTGGAAGGAGGAGGAGGGTTGGGGGAGCTGAGGGCCCCTTTTCTGGGGCTGGCTCCCCTGGGCCATTTGACTTGCCAAAGAGAAAGGCTGCCCCATGCAATTCTGCCTCAACCCATTTTTCTCCACATCTCCAAGGGTTAGAATCTCTCATTAACAAAAGAAAACAATATCAACAAAACCAAAAGAGACCAATCCAAAAGGCTAAAGCAGTCAAAACTGAAGTACCCATCACGACTGTTAATAACTTGCAAAAGTTTTTACTGCACGTTTGGAATGTGACAGTAAAATTCTGCAACACGCACGTGGTGTGGGAAGAACAGAAATTACATTCAGAGTCTGAGTCTGGAAATTTGTGCCTGAACAGGGAAAAGCAAGGGATGTGTTTAATCAACAGGCTCAAGCACTCTCTTCTTATAAGAGAGAAAAGGACAGCACTTAATCTTGATAACTCCTTACAAATCACAAGTGAGGAATAAAGATAGGACATCAGCATTCCTCAAGATGGAGAAGAAACATGAAATGGAGTTAGAGTGAAACATGTCCTTTACACACACGCATGTACTGTGTAGAGTACAACGTGAGTGCACATCTAGTGATTTCCCTATCTGCACTCCCAGTTGGATAACTGGTGTCTTATCTATGTGCCCTGCAGCACACCTTTTATAAATCATATCCTTGATCCACCAGGGGGGAGTTAGGAGCTTCAGCTGAGAGTAGGGTCCTCTGGTGGGAGTCGTTAAATACTCCTCACCCTCTTCGTAACACAACAGCGTTGAAACACATAAGAGGAAGGAGAGTGAAGCACTAAAAGGGGAAACCTTTGTTTAAAAAGGCTTTCGCAAAGCCACGAACAGCAGTCAGGGTGTCTGATCAGCAGCCTTGTGCCCCCAGTAGGAAAGACAAAGCAAGCAAGGTTGGTCTTGTGTCCTAGTCTGCCAGGGCAACAAGAGCCACACTGAAACACCCAACTGGATTTCATTTTAAATGGGAGCAAAAGTGGCAGGATAATGAGGAACTAAAAAATTCTTTCCCTGCAACTGGACATCGGAGTGGGACTGAACTCATCCTGGAGAGCACTCCCACCTTGATCAGACAAGAAACAAACCACCAGCACCCTTCTGGGGCTCTCCCCAGCCTTGGGGATCAGGAGCCAGACTTTTTGCCTGATTCACAGGCATCACTGTGGTTTTCTATAAAGAGCTCATCCACCTGTCCTGCCACAGCTCCCAGGCAGTGCCAAACACTTTCCCAAGCTGATACCAGGGCTGTCACCAGAGGGTGTGGAGGAATGAAGCCATCCATGGACTAGGGCTTCTGGAAAAAGGTGTTGGCCCACCTCCTTCAAAACAGGCTTCACTAAGTGGAAATCAGTTCTGGGTCAATCAGAAAACAGGGATCAACACTTCGGTCATTGTAAAGCTTTTGCAGCCTTCAGGGAGATTCTTGAAATATTCGTGCCCCATTCACATCAGACAAAGATCTTGCATCTTCCCTGCTAGCACCAGTTCCTGCATTGAACTAGCAAAGCTTGGAGGATGAGTGCAGGCAGCAGCTATAGGAGAAACAGCACTGAAAATAAGGATATAAGGGAGTGACCTGCAAATAGCAGGACTTTTATTCTGCCACCACAAATACTGGCATTCAAATGACCTTATCAATAGCACGTATGTTCTGGAAAGTCTTCCCAGCACAGGCTGAAGCTTAAAGGCCACAGGAACCCATTTGATTATTGCATGCAACCCTACAGTGTTAGACCATGAAATGCACCCCAGGCTTCCTGCATCAAACATTCACAGCTCATGACTGAGATAGCTCATGACTTCTTCTCAAAAGGCACCCAAATCTTGATTAATAGTCCTTTAACTGGTGAATTAACTGTACTACTTGATTTAGGAATTAGTCTGACAATCATAATGGGCATCAATGGACTGGAGAGGATATCAGGAAGCCCATAAATCCCTTTTCTTTTTGAGTTAAATACCACATACATGCAGAAGCTTTCAGGTTTCAGTGATATTTCATCCAAACTCATCAAGCAAAATACAGTGCCTACTATATGCAGGAGACCAGGAGATTTCTCTTTATAGCTTTTAGAGTCTGTAAACTTCATTTTTTCTATAAGTTATTTTTGTTTAAACTACCTTGTGTTTCTTTTCATTCCTTTAAGACTGGACAAAAATACAGGATTAATAACAGCCATTAGTAAATGGCTAAGAATGGAAAACAAGTAAAGATGAGAGGCAAGTCTACATAAACTATTCAAACAGAAATGCCCTAGAAAAAATAACTTCTCATAATGTGCCCCCACATCTTCTTTTCCTGAAAAACCTTTAGAAAGCTGCCTGTAATGAAGGAATAATGCACGGAAAAGTAAAGGGGTAGTACAAGAATGGAGGCAATCAAGTGAGGGTAAGAATGGAAAGAAAATACTGATGGCTCTTAAAAGAAATTGCTGCTCAAAAAACAAGGCAAGACGTGGAGGTGGGGGGAATCTTCAGACCCCTGAGCAGCTAGCCAGAATTCTTGGAGTAGTGAAAATGGTAATACAATGTCATTCAGAAACCTACCTTCATCTGTAAATTTATAAATTTTGAGTTGAATGTCCAACAGTTGAAATTACTTTTATGTACAGCCTTTGTATCATGCCTTTAAACCTCCCAGAAAATTTCAGATTATGATACAGTAATGCAGAGCACCCATTGTATAGCTGGAGTTCTGTGAAGTGTGCCTACAGTACAGAAAGTTTGGAATAGCATCGCTAGCTTTGGAAATGACACAATTTGACAGTGCAGTGCTCCAAAAAGAATGCGAGCAGCAAGAATGAACTCAGAAGATGAAAAGTTTGGAATACTTACACAGCTCTATAATATTTCAACCATTTTAACATATTGCCAATGTGTTTTTGTGACCAATCACTTTAACAAATGCATAATTAGGTTCTATCAGTTTTTTGGAGATGTAGAAGTGCATGTCACTATGCAAATACTACTACTGTCTTTTATATTTTTCATGATCATCTGGAGAAAGATGATTAAGGTAGCATTCTCATCTATAGTTAAAAACATCACTTTCCCCATACTATTTGCTTGTGTGTCAGGTACAACAAGAAGAAAGTGCTTCTACAGATGATATGCAATTAACGTTTATCCATCTTTAAATTTATACTTCCCCACCTAGAATACTGCATACAGCTCTGAGGCTCCCAGCATTAGAAGGCCATGGACCTGTTGGAGAGAGTCCAGAGGGGGACCACAAAGATGATCAAAGGGCTGGAGCACATCTCGGGTGAAGACACGCTGAGGGAGTTGGGGTTGTTCACAGCCTGGAGAAGGTTCCAGGGAGACTTACAGTGGCCTTCCAGCACCTAAAGGGCGTCTGTGAGAAAGCTGGAGAGGGACTCTATCAGGGAGTGTAGTGATAGGACAAGGGGTAACAGCTTTAAACTAACAAAGGATAGATTTAGATTAGATATTAGGAAGAAATTCTTTACTATTGAGGGTGGTGAGGCTCTGGCACAGGTTGCCCAGAGAAACTGTGGCTGCCCCATCCCTGGAGGTGCTCAAGGCCAGGCTGGATGGGGCTTTGGGCAACCTGGTCTGGTGGGAGGTGTCCCTGCCCATGGCAGGGGGTTGGAGCTGTGTGGGCTTTAAGGGCCCTTCCAACCCAAACCATTCTGTGATTCTATGATCGGCAATTTAAAACAAACAAACAAACAAAAACCCAAAACTTTATGCTATATTCTACTTTATAGAAATGCATACCATATAAAGAAACATGATGCTTTTCAGAATGTTAACAATTTTATTAACATGGCCACTCTATAATGACTGCAACAACAGACTTGTGAAGTACTATCATCTCTAACTATCGCTACACATAACCTGCTGTTTGCTTTTTCTGCCTCACAGATCAGCTTTGTCAGCTGAAATTATCTTCAAAAACAAATGCTGGTATTTTCTTAGAGTCACTGTGTCTTATATCCATATAGAGGTGCCAATGGATCTTAGAAAGCCACAAATGCCTGATTTTGCTTTTGTACTGAATATGATGTGAAATGTAAAAGACAATAAAGGCATAAACATGAAAATAAATTCCGGGCAAAGCTGACCTAAGTAGTTTTTTAAGAAAGCAGCGAAAAGATGATAGCATAAATTAAAGTACTTTCTTAGAAAAGGAGGTATTTAGGAGAAGAGTAGAAAATAGAAGAAAACTGCTCTTAACCCAGAATTATGTAATTAAATACATGTACTTTTTGAAGACAAAAGTTCTTCATGTAACAGTACATAGTATATTGATGGATATGACTTCTCTTTTACTGACCTAGTCCATCCTGAATATACATTCTGACAGAAGTTCTGCTACAGATTTTCCTGTATTATATATTTTAGCAAATTGTAAATCTGTGGATTTTTTTAAAAAATATATTTTAAAAACTCATCATAAATAGATTATTGCATTATAAGGAAAAATACACGCTTCTGAATTGAGTATCTGCTTTACATAACTGTCAGATATACAGTGGTTTGAGTTACAACAGAAAAACGGCTGGTGTTTCGTAACACTATAGAGCACACACACCTAATTTCTAATTTAAGTTTTCTGATGTTATACTTAAGGCACTTCAAATAAACAATACCTCATCAAATCTCAATTTTATATCACTTCCTTTTAAACATGCATTTCTGTTGAAAATCCTCAAATTGAAAAATAAAAACAACAAAACCACAACCAAAAACCACAACCACAGCTCCCATTTTGGCTTGAAAAGAAACCAAAAATTAAAATCAGCTAAAGCAAGTGGGGAAACTGTCTTTAAAAGCTGCAAGAGCTGGCAACAGGTTTCAAACCTGCTTCCTAGAAATAACTAAAGCATCACTACAGAGACGCTAAGTATAAATAAAGAAAAAAATGCTGACAATTCAAAATGTGATCTCACTAAGAAATAGTGACTGCTGAGCTTCGCTTTTGGCATTACAACTGTCTTTTGCATATGCAATGGGGGAAAGAGCTTAGTTCTCAGCTAGAGGCTCAGCTCAAGTCAAGTAATTTTTCAGACAATAGATACTGTATACTTTTTATTTACTACACACTCACACAGAGTACAACAGACAGCAGTTAATTACATGGATTTCAGCTGAGACTTGGGGCTACTCACAATTGGTAGAAGCACAAGTGACACGTCACCCCTTATGAAAAATCACTTCTGATAAATGCAGTATTTAACTGGAAGATACTGTGTAAGATATTTAATATTTGTATCACCTTTTTAATACTTAACATCTTCATGTTTGATCACATAATGCATGTTTGGAAAAATATTTTCAATTTGAAGGAATAGTAAGAATAAGCCTCTTTAATTTCCCCCAGCTTACATTAGAGATGGATGCTTTCTTGCGTCAAGTATTTGAAAGATGCTCTATCAAGTATCTGTTAAAGTGAAATAATTCCATGTTTTTCTATATTCACCAACTTTTTACAGTTGCCACATATAAAAAAAATTACACATTAAGTTGGCCACTGGAATATGAAAGCTCTTCTTTTAGATTTTTATCATAATCCTTATAAAATTTCTATTTTGTCACAGAAAGGAGAAAACCTTTGAAAGTGAGAAGTCTCTTTTGCTAAGCTTCTGTACATTGCAATACTTAAGCACATCAATCGCAAACAGATCTCTGAAGTCTCCTAGCACTAAGACACAGAATTTATGCTGCTGATAGTTAATCCATGGCTATAATTACTATGACAACCATTATAGCTAAAACAATTCAGCTACTGTGGTCTCAAGTCAGTGTGTGCTATCATACATGCTGCCATAATACCTTAGAATCAATAAATAAGGGAAAACCCAACAATCACAACTGCAAGTTTATACTTTTTTGCTCCCCACCTAACACTAGACAGTATAATAATGTATTTTTGGAAGGATAAAAATCTAAATAAAGTCTTCATATATTTTCTTACAGTGCTCAGCATTGTATTTAGCATCTGAGGGCTAAGAGTTACCAAACATTTTAATTGAGTTTTGTTTCCTGCTATCATGCTTTACAACACCTACACTGCAAAATAGTGACCAGTAACAATTCATAATCCAAATACTGTCCAAACAAATCAAAATTCTTAAGCTAGGTAACATGGAAATCTGTTTATATCACACTGGGGTGATTCAATTAAATATAGTTTTTAAGATATATTTGCTTACTTTCTGTTGTTCATGTTGTTATAATTATTTGATAGAGATGGAGAGATCTTTGGTAAAGTTGAAAAATTGGATGCACCTGGGGACCTTTAAAAATATGAAAATGGTAAATTAGATAAAAATGCTGAGATATTAAAAACCTTGAAAGCAAGCTAACAAAAGAACAATGCATATAAACAAGCATGGAAAAGAAATATATATATTTTTTAAATGGGCAAAGCACTAAAAATACTCATGACACACATCTCTCAGAACCCATTTTTTAAAACTTAAAAAGTTTCACAGTTTCATATCATGTTGAAGAAATAGTGCTATTAAAACAAAAAGCAAACAAAAAAATCACAGACCACTGTGCTAAAAAAAATGCTTTCAGTTTACAGTAAGACAACAGATATTTTGATGTTCTACAACCTAGAATGCAAGTCTTCTAACATAAAAATTTTAGGGATTTTTAATTTAACCATAAACGGACGTTGAGATGTGACATCGAAATGCTTAAGACACATATTCCAAGGTTAGTTTAACAGCAGCATGAAACCATTTCATTAAATTTGCCCTATTAACATTGTTAAAAGAACTCCAGGATATTATGCAGAATATTAAGTAAGCCTTACAACCTCTTTAGCCAAAAGTAGTATCATCAATGCTCATCCCTATTGGTTAAGTAATTTCTTCTTAACTATAAGAATACTGAATATTTCAATCATAAAGACCCCCTTAATTTAACAATTAAATACAATACACAGCAACGTTGCTGACTTTTTCTGTTTGTTTTTTCCTTTTCTAGATCTTACAGAAAACCATGGAAAAGGCTCAATGGTTTTTAGGCATCTTCACGCCTTTTTTTTTTTATTACTTTTTTGTGGGCCCTGTGCAACTCCAGCTGGGTTGGATAAAGCTCCAGCTGTCCTTGGAAAGCTTTGAAATACATCTCACAACATTAGGACAAGAAATTCTGCATGCTCAGGGTATTTTAAGCACATTTGAAGCACTAAGCTCTGCAAGGAGATAGACATATTTACACAGGGAATTTTTCCAAGTACATTTTCACATTTATTTTAAACTTTTTATTAATAAACCTCTCCAAAAGAAAAGCTGTATTACCACATGAAGAAAAATGTTACTTAAAAGCTTTCCTGTAGATTTCCATTATCAATCTAAATCCTTTGAGCATTATCTTCAAAGAAGTAAAATACACAGACTATGTCCACAAGATAAAAATCTGAAGTTAGTTTAGTCCTATTTGAATTCAAGACAAAAGTTAAATTATGCACATTCGTTATTTTAAAGAAGGTATTTGAACCGAGTCATTTTGAATGGAAACCTAAATTTTCAGAACAAATTTGAAGCTTTTTCTGTAATTTAAGCCAAATTCTAATGCAATATTGTTTTAAAGTTCAAAACTTGATGCATAATAATTGTTGTCTAATGGTTCAAAGAAACCAGAATAAATTACACAAAAATCTGGTTTCCAGCCAAAAACTAAAAATAATTTGTTTCTTAGAGAAACTGACAGTTGCTTTACTCCTTGCTGTGATGCTCTGCCAGTATGATAAAATATCTAGTTAAAACTCAGCATTCGCTATCAAATATGAAGTGATGACATGTAAAACAGTAAGAGATTCCTACAACCCTGAGGTGTGCAGCCTTTCTATTTGCTTACAGCTGCTTACATTGCTAAATCCTATGCACAAAGATGAGTGGAATTAATTCATAGCTCTTCAGAACTTTTAATACATTTCAATGCTTGTCGGAAAACTTGTTAACAATATTGGCAGAAGTCCCCCCAGTCACTAAAAGGAAGATGAAAACAAGAATAACAAAAAACCCTGAAAGGACAATAAGCACTAAAGCTGAAAGTACTGCCCTACCTTCCGTTCCTTAACACTGTATAAAAAGAATGACAAAAGTATCCATCAGAAAAATAAAAATAAACAAACTGCAACAACTTAGGAATTTCCTAAGCAAAAATGAGCCATCAAGCGTACAACAAAAATTCAACTCTGTTTTAAATACAAGGTTCTACGACAAAGTATATATTCTTTTAGGAGTATGCTAAATTCAATGTGTTAGTGTTAGTGTGGCATTCAACCACCACCAAAGATGTCTAAACAACATATATGAGCCAGAGCATAAAACGGTAAGCAAAGATGGAAAAAAAATGTTTCCTCTTAAGTTCAGCATTTCTCAACTGTATACTTAGTAATCTGTGTTTCTGGTAAAAAATAAAAATTTAACTCCAAATATACTAGATTAAATGATTAAAGTTAGTACAATAACTCTTTCCTGCATTTAGATATAAAATAAACCCTAGATTTTCTGTGACTGAAGTGGCATTATTTGCATTATTGCACTATCTGTACTTATTGAGCGCGTTTTGACATCAGTAGACGTTATGTATATGATAAAAACATTTGTAATATAAAGCAAGAAATAAAGCAAGAGCTCCACAGTAATTTTCAAATCTCTAAATATTTCAATGTTTGATGTAAAAATCATTCCATCAGATTAACTACTCACATGTATTTAACCTTTGCTTCAACAGTGGTATGTGCTTTACTTTCTTGTAATCAACTATACAAAAATTGGACTCTGTTATTGAGTCTAAAAGAATTCTGTATAATTTTCTTATCTGTGTCATTGCTAGTTAAATTATATTATGAAAATTGAATGTGATCAATGAATACTTAATTTTACTCTGAAGTTTAAAGGATAAGTTAATATGTTACAAGTTGTATGGACTTCTTAAAAGCATGCATCATGGTTCAAGCCACCATCTTGGAATTTATTTTGATCTTATTATAGGACACAATTACAAAGAGATAGTTGAAACAAGCAGTATTTTGGTCTCTTTTTTTCATTCAACTTCACCCTACTGCATGAAAAAATCAGCATTAACGAGTTCTTTCAGCATTCTCTCTCGTACAACAGAAAAAAATAAGAAGAAATATGACAATATTTATCATCCCTATCTCAAAACTTTGTAGATATCTATTTAACATAGTAACATAGCCAACAATTGAACTCAAAATTGTAGAAGAATGCTCTTTTATCCACTCTGGTGGGCAGCTAGACTATGCTTTCCAGACTACACTCTCTTCCATGGCCAAGCTACCAGAAAGATTCTC
Source organism: Anser anser (assembly GCF_964211835.1). Lineage (NCBI taxonomy): Eukaryota > Metazoa > Chordata > Aves > Anseriformes > Anatidae > Anser > Anser anser. Next base: position 35,878,820 of record NC_139720.1, on the reverse strand, counting down.
AGTAGCAAAACCAGAGCAATTCTTGCTCTGAATTTCTGTTCAGTATGCATAGAAGACAACAGTTTTGGCTAGAATTCCTTGCCTAAAGCATTTCGGACTTATTGGCAGAGTACATTTTATGTTTAACACACCCTAATGTATTAGACTGTACCAGTGAAATGAAGCAAGTTCCCTGAAAAGCCGAAGACCTGTTCTCCAGTGCCTGCGTATCAGCTACAAAGCCATCTTAACTCTTACTGTTAATATGAACCATGACTTCAGTCTTCTACAGGCATATTTTCAAGAAGCACTTTGCAAAGAACTTACTCTGTTCATTCATATTTACAAGCACATCTTTGCAGACATACACATGTGGCTCCTTGAAAACACATAATCAAGCAAGCAATAGAAGACCACCATCAAAATTAAAAAATGAAAAAGAGTTGAGGAAAAAAAATAACCCAGGCACAGTGATCTCATTTACCAGTTATTCTGAAAAAAAGAAAACATCAAGAGTGAGTGATCAAATCACAGCATTCCTGTAATAGCAGAGGCTCTGCAACACTTGAGGGGAATAAAGCCAGCCGGAGCGTACTTAGGGGACAGGTCTGATGAAGAAAGAGGCAGAAGATACAGATACTATAAAGGCAGGAAAGAATAGCATGTGTACCTCATGTTCCTCTCCTCACAGCCCCCCCCGCAATCATAACCTATTCTTCACTAAAGCTTGGGTTTCAGAGAGACCCTTTCAGAGGTTTCTGAGTTTTGCACTGTGCCCGATTTCAACACATTTTAAAGTGATTTTTAAACCTTTGTAAGGCACAAGCATATATTGCTTCTTTAGATACTCTACTGTTGGTTAAAAACACTAGGGCACTGCCTAGCAAACATACAAAATGCGTATGTTCTGCAGCAGAATGGTACGTATTAGTAAATGCAAGATTTTCCATAATACATTTGGCAGTATTTGTCTTTATTGCTAATAACTGAACGTCCTTTCACAAGGACAATGCTGGAGTTACATAAAAACATACAGTCTGAGATCATAACTGTCAGTCTAGTAAGTATATAGGGGAAGACTGCTATGTATTAGTAATTTGAAACACAATTGTAGTAGTCAAATTCTCCCTATAATAAAAAGCAATACCCTTTAAGAAAAAACCTTTAGCAGGAACACAGAAAATTCTGATTGCCTCAAACCAAATCTACCAGCAGTGTTCTAAGTAACTGTAATTTTATTATGTTAGATCAAATTTCTGCACATAAATTCTAAGACAACATCCAGAAGAACAAGGTAAACTAGTGAACAACATGGAATTGTTTAGACTTCAAAAGAGTTTTGTGCTGGGCTTGTCTTTCATTGGCTTATCATAAGAGCTATCTTAATTAAATGGTTTCAGCACAAGTTATACCCTCTTTGCCCAGTTCATTTAAGTCAATTGACCAATTCAGAGCTGACACAACAACTAGAGACACCAAAAAGAACAAGATAAAACTCAAGTATTAGAATTAAGATCAAAAGCAAGTCTCAACGATCTTTGTAGGTCCCTTCTAACTTGAGATATGTTATGACTATCTCTGCATGGCATGGGACAAACAGCCACCTTGTTTCTCCACTCTCAAAACAGACTGAGTGGTAGGGCAATAAATTATAATGTAAAATGATTCAGTACTGCTTTAAAATTGATATAATAGGCTATAATGAAGATATTAACTAATCACTTGAACAAGTGATAAGCAAATACATCATTTCATGCCTAATCCAGATCTGTGAAGGATTCGTGCAACTTCTCTTTTCCTGGACGAATCCTGATCAGTTGAAGATGGTCAACTGTCAACACTGAAACAGTCAAAAACCTGTTCCTTTTTGGCAGACAAAAGCTGGTATTAGCATCCAGAGCTCACCACAAAAAGTCAAAGACATTGAAACTAGTTTGATACACAACAGCTCACCTACCAGCATGAGAAGGGCAAGGAGGTAAAGGACCTTACAAACTTAGTAACTGAGGATACAGAAAAGTTACTGTAACCCCCGTCAACAATACACACTAGGGGAAGAATGGAAGCCCACCATCTGGAAAGCAGTTGGCAGAGAAGCACTTAGGGTCCTGGTGAACGAAAAACTGAGCATGAGCCAGCAACGTGCCCTTGGGGCAAAGAAGCCCAGCAACCTCCTGGGCTGTATTAGGAGGAGCACTGCCAGCAGGTCGAGGGAGGTGAGCCTTGTCCTCTTCTCAGCACTTTACCCTGACGAGATCTGGGCTCCCCAGTACAGGAGAGACCTGGACATATATTGATCTGGGTATATATTGAAATACATGAAATTCCATCTGAACATAAGATTATGTTCACAAAAAGAAAGTGATTAAACAATCATTTTTATAGCGCGAGTGGACAAACACTGGAGTTGGTTGACCAGAGAGAGTAGCTGTGGATTCTCCACCCCTGAAGATAGTCCAACTCTGACTGGACACAGTCCTGGGGAACCTGCTCTAGCTGCCCCTGTTCTGAGGACGGGGACTGGACGAGATCATCTTGTGAACTCCTTCCATCTTCAAGGACTCTGATTCTGTGAAGGTGTGGTTATAACTAGGCTGACATAGGATTTAATATCTTAAAGCTAGCTTTAGTATTTTTATCCTATTTCAGTTTGGACTATTCTCTTCTTACAAAAAATACCCCACTACCAACAATTAATTCAGTTAATCGTGTTTCTTTGGGAGTATGAAAGATTGATATTTTAACAGGCAGCAACCAAAAAAAAAATTGAGTTCAGGGCATGCATTTGTTAGAGCTTCTCAACCCTGTATTAACTGATATTAATGACCATGTTTGTTAAACTAACATGAAAATGTCTCTGTTGTACATTACCAATGTTTGATGTTTACCCACAGGGGCACAGACACATGGTTATTGCAGTTGAACAAGTTATTATGCATCAGCAAACTGCAGGCTAGCTCTTGACTGGCAGAAAAGCTCTTGCTTTTACAATTTAAGACCTAAAAGTAAGTCCCCAGTTGCCAGCTCTGTTCTCCACAATTATCTTTCTCCCGGCAATGTCAGCAGAAAGGCACACCTGTCTGTGCATCGACTGCTTTGGGGAAAAACACTAAAACTCATGGTTTTAGATACTTTCCATTCCAATACACAAGCAGTTTTTCTTTTGAAGAATTATGGATATTTGCTTCCTAAAAACTTAGGATATGCAATCGTTAAATTATTTCAGAGGGGATAGCTATTTATCTTTTATTCTTTTTTGTTTCTGTAAAAAACATACAGAGAGCCAGCTCAGAAACAAAACAGAACAACAACAAAAATCAGTTGAGAGCCTTTAGTGATTATCCAAGATAAAAGCGTGTCGTTTGGAAACAGAAACCACCTTACCATATGACAAAAATAACTTATTTTAGAAAGAAAAATATAGGATTGTTTCTAGTTTCAAATTTTTGTATGGTCAAAAAATCAACGTATTCCCTTTTACATAGAAATGTATTAAAGCTAACAGCACTCCATCTGTAAATCGTGCAAAGTAGCAGCTAGCTATTTGGAGACTTAACTCCACAGTGATGTCTAAAAAAGCAGGCCAGAATTAAATTTATTACTTTTATTGTCTACAGATATATATATGATAAATAGGAAATTCTTAGGCTTTTGCCATGTAAGAAGCATTTTTGAATTTTTGAAGAACCTGATGGATTTAAATTAATTAATGCTTGTTTATTAAGTTTTCTAGGAAAATGGCATACAACGCCTTTCTAAGATTAGAAAATAAGTTTTTACTAAATAGTCTCTTTCTATGTTTCTCTAACTTGCTTTTATATATATTTGCATATAAACAGATAACAACGTCTTAAAAAACTATCAGAAAGCTTGTCCTGGCTATTCATTCGGTACCTAATGGAACTTCAAAGCTTAAGTTCATTTCTTCTCCTTGTCTCGTTTTGGAATCACAGATTGTATGAAGATTTTAATTGTTGCAGTTTTTCCTGAACACAAATAGTTTGGTTTTGTAGTAAAGTTGCTTCAGTTATGCAAACTACAGCCTGAGATTTTTGTTATCTCAGTTCAAAACATGTCAATGACAATAAACCACTAAAATATTTTTCCACACACATTCCAACCCCCGCACCCGTGAAATAATTTTCAGCAGAAGGATACAAACACACTGAGTTAGTTTAACAAAATTTTCTGCAGAACTATCCATTAATGCTGAATAATAGCTATTTTAGGAACGGATGACAGTAAAGACATTTGAAGAGAAGTCACTATGAGCTCACTAGAAACAGTTTCACAGAAGCCAAACTTCCTGAGCAACAAAATCCCAGTAGCTGATACAAGCAGTTGATATAAACAGAACCTTGCAGAGTGCCAAAAATCCAGCTGTTCCCAAGGCAGAAGACTGACCCTGTACACATTCTAAAAAATGTACACTGCATTCAGATACTTCCAGACAAAAACACATTTTACAAGCAGTGTTAAAATATGAGATAATAGCAGATATCAGTAGACTTAAAAGGTGAGGGCTTTTTTTTTGGTTTTGTTTTTTGTGTTTGTTTTTAAAACAGGAGGCGTTGCAATTGCTTCCAAAATAACCTAAGTTCAGAAGTTAGAAGAACAGTACACATAAAACAAATCTAAGCACTGACAAGCCCGGCCATAGAGCTGAAATTCTCAATTGCACAGCAGTCTCTCATCCTATATAAAAACAATCTCAAGCCTAAAATCAATTCCTCCAAGTTCCTTTATAAGAAAAAAAAAACAATTGTTTTGGTAATAAAAAGCTCACTAATAAGTGAGCTTGTAATCACTTGTACTGATTCATTATGAGAAAATCAGAATTATTTTCCAAGGTGTTCTTCTCTATACCAAATTGAGGTCACAATTTTGCATCCTTCAAAGTATGTTCTCTTGCTGCAGGAAAAGATGATCATGCCTTTAACATGTTTCTTCAGGAAAAAAAGCCTCCCTTCCATCACCTACAGTAGGTATAAAAGCTGCCAATAGAAGCAATCAATTTAAAGACTGCTTGTTACGCTTCTGCTAAGAAGAAAAAGTCAGGGGAAATGTGCAAAACACCTTACTATCTCATTTTCAACTGTCACCACACAGGCTGTGCTGCCATTCAGAGGGATCTCCACAGGCAGGAGAAATGGGCAGACAGGAGCCTTATCAAGTTTCATACAAGGAAATGCAAAGTCATGCACGTGGTGAGGAACAACCCCGTCACCAGTACACACTGAGGGAGGAATGGCGAGAGCCAGGACTATTCAGCCTGGAGAAGAGAAAGGCTCTGGAGGGGATCTTACCAATGTGTATAAATACCTGGTGGTAGAGAGACCTCAGTGGTAGACACTGAAAGGACATTTCTTGCAGATGCTCCAAACCTGACTGGACACAGACCCAAGCAGCCTGTTCCAAGGGACCATTCTTTGAGCAGGCCGCTGGACAAGGCTATATCCAGACTTGCTTCCAACCTCGGCTATTCTGTGATTCTATGAAAAGCTCACATGACGTTCTGAAAATGATCCTGGCCTTTTCAAGCATTAGAAATATTTCACATTTTCCAATACTCTACATTTTGACCTTTTTAAATATGGCATTTTATTCTCTGGACTCAGAAATTATACTTGCAATTTGTACTCTTCTAAAAGAGGCACTACGAAGCACTACTCCCAGCTCTCAGTGAAATGTATGTACTCAATGACAGGACTGTAAGAAGGTGCATGGGGGCATACTATTACTGATGACAAACTAATACTAACAATCCCAGTGTATCTCACACAGAAGACTCAAAAGCAAGTGTATTGTATTTTTACCCTTTTAAACATTTATTATATTTTTTCACAAAGTTTTAGACAGATGTAAAAACCTTGTCTCATCACTGCTTGTTTACAGCTTCTATGTGAATCTACTATACATTGCAAACCCTCCATTATTACAACGCATCTGAATACCAAATGTCAATGTTTGTGACAGTTGCCAAATCTCAGAAACATACCCCCATTTCACAGTAAAACCATTCACCCTCATTTTCCGATTTACTTATAAGCCTACTCCGACACCAGAACTTTCTATAGCCATTTTACTTGTCCCCAACCAAA